>NW_008795857.1:1720122-1753017 GCF_000699145.1 Aptenodytes forsteri | reverse complement strand
CGAGTGGTGAGCAATTGCATTGTGCATCACTTATTTTGTATATTCTTTTATCATTATTATTATTATTATTTTCCCTTCCTTTTCTGTCCTATTAAACTGTCTTTATCTCAGCCCATGAAGTTTACTTTTTTCCCCTGATTCTCTCCCCCATCCCACTGCAGCGGGGGAGGGGAGCAAGTGAATGGCTGTGTGGTGTTTAGCTGCCTGCCGGGTTAAACCACAACATAGAATTATATTAAGACCTGTCCACTGGATGGGGTTGGATGTAAGCTGTGTACATTTACCAGATTTTTCCCTGTCCCCCAGTTTTCATTTGGGAAAAGATAGGCATCATTGTATTAGGCTTACTGAATCAGACCCTGGAAGTAAAATTACTATTTTGTGAATTCTGTATCTCTGGTGTGAGGTGACAAAACATATCAGAATCATGCAGCGACCTCCAGCCATACAGCAGAAGCAGCCGTGTATGTTCTGGATAGTGGGAAGGAGTGTCTGTGGAAAGGGAGGTCTGAATGCCAGAAACACCTAAATACCTTTTCAGGTACCTTCACTAAATGTTTAAGTGTTTGCTTTCCCCTTTCAGTTTTGCTTGGCTGTAGTTCTTTGTTCATGCATCCAAAATTTTACTCAGACTTATATGAGAAATATCACTAAGGTCCATTAAACCCAGAGTTCCATCGACTTTTCTTACTTTTGTGCAAGGTTGTTTTTAACATAGATCTGTTTTCCAATTCATCTTACCATGTTGTCCACAAACAACCCTGCTGGCACAACCAGGAGACTCATTTCAGAAGGAATGAATGAACGCAACGCTAACAAGAAAATTTCCTGTTGCTTTCTAAGTGTCTGTGCCCTGCTCAGTTGCACCGAGTAATGGGTAGTAAAGGGCAGCAAAAGCACTATATGCAGATTCTTTGATATGCATCAGAAAGGAAGGTAGGGCAGAAAAATCTACGAATGATGAATAACAACCCAGGGAATAATTTCCTATTTCTCTATAATTGTGAATGTTTTTCAATAGCTTGTTTGCTTATTAGCAGTTACCCTCACTTGTTTAGTCTGGAAGCATGAGCCATTACGAACAGTGAATTTGGTCCCAAGCCTTTGTCCTGAAATTCATCCAAAACCTTCCTGAAGATCAGGAAGAATTCATAACTTATTTGAATATTTTATCTTCATTTCTGGGAAACTTCAACAGCAGGGCTTGGGGCACCAGAGCTGTCAGGATGCAATCTTGCGTTGAGAAGGATGCAATAACTTCACTAAGCTTTGGAAAACCCTTTGTGCATAGTGCTGTTAAGGGAACTCAGAAATCAGCATCTAAGTTTCCAAGTCAGTGGAAATGATAAAATGCAGAGTAGTGTTACCTCTCTGGTTCAAACAGCTCACCTTGCCAAAAACAGTCTTTCAGTGTGCTTAACAAAAATCTTATAACTCTCTGGTTAATTGCTAATAGAAAACTTGCTTGGGGAGAAAGTTTGCACCTTTCCTCTTGTCTCTGGTAGCATTCTTCGAGGCCTGGAGCATGAGATTTAAGGTGCTGGTACTATGATTTCTTTTTCACCTGATTTTTCTTCCTTCAGCTTCCGAAATAAAACTTCTGAAGCACCAACCAGAAGACACATGTGAAGGAGCTAGCTGCATGCTGAGAAAGCACAGGTCCAACTGTGCTAAAGCTGTCATTTTGACTTTTCTGCAGGACCTTTGATAACGATACAGAAAGAAAAGTCTGTACAGTTTATAAGTCTCTCCAAGTAATTTTGCGCAACGGCATAAGCGAATCTTGCATCCGTATTGCAAAGAGACAAGGAAGCTGATATGTCTAAAATGCCATTTCTAAGAAAAAGAAGACCCCAAACTATTCTCTGTTCTCTAAAGCATGTACTGCATCTTCCTCGAAGGCATTTTTCTGAACTCTGCCTGAGATGAACATTGACAAAGAAAAACATCAGCTTTCTGTTCTTCCACCAAATATATAACTATTAATGGTATACTGATCACTCAGTCATGAAGACCTTTCCATTACAAATCAAGCATCTTTTCTGACTGTAAGTGTATCCAAGGCCACCAAGTTCATAGAAGACCCATTTTGTAAATGTCAAATTCTACTTCTTTTATGCCAAGATTTCTGGGAAACATATCAAGAGCAATGAAGATACTAATACATCTTGATGTGTCTCCAGCCTGCTCTGTGGAGTTGGCTAAATAACAGGGTATTTGATTTTATTCAATGGCTGTAAGCAATGTCCCAGAAAAGAAAAGGAAGGCACATCGGTTTAGATTAGCATAGAAATGAATATCCATTTAAAGAAAATAGACAAAATACCATTTTTTATAGAGGAAGAATGTTTCTTTTGACCCCCCCCTGTTAAGGCAACTGTTTCATTTCCATGTTTACTTTTTCATTTACGCTTTAAAAACCAAAAACCACCCATCTTTTTCAACAAAAACACATTTGCCATGTTTTTGAGAAGTTGCAGAAAAGAAGAGACCATTTGGGAACCTTGATATTTCTTACCCCTTACTGGGAAGTTGAAACTGCCAAGTTGAAACTGATCCAAAGATAGAAATACTTCTCGTTTCCACAAAACAGCACAGTTTGTTACACTTATTTGTCAACTTTTTTTTTAAAGTGCAGTTGTAATTCCTACTGCAAAATAAGTATCTTTTTTGTGGTTGGTTTTAGATTCCTAATTCTTTTTTCTGTTTGGGGTGATAACACAATTTTGTGATTTACCAGACAAATAACTTCAGCATGTGTTCTGGTTGAGAAGGAAGAAATATAAGTTAGGACCTCTGCTCAGACGAGCAGTTTTGTACTTAGAAGTGAGCCCTACGCAGCTGAGTTCTTTCCACCAAGTCAGTGCACATAACTAAGCACTAACATGCCATCCTATAACAGATCAGTGAGATAAGTCAGCACATGCAGAAGACTTGGAACCGGTCTGGGGAACCACAGATCAGACGATAAGTAGATTTGTAGTAAATACTTAGCCCACTTCTTAATTCAGTGCTAGCCGAATTAAAGCTGAGTGCTGAATTAAAAAGGTGTTTTTTGAAGTGAAAAAATAAAAAAACCCCAAGTGTTTGCAGCTAGGTGGTGCCATAGGCTTATGCAATCCCAACCAAATTAGTGGTGCTTTATAAAAGGACTTCCATTCTACACATGATATTGTACAAAAGCAGGCTGTGATCTAGTAGTCAGAAACTGCTTCAGAGAGTCTGCTTTGCTGTCCCTAGTATTGCAGGAATAGTAGTCACTTCAGAATTATTTCCTGTCCCATGACACCACCCAAATCAAGTAGAAATTGCAATAAGACCCCTCTGTGGAGCAGCAGAATTGAGGTAATAGCAGGGAACTTCAGTGACAGAGGAAGAGATGTGTTTCCTGACAAATACTGAAACTCTGTATGAGCTCTTCATCAAGTTCATGCATACCAGTGCTAGACATTAAATAAGATCTGCCAAAAACACATGGCAGATTGTCTTGCTTGAACTGGAGTTGAACAATATGAAATCCTAGGAGAGATTACAGATACTGATGATTTCCTTTAACGCTAGGGGTCCTTAGCTAGTTGTGCACATGGAAGTACACGGTCTAGTGATCCGCTCCTGAATACTATATTCAAATTTTATTATTTACCCTTAATAGTTATCCAATTCTTACAGTTACTTCTCCTTGACTCCTTTAACTCCTCAAAAATAGCAAGTATTTTGTTAAGAAGCTCCCACAGGAATCTTATGTAGCTGGGGGAAACAGCAAGCTAAGTACATTTATAAGGTTTGTTTTCCAGACTGTGTACTTTCATACTGCTCCTGAGGTTCACAGAACTATTTTAGCTGAATCTTTTCTGTGCTTCCTAACAATTTAGATTTTGAGGTCAACTTCTAATTTTTACATTACTGTGTACCACAGTATAAGTGACACCAAGTACAAATGCATCATCACTACGTGAATGCATTTGACAGAGCGTTCGAACTGTGTAGCTCAGCAGCTTGAACCCAATGGCAAAATCTGAAGAGAAGCAACACAATTATTAGAAGACAAAGTTCAATTGAATAGGTGAAGTGGTTTTCTTGAATCTCTTTCCTTATAACACATGCATCTCTCTGGAAGTCAGGTTCATTTTCTCTGTTGCTCTGGAGCTTACTGCAGTTTGTGTGGTCACAGTACCTTTTGAAGTCATGCGTTAACAGACTAGGAACGGGACTCCATCTGAATTGAGACTTTTCTGAAATTTAGGTGCCAAAAGGTTCAATGAGCTATTGATACCATCTGTCTTCAAGTGCTACTTAAATATTATGTCCCTGTTTTGGGCCACAAGAAGGACCCTTAGTGTCTAACCTTGAAATCACTGAGTGGATTAAAATCTGGGACTTCCCCCTGCATTAGAAGGGTCTCAACTGAATTGCTTAGCTAGGGTGCCTTTCCACTAGTTTATGCATTTAATTCTCCTCTTGTGATGGAAAGCTGTGTTCTTTCCTCCTCTTTCTACTTCTTCTACCTTCCTCCCTCCCTCCTCTTAAGTCACAACACCATGTGGAACTATATCATCAGAAGAAAAACAATTTATCTTACTGCAGCTAATCTGTTCCTTAGTGTTCAGTACACTCTTTGCACTTCAATAAGTACAAGTTGTATATCTTGCAGTAAGAGGGCTGTTGTGTTTATTCTGTGCTCTTTAATTATTTGTGCCTTGATTATATAGTTCGTTCTTATAGTGACACTTGTAGTGAAAATGTGTACAGAGGAATTGCATGGAAAATTGTTACCTACTGCTTATCTGTACTGTGTCTTGTTTATTTTTATGCCTTTACCAGTCAAAACTCCCTGAATGTAAAGGAATGACTAATGCCATTAGAAACTCCATTATTATCATCTCAGGGAACCTGAGGCAGACAGGCTAGCGATAGGAATGAGAAAGGTTTCCATTAGTGCTTCTCCTAATCACACTTGCAAGCTAGTGTGTGACAATCAGGTACCTTGATGCCTTACTCAGTGAAGGCCAAATCCAGTGATTTTTACTCAGCCTCTGGAGATGTTGTGCATACAAACCTGAGAATGCAGCCCTTCACGTGTCACAGTAGGATGGGGTAACGCACCTGTGGGCTGTGACAGGCTGCCCTGCCTCTCTTTTCTGTAGTAGCCATGGAAGGATGGCCTCAGCCACAGGCAGAACACACCTTTCAGCAGCGTGCTAGCATCCTGCTGGGCCCATTTACGCAAGCATCCATCTTGGAGGTGGCAGGCTGATGAAGTGTCAAACAGAGCACATATCGAGCCCTTCTTGGAGCCTTTGTCACTGTGTAGCCAGCTATTCATCAGAGAATGACGCTCTGGTTTTCAGCAGAACTCTTTTTCCATTATCATCATAGAGCCAGGTGTTGGTCAGATGGCTGGGTCATTGGTTATGCCTGGTCTTTCATAACGCAGTGTTTTGCATGGGCTTTTGCCAGCTGGTTTGAAAGAGTTAATTATACACGTACAGCTGTCAATTCAGGGTAAGTCAGTTCAAGGTGCTCGAGAACAAATGGACTATGATGGTTATTATTTTTTTCGTCTTTAAAAAAAAAAGAAAAAAAAAGATCAGGGAAGTCAGCTGGCAACGTGCCCTGTTAATGACCTTCCTTCCTGCTCTTAGGATGATATTAGATTAATTTTAATCCATTTTTAGTGGAGCTAGCCAAATGCATTGAGCCATTTCAGCATAAGAGCAGGCAATTCCCATTTCCCTGCTGCAGTGCAAATGGTTGGGAAATCTATAAATACTAGGAAGCCTTCAGAGCTGACATGCAGACACCTAACATGGGATACGCTGTTGCTATAGTTAATAATCCAAACACTAATTGGAAAGTAGATCCCTTAAATAAAGCAAGAGCAGTCCATATAACTGAATGCCGGAGACTTGTTTTCCCCAGCGTAAGAGCTTCAAGGCAAGAGAGATGTAACTTGCCTTGCTCCATCTGGCATTTGGGAGTGCTGCACACTGTGCAGCATGAGCAGAATTCAAACTCAAGAGTTTCTTTGTATCACATCTTGTCTGCCGCAACACAGAGGCAGCTGTCCAGACGACCAAGGAACAAATACAAGAAGGTAAACTAACTGAAAGCAAAACCCCACAGACTATTTTTCTAGGCTGCAGGAATACAATAAGAATAGGCAGCATTCAGGTATAGCACAATGTCATACCTGTCGTATCCTCCTTTGCCTACAAGGACAAACATTTGAAGTCAGCAATAACGCAGTCATTGAAAGACTTCGGAGAATGACTGCTAAGCAGGTAGACACAGGTGAATCAATCGTGTGTCAATAGTCTTTCAAAAGACCAACAAAACTGCAAAAGGCAGTTCCTGCTTGAAGGAGAGTGTACAAACACACAAAAAACAAACCAGAAAAGCTACCCCAAAGAAACAGATATGGAAAAATACCAAAAATTGCTCGCATGATAGGATTCATAAAAAGTGATAACTGTTTAATTTATACAGACAGCCGGTTTTTCTGCCTCCTCTAAAATCTTTCTGGAGCAACAGCAAATGTTGTTCTGCCTTTCTGACACACCTTTTGAGAGGCTATGAAGTTATTTCTCTTAAATAAATCTTTTGTATTTTCCCTCCTACTAGAACCCTAGGTTTCCAATGAGCTGTGCAAAGCCTTCAGGGAATTTTGTACACACACTTTATAAATGCATTCAGAAGTTCCCTCCATATATATTTTATTAATTTCAACTTTCTTTCTACTACCTCAGTGCAAGACCTTTCTTTACCATCACATGAGAGCTGAAAACTTGTCTGTATCTTTCCATCTTATCAGCTGAAAAACATTTCCTAATTTCCTCGCCTACCTGGCTTTTAATTTCTCCATCCTTCTACCCAATTTAAATTCATAAAGCACTTTGAGATCACATTTACATCAAAGACACTCCACAGGATACCTCTGTATTTTGTTCGTGTTCTGTTCATTCATCAAATACTCGCCCACTCCATTTGGAACACACACTACTGAGTTTCTCCTTCGTTTCAAAACACCAGGAGTTAAAGAAAGAGAACCTGCTTTTTAAAGCCCAAATGTCTATGTGTTTTCAACAAGACACTTCACATTATTTGGATGGTTTCTCCTGTTTATCAGGAAGGTTTGCATCAACTGGAAATGAACACAGCATCAAGCTCCAATGGATTGAGATGGTGACAAAAATTGAAAGAGATATAGAAACCTTTCAAAGACAGTAATAAATGAAGTGACACTTATGTCCTATCATTTGAATGACTCTGCTAGAAGGCTAACATTTTTTCTGTGCCCAAGTCCTGATTAGAATTTTGTTTTAAAGAGAAAAACAATAGTCAGGTTTTGAATGCTCCTTGCTTTTTTTTTTCCTTTCCTCCCTCCTCTACAGACTACATGAAAGCCAGCATCACATTTTTGTATATGACCTTCCCTTCTGCCCCCACATGTGCATCATGTTATGTTAAATTCCCTGGGATCTGTACACCCTGGAAGTGCAATAAGTCAATGTTTTATTTATAAGCGTGGCAAATGCATATACCATTATATTATCTCAGCTGGGCTAGTTCATTTCATTTCACCTCATTTCCTAAGTAACACTGAAGTTTTGTTTCCACCCTCCAATTTTGGCAGCTGTCCCTAATCACATTCTCTTTTGCTGTAATTCTCCTGTGGGTACATAAGAGTCCATAATAAGCTTATCAGAAGCAGTTATTTGTGTTCCTATTATCATTCACCTACTGGTGGCATTTTACTTTTTAAAAAAGGGGACTGGTCAGTGTGGCTTCCGCTTTGTCAGCATGGGGAAGTTTGCAAGTTACCCTATACTGCATCTTCCATCTTTGTCTTGCAGCATTTTATTATTCGAGTCCAGGAATTTCTGTTATGGATGTCTATGATATCTCAGTTGTGATTTGTATTTTTCTGTTCCATATGTAGTACTTTTATAAATCCTGTCATCCGACTGAAACAATCCATAAGCTGTTTTAACCTTCCCCTCCTGTAGATCACAATTATCATCTCCATTGTAGAGGTGGAGAACTGAGGCAGAGTGGAGAGCAGAGGAATGTCCCTATAAGCCCAGGGGAAAAAAGAAAGCAGACTCATGTGACCCAATGCCTCGACCATGGTCCTGTTTTCTTCAGAACAGAAACATGGGCCATCAAGAAGGCAGTACACAGAATTTGCTGACATATAAAAGAAAATGTTTTCAGTGAGCTGCTATCAGTAATGAGACGATCAGCAAAAGAGACAGCAGAAATGAAAACTGCAAATGAGGGAAAGGGAAAGCCTGCTAATAGCCAGGCTTTTTGGTTTAATAGAAGAATGGCACAAGAAATGACTAGCTGACATGACAGAATGGGATGAGAGTAATCCAGATTTAGACGGAAAACAAGAAGTGCAAGGCCGAGTACAATAGTTGAATATATAAAGGCAATCTGTAAGTTAATAATTAGAAGGAAGAAAAAATACTCAGCTTTGATGGTCAGAAATGGAATATATGATAGTTTCTTACATAAATTTGTAAGTTTGGAATATTTCCTTATTTCTATGTTAATACGCCTGATGTTTTCCATATTGTTTGTCTCCAGATAAGTGGCTGACACTTAGAAAGATACACAGCAGAGAATGTATTTCACTTTTGAGTATTCTAGGAGTTACCATCAGCTGACTTAAAATTCCCCTGCCAAAGCACACTCTCACCTAACACAACTCTAAGTGAGTATCTGTAGAGTCACTTGTTGCATATTTAACTTATACTGTTATCTGTCACCACAGTATTCAGGCTGGGACTGTATGATGAAATATATCAGCCTGGTGTCCCTAATCCACGTAATTTAAAGTAAAAAAAAATTGAAAGAATGAAGTAGAGAAAATAATTTTAGCTGGGTACCATTTATTCTGTTCTATACTAATCACTCCCTGCCTTTGTTAATTAAGTGACTCATTTTTAACACTGTGCTGTTAAACTCATGCTGCTTAATACTCTGTGTGACCAGGATCTAGCTTGTATTCCTCATTGAATCCCACAGTTTAGAAGCGACTGAAATTCAACAACATTCTCCCCCTAAAATAAACACTTATTAATGTATCCAAATATGCAATAAGAGAGGGAACAAGCCTGATTCTGATGTAAATTCAATGAAGTCAATGGCATGACTCCTGTGCAAAATCAGCACACAACCAGAACAGGACTCCAGAGTACTAACAATGATTATTTCCTCATCAGATCAAAGTCCCAGAGTACACTGCACTGCTATTTGCTGACCTCTTGGTCCAGATTCTTCTTTAGGATAAGTCCAGTGATCTCAGTAGGATTTAACACAAGTTGTAATGGTAGGAATGCACACTTACTGAGTAATACACAGCAATTTACAAAACTGTGTTAGAGACCATTGTGCAAAGTTCAAAAGATAGTTTGCAAAGGCTTCAGTGGGCACATACTTTTGAATCAGAAGAATTCACAGAACCCCTTTTCCAAACAGGAAAGAAAGCATCCCCTAGACTTCCCATTATAGGCACTGATTCAGGAAGAGATTTAATGAATGTTAAGGATGAATTTAAGTTTCCTCACTGAAGCCAATGGTATTGCCATAATACTTAAAACTGTAGACATGTTGATTAAGTATTCCCTAATCAGATCTATTTTACCCACAATATGTATTTGCTTTTTGCATTGTACTCTTGAATCTGCTTGTATGTGGTAACTTAACAAAAGCAATGTATTCAGTAAAACACTTGAATGCATGTTCTTTTTCCCCTCCTATAATGAAGTCAAGATCACAGCTAAATGTTTCATGGCACATCATTCAAAAAACCAACCCAAACCCACCATTGGCAGTATTCATTTATTCCAAAGTAAAGCTGAAGACAATTGCAAAGACAGCCTCCCCTTATTTGTATGTTGTTGAAATGATTTCAGTAAGAATTTAAGCATATCTTGAAATGTCTTGCATCTTTGCTCGTATCTTGAGATTCATGTGCTTTATCAAATATCACACCTCCTACATCAGGTTGTACTGCTTATTGTTGTTGAAAAGAACCCATGGGATTCTTTTTAGTATATCACATCGTGGGGAGAGGGTGGAACCAAACCAAAAACATTCCAACCTGTGACTCTCATACAAGACCAACTAGCTGGAAACCATCCTTGGATTGTTCAGCTTTCTTTAAGCTTTCTCCTTTAAGTTACTGATAAAGTGGATTCCAGATTTCTAGACTGCCTGGTCTAGCACTCCATTAGTCTGCCTCATAGTATGCAACTCTTTATATTAAATCTAAATCCCTGCTAAAAATAAAGTCAACTTTTCTCAATTTCCCTTGGTGTATATATAGAGAATCTTTTATTCATTAGAAAGCTCATATCTCTTTTTGCATGTTTTTTTTTTTTTAAGGATGAATACAAATTCAAATCTTTGAAGATTTCCTCATAGTTGTTATTTTCTCAGCCTGAGATTGTGCTATTTCACATCCTTTAGGCTCTTACCACAACTATCTTATTTGTTTTAATATTATTAGTGGTTTTGTCATTGCTTGCAACATTTCAACTGAATATCATGTTTGTTATAAACAAAAGAAAGGGACTTGGCTCACTTCATCTTCCTGTGTTAGGGAGGGTTACAAACAGAATGGACAGAAGGAAGGAAGAAGGTAGCAGCAGAATTAGAACAGGGATGAAAAAAAATTCCTATACTTAAAAGCTGTATTCCAAAATTGTGCTATTGCCAAGAGCCACAAGGCACATGTATAGGATAACCTGGTTTTAATTTGGGTGGGTTTCGCTTCCCTCGCCAAAATACAAGGAATGCATAAACTGGTGCATGGTCTGACGATATGGTTATCTACCTCTTTTTGCACTTGTGTGATCTGTTGTGTGTTGAAGATCTTGGCTGTGCTATTTACATATTTGACCTGTTAGGAGGTCTCAGTTACGTACTTGAGAAACTGTGTGAAGGCCTCCCTATTCTCAGTACCGCAGACAAACCTGCTACATAATTACATACAAACAGAAAACTAGGATTAGACCTTTTATCCCTTACCTCTAAAGTGTACAAGCCCTTACTGTCAGAACTAAGAGACAACTTTGATGGCCAGAGTTAAGTGTTCTTGGTGCCAGGGGCTAGGAGGGGATGTCACTTGTAGTTAGATGACATCATTCCACAGCCATGGGGAGAAAGTCTGCTAAAGTTGTTTTCTCTTAGCCTGTCCACTGCATGAAGGAAAAAACACATATTTGTTCTGGATTCTGACCAGAATATGCCTTTTCTCCAGCACCTATCACAGAATTTCAAAAAACATGCATTTGTGTCATTAGGTCCTAGGTTACCCTTACATGCACTGGGACTTTTGCTCTCAGGCTAAGATATAAGCAGAAGATGTTGAAGACAGGATGATATTATTAGAAGCACAAGCAAGCCAGCAGGCTTTGCTTTATCTGAATTATAGTGACGTATCTATCCCCACATTTTACCATTTTTCACGCATCGTGAATAAAGCAGGATTGGCCTTGAGAAATGCCTGTTTATCTTGCAAGATAACAATGCTTTGAATTTCTATACAGACCCACATCTAAGGCTTTCAAAGAGCTTTACAAATGTTAATCCATTATCTACCAGTTCAAGGCATTACCATGAGGCAGGTGTTTTTACCTCCATTTTACAGAGCAGAACCAAGCAAGGCACAGGGAGATCTAACCACCTTATTTGTAAGGTAACACAGCAAATCAGAGCACAATCAGGGAGAGAACCAAAGTGTTGACACTCAGCTCTGCTGCTAAGCTCTCTCCCTTTCAGCGTTTTTGATAATTTTTATGTCTTAAAAAAGAAGAGGGCAAGGAGGGAAGTTTTAGTAAGGGGATGAACTAGTTAGATTTTGGCATGAGGTTACACCATAGAAGAACTAGGCAGAATCTTTGCCCCACAGATCAATAGTCAGACTGCTGTCCTGAATGTCATTAAGCCTGCAGGAAAAAAAAAGAAGAAAAAAATAAAAATAAAAAAGCAGTTTCTACAAGATTTCCCTAAAGGATAACGTAGGAGTAGGCCTCACTTCTTCACCTAAAGCAAGTAGCACATATGTTTGGAGCCAGTCCATTTACCTGACACCAATCCTGCCATCAAGAAACACTGGCTTCTCTCTAGGTTCTGATGTGGGGACCTTCTTAAACAATCTTTTTTGATGCAGTTGTAGAACATTATGATCCCACTCTTACAATCCCACTCTCTCCATGCTATTATCAGGAGTTTCATATATTCCAGAGGAGGCAAAAAGTATCAGAATGCAACACATAATACTGTTTATGATTTTACAAGAAAGAAGACGGAACAGTTTTGATGAAGAAATGGGTCTTGGTTATCCTCTTCTAATAGAGCCATTGTAGGGTTCCTTTTCTCCAATATTTGTTTTCATAATCTTATGGAAAAGTAGATGCCTACATGTATACAACCAACTTTCTCTCCTCCCCCAAGGATCAAGAAATTGCCCTACAGAGGACCTATTTTAATATTCACTTTTTTTTCCCTGAACTCCTCACCCAGCTCTGTGTGATGGATGAAAAGATGCTGCTTCTTACTTGAAATTACTGGAAGCTGATTAGCAGAGTACTCAAGTTGGAGTTACAAGGAGAGGGCAATATATCAATAACAAGGATATGCACAAGTCTTCCTCAGATAACCCCTGAATAGTCATGGATAGTTGTGGGTAGGATGGGTAGGAATACTCCTACCTATGTAAGTAGAGTATTCCTGTCCAGTGATGTTACCAGGGCCCCTTTCCCCCCACCACCCCCTTTTTTTTTTTTTTTGCTAACTATCCTGGAGCAGAGACACAAACCCTCTTAGCAGTTTTCATCCTAGCAGGGATATTTAGCATTAAAACACACTTCTTAATAATGTTATTCTTTGTAATAATTCTGAATAATCTTATCCTTTATTATATCTAACATTATCTTAAATCTCTTTATCTTTCTCAAGTAGCTTTCCTGTGATTGAATCACTAAACACTGCATAGCTACAATCATTTTTTCTTTTAGGTCTATGTCATGATGTGTCTTTCTCAGTCCTTTTAAACATTCCTACTACCCAGAATACTTTCACTTTGAAATTAAGTCAAGCACTCTTGTTTGCACAGCACTGCTGTCTCTCTGAGGTATTTACCATCAACAGTATCATCATTTGCCATCAACCTGGACTCTATAGTCTGAACGAGATAACTATGTTCCATCTCTCACATCTCATGCTGTTTTTTAAGAAGAGCAATCTACTGATAGTGACATTTAAATGGAGTAACATTTGTTAAAATTACTTGCTGGAAATGCAAATCTATGATCACTTGGGAATTCAAGGATGCCTTGTTGTTGTGTATTATGCCAGAGAAGAAACACATCTTTGACCTTTCTGCTCCAAGAACAAATAGCCCTTAAGAGAAGTTGTACTAATTGCTGGTAATAATGCATCTTCAGCAGAATTAGCCATCACTACTGATCTTTACTCTGCCTACCTTTTTCAGCCTATGCATCTTTGATCTTCCTTGCCACAGACTTGCATTAATACCAGAACGACCATTTAGATATTTTTACTTCGGCAATGGCAAACATCAAACAGCACAGCATTTGTATGTTCCTGGGCAAACAATGACCAACAGCATTTCATCTGGTAGCTAGAATCCAGTGTACACTAGCCGTGACTTCCTTTACACAGAAACATATGTTCTGTCACTGCATGATGCATTTGCTAAGGGGCTCCAAACATGTTTACATATTAGATTATCCACCGTCTCATAAGCACATTGATCACTGTCCTGGTTTCGGCAGGGATAGAGTTAATTTCCTTCTTAGTAGCTGGTACAGTGCTGTGTTTTGGATTTAGGATGAGAATAATGTTGATAACACACAGATGTTTTAGTTGTTGCTAGGTAGTGCTTGCACTAGTCAAGGACTTTTCAGCTTTCCATGCTCTGCCGACTGGGAGGGCTGCAGGTGCATGGGGGGCTGGGAGGGGGCACAGCCAGGAAAGAAGGAAGGGGGGGACGTTTGGAGTGATGGCGTTTGTCTTCCCAACTAACCGTTACGCGTGATGGAGCCCTGCTTTCCTGGAGATGGCTGAACACCTGCCTGCCGATGGGATGTAGTGAATGAATTCCTTGTTTTGCTTTGCTTGTGTGCGTGGCTTTTGCTTTACCTATGAAACTGTCTTTATCTCAACCCACGAGTTTTCTCACTTTTACCCTTCCGATTCTCTCCCCCATCCCACTGGGGGGGAGTGAGCAAGCGGCTGTGTGGTGCTTAGTTGCCGGCTGAGGTTAACCATAACAATCACATATTTGGCATAGGTCTTCCCTGTTAGCTTTAGAGGACTTCTGACACACAAATGCAGTTTTGGAAAGTTGTGCATATACACTGATCATAACTCTAACCTTGGTCAGGTGAACTACAGATGCCTCATTTTTGCTGGTGTTAGTGAATTCATTGTAGATCTCTCCAGTCGCTGACAGCTTCTCTGCTAGTTGCCATGCATAATTCTGATGATCAGTTCAGCCCAGGTCTGCAACATATGTCAGGGGGCTGCTGAGAATAATAGCATGCAATCAAGGAACTGAAGTGCGCCATAATAAAGACACAAGAGGACTGAACCAAAATTCTGTGTACTGCCATCATTCTGCCACTTTCTAACTTTGCACTGCAAAGTTGCAACCTTAATAAAATGCTTTTCACTTATTATAGTGTGAAGATCTAATTTACAACCAAGAGAGAAGTGTACTTGTTGCTTTCCCAGCTATGGCATTTAAATCAGAGAGCCTGTGCTTTATCTTGTACTACAAAAACCACAGGGCAACAGTTCCAGCATGGGGAGCTCTGGAGAGGCCTTTGGGGGAGGTGATGGACATAGAAGTGACAATCGGTTTCCATTTCTTTATTTGTCCTCCCTGCTCATCTCTGTGCTGTGTTATTTCCTTGTACTAAAATGTCTGTTTCTACTCATGATTTGCCTTTCCTTTCACCTCAGTTTCTTTCAGAATTTTAATTTGGACCCGGTGCTCTCTTTCATATATTTAATCAATGCTTGCCACAGCAAAGCTTTGATCCCAGCTGGGCCCTCTGGAAACTTAAATTTTAACTGTTGCCTGCAAATTGCAGAGTTTAGAAAGAAGCCCCTTGTAGTCTAGCTTTAGGCCATACAAACAATACCCTTAGAAAAGTGCTTAATAGTCTGCAAAATGATCACTGTTAGCCAAGCTATTTGCACTTACATGGACAAGAATAAGGATTTGAATGATACGGATGTGGCTATGGCAGCTACACTCCATCTTCTGTGCTTCTGTACTCAGAGAGACAGTCCTTGTGGGAGTAAGCAGCATTTCCATATTGTAAACACTCAATTTTTAATATGTGCCATTAATCATGCAAGAAAAAACGATGCAGAAATCCACGTTTGGCTTTGTATCCCATTAATCATAAGGCTAGTCCTCCATTTTTACCACCCCATTGGGATGGGTCTGTTCTACTGCAGTCTGAACAGATGCAGAGGGCAAATGATCACAGTCCTGTGTTCCTCCAACCTGCCTGGTACCTGTCGCTGTTATTTGATGGTGATGATGAAGGTTGGGTAGCGACACATAGAGAGCTTTTAAGAGACTGAACTTTTGTGACTGAGGCCAAAAGCTCGCTGCTGACCGGGGTTGGAATAGGTGACACTCTTCCCCTCTAGCACTCCTTATTGCCTCCTCACTTGTTATTACTGTCAGTTCATCCCCAAACCGCCGACATGAAGATGCAGTTTTCCCTGTGAACCACTAGATGCCCTGAGATCTCTTTGATTCAACGTTTCTTTCAACAACCAAAACTGTTACTAGGGAGAAGAAAGGAACAGCATCCCAGCTAAGCCATGAGAACAATAGCATGTTCGCTGGTGGGGAATATTTTCCAGATTAAAGTAATATCTGCTTTATAAATGTATTCAGTTCAAGCACTGAAAAGGAAAGCAGTATACATATTAGGGAATTTATCAATATCACTGTTGAAAGATGGTTCCTCAGGGCCATGCTGATAGAAGCCAAGAAATTAACATTACAGAGATGGAAATCTCTTAATTGCCCCAAATACTGGACAGTTCTGCAGAAATTTAGCATTTCTGGCAAAGGTATCCTCAGAAGTGCAGAGCACAATAAGAAACAGTTAATACAGTAAAGTTCTGGTATTATTGCTTGGTGGTATAAGCTAAAGTAATGCCACTAATCTCAGTGGAGTTATTCTAGTTTATATGAGTGTTAAATGAAAGCAGAACGTGACTCCTTGAGTACTAGACTTGTGCTGGATCAGAGCTCAAGCCCTCAAGGCATGGGGCATCTTTACCCCGATATAGCAAAGCTCTTAAGTACATGCTAGCCTTTAATTCCTTGCAGGGAAGCCCTTGCTGACTATGGCAGGAGTACCCTTCTACTTAAGAATGCATGAGCTTTGCTCTGGCATGACCAAGCCCTTCAGCACACAGCAGCACAGACTGTGAAAGGGCTGTGATTCAGCGAGCAGGCCCTGCCTTGCCAAACTGCCAAATCTAGATGATCAGTAACTACCATACAGCATGCCTGTCCTGCAGCTGAGACATAACTGAGTTATATGTCTGCTTTTTTTAGGCATGAATTCATCCTTGATCTACTCAATGGGCACCTTGGGGTAGATTTTAGTGAAGTAAAGATCAGACATCAGCTATTTCTCAAGACATTTAAAGATTGTAGATAAATATTTATTATATGCACCTTCATCTCAGGTTAGAGTGTTCTGTCTGAACCGGTGTAAGCTGACAGAGCTTCCTTGACTTCCCTTGGCTTTCTCATGATCTGGGCACTCCGTTTAATGAGGGAGCATTCATCTTTCATAATATAGGTGCTTCTACCCAAGCATTTCAGCAGTTTTCACATAGTAAGAAAATATTGGGAGGCTTGTTTTTAAAAAAGTGGGGCTTGCAGCAGTCAGTTGTGCTGCTTAAGGATACCCAGCAAATTAGTACTAGAGGTGGAAAAATAGCAGTTATCTGGACTCCTACCTTTTTGCTTTAAGCGCTACATGACCCTGCTACATTAGTACACCTGCAAAAGATCACCTCACTTTATTTTCTGAAGAGCTCTGTGAAACAGCTTGGGGGATCTCCACTACAGAAAAAAAACCTCTTCTGATAAAATGGGTAAAACTGCTCTCAACTGAACAGTTGTTCCTCGTTTCTACAAAAGCAATCATCATATTATAGAAGAAGTTTTGTCTCCTATTGCAAAAAAGGATGTTGAGACAGGCTTACCTGTGCCAAGCTTTAAAGGCACCACCTCCCCTCCTCTCTGTTTTTTCTGATATTAAAATGCATTTGCTCTAGGCTACAGCTTCAGGGGCTTATAAGACCTCACTTTTCTAGGGAACTCCAACAATAAATCACTAGGCAAGTGGTTCTCAGAATTAACTAACACAGAGACAAAACTCAGCCAGGCACAATGTTGTTGTATAATCGCTGTAATCAGGCTTACACTTGTGAGTTTATACATTATGCATCCACCCACCTGGATTCTTCTTGAAGTCTGACCTTTCTGAGCATGAGGGGTGAAAACAGCTTAGTGACCTGAAGACTGTATTTTTTTCAGCATGACTCAGAATGTACTGCCTCTTTGGGAAGTGTTATATTGAAATTGGACTTCACAGAGAGTGATTAGCTAATTTAGAAGTTGCTTTGGATCCACACATGTTGTCTCTTTCCTAAAGAGTTCTTCAGTCCTGAATATGAATGCACTGAAAAGCTTGCTAAGTTGAGGCCTTATGCTCATCACATACAGAGACTGGATAAACTCTATTTCATAGAATCACTGAATCATTTGGAAAAGACCCTTAAGATGACTTCGTCCAACCATAAACCTAACACTGCCAAGACCACCACTAAATCATGTCCCCAGGAACCACGTCTACACATCTTTTAAATACCTCCAGGGATGGTGACTCAACCACTTCCCTGGACAGCCTCTTCCAATGCTTGACAACCCTTTTGGTGAAGAAAACTTTCCTAATATCCAATCTAAACCTCCCCTGGTGCAACTTAAGGCTATTTCCTTTCGTCCTATCACTTGTTACTTGGGAGAAGAGAGAGACACCCACCTTGCTACAACCTCCTTTCAGGTAGCTGTAGAGAGTGATGAGGTCTCCCCTGAGACTCCTTTTCTCCAGACTAAACAACCCCACTCCCCTTAGCTGCTCCTCATAAGACTTGTGTGCTCTAGACCCCTCAGCAACTCCATTGCTCTTCTTTGGACACACTCATTTCCTCATACTTACTCGGGGATTTAGACCAAACTGTTATTCAATCCTCCCCCTCCTCCCCCAAATTTTTCCTCCAGCTTTACTAGTGTGCTCTTTTTTTTTTTTCTTTCTAAATTTCTCACCTCCCATAGAAGCTTAAGCAAGCTACAAGGTAGGACAACTTTGTGCTTAAATAGCAGCACCATACAGAAGACACTGCTCTGTAAGTGGAACCATCAGCAAGAACCACAGTTAGGGTCTTAAGCCCCAAACACCTGCTACATTTTAACTAAAGGATTACCTCTGTTCATAACAACCACAACAAAGTCTTAGCAGTTCTAACCAAGAAAAGCAAATAGTCACCTTTTTCCAGACCCCCTCACCCATGTGGCACTGTAGAAAATCACATTGCCATCCTTATGTAAACCACTTTGTATAATCTGTTGCTGTTTGTAGAGGACCACATAGAGTATTTAATGGCTCTGATGAGCAGAGATGCTGTTTACTCAGGTGTTCTCTCTTTGGCATTTCATTTGACTATGGACACCTGATTTGATAAGAGCAAAAGCAAAGGGGGGTTCTTTCAGAGTTAGAGTGTGCTTTCTGTATCAAGAAGACAGAGATACTGGAAGCAAAAGTGAGGCAAATTTTGCTTGATACTCTTTACCACTAGGAAGGAAAGGGTTGTTTTTTACTATAGCTCTTTCCTTGTGAAAAGAGTGGTCAATATTTATAGATTTTCACTTTCAGAGAAGGAAATGGAACCTTAGATTCTCATAGGTTTTAATACCAGAATGGACCATAATAATTGCTCTGTGTGGCTTTCTGTGCCCCAGAGGGTTTGGGCTTCTGCTCCAATGTAAGGCAGTAACAGAATCAGAGTAAACTATGTCATCCTGTGATCTGATTTTCTTCTCAAAGGCTTCACTTGGGCTTCAGAAAAAGCCTTTTTCCATTGGCATTTAACTCATCTTAGAATGTGCTGTTTTGTGTTCCCTGATTGAGGTCTACTCAGGCAGAAGCTTTTCTTAGCTGCAAATAGCTGCATGTTTTACATGTATCTATGCTTCCTTCAGGATGCATTGGTAAGTCTGCTATCAATAAATAAGAGGACAGAGTCCAAACTTTAATGTTAGTTGGGAATCAGAGAGTAGGACCCCTTACGTGGAAAAAGCCTGGAGCAGGCACTGTTCTGATACAGTTGTAGCGTCCGCAGTAACATACACTGCATAAAGCATCTTGTCCATGCCTGTTCCTTAGCCAAGCATAGCACAGCCCTGATCCCTTCTGGATGGCAAAAGCACAGAAGAGAGAACAACGCTGCCTCTCTTTCTGGTCACTACAAAAGGGAAGCAATTAATCTTTAAATAAGTGTAGGAAAAGCAATCTTGGAATATCTGGAAGTGGGGGTCCCAAATAGTCTCACAAAGGAGTGATTTTAAAGTGACTGCAAGAGGATAGGATGAGGATAAATACATTAAGAGGGAACACTTTAGCAGAACATCAAGAAATGAGAGCTGTTAGGTTATGGGATAGTTACCAAGGGATGTGATGGAGCCTCTGTTACATAGGCCATTTGAAAAAGCAGACTAGACAGAGTGCTATTGAGTATACTCCAAAGAACCATCCTGTCTCTGCAGGGAGCCTGACTGTTACCTGGTTAATGGCTTGATTTTCTAAATGTATCATGTGGCTATTTCTAACACTGACTTTAGCAAGACTTCTGGGTGTCAAATTCTTCAAGAAAATAACAGGTTATTGATTATCAATGACCTCATTCCCATTTTTGTGGCCATGAAAGCTGTGTTCGATATTTTTAATCATGCAACGTGCAGGAGATTCATGGCTTTTCCTGGCTGCAGTAGACCATGATACTCTTTTTGAAGGGCTGGTGTCCCACTGACTTTTGCTTATATCTGGGGTAAAATAAAGTGCACCAGCAGAAGCACCTGGTACCACCTGCCTCATCCGTATGGCATTTGAACTACCATCTGCAGCTGCCTGGGGCTAGTAGAGCTGCCATGAGCAGAAGAGGTGGGCACGTTGCAGAGCCAAGCCGCCCCATGGAGCGAAGAGCAGCAGGGCTACTTTAGTTCTGCAAGATTTGCTCTGCCTCTCCTGGGCAGGGGATGGCACATGCTGCAGGCATTGTGATGCCAGTACTCCGGTTAAATATTTAAATTTAATTTACTAGAGCAACAGGGGAAGCTGCAATTATGTTTTATAGGGAAAATTATTTTCCAGTATGCAGGTTAATTTTTAATTTGTCAGATTTTTTCCTACCCTTTTCTCTTCCCTTAGCCATCATCCCTCTCGAACCTCCATTCTTAATTCCCTTTTAATTTGCTTGAGTGACAGAGCAAAAGAAGGAGAGCTGGAGGTAAAAAGCACCTGACTAAACACTTTTTGCTTCTCCGTGGAAGGTAGGCTTGGTTTTACATAAGTCCTCTGCACCAGACCCTACAGCTTTAAGGACCCCCACCGTTCAGATATACCCACCCTGCTACGCAACTCCTCTTAACATATACGGTCTCAGGCTCCCTGTGAACTAGCAACATTAATTCCCACCTGCATGGTAACAAAAAAAAAAAATATCTGCAGTACAGTCAATAAATTAAAAATGTTACAAATAGGCCAATTTCTGAGCTATTTAAAATATGGGCTGCTGGTGCCCTGTATGGCAATATATATACACAGAGAGCAGGATTTATGATAGTTTGCTATGCACTTTAAATATCATGAAAACCAGTCAATTTCATTTTGTTACAACCTATAACTATCTTGGCAGCTCCTGCTACAGCCTAGTTCCCGTTGCAACACGGGGGACTGAAAATGGTGCAGCCTGTTTACTAAATGGATTTAATAAGAGCTTCTGGTAAGGACAACAGTTCTTAGTTTTTTAAAAAAAAGTCAGTAGGTGATACAGAGCTTTAGAATTCAGTCACTGTGAATTAAGGGACTGTCTGAGCTGATCTAAATGGATGTTCTCATCTCTTGGTTTACATATCCTAATGTGCATGATCTGGCTTCTTATGCTAGTCCTTCACAATGCTATCTGAGCAGTGCTGTGGGGGAATGAGCATGCTATACAATGTGCAGTATGTGCTGCTCCTGCCTGAAACTAAATCAATTTTACCATATCCTTCCTTTCTTGCTTTCTCTACCTTCCCTGAGATAATCCTGTAAAGCAGATCTGCAGGCTGCAATATGCGGTAGGCAAGAGGGAAAGGCACTGTTTGGGTGGTACCTAGGAAACCTCTAGGTAAGGAAAATTTGGTCTGAGCACCAGAAATATCTTCTCTCTGGTGAACTGTGGATTCAGCAGTCTCCAGGCACATCTTGGGGCTTAAAACTGCAGACTGCTGAATGTCTTAACTCTGTGCAGCCCTCACAAGATCAGCCCCAATGGAAGAGCAGGAACATTGGCTACTCCTTTTCTTTTTGCCTTTTTGAGAACTTCACAAAAGCGAGTTCAATGCCCATGTGATGAATACAAGGGAACTTCACTTTAGTGTTTACAGGACTGCACTCACAACAGTGTTCCTGACAGTGATAATTATGTATCTGTATTTCACAGCTACAGGAATCCTTCCAGAGAGTCACTGTCAGAGAGATGTAGGACTCTGCAAGGTAAAGCTCTAAGGAGAAGCTTCCAGTGGGTTAGTTACACTGATCCTCCAGGAAGCTTTAAATCACTTGTTGAGTAGACATGAGCAGACTTCTGCATTAACCAGAGGTGTCAGCCAGGAGAAAGCTTGTGAGTCTACTGCTCTGCAGCAGGGTGGATCCATGCTGCACTGCAGCAAGGCATAGCAGAAGTCAGCATGCCTGGTTTGAAGCCATTTCTCTGGCTTCATCATATATGGTTTCTAGAAGTCTTCTCTTTAATGTCCCAGTCAGTACCAGAAAAGGAAGAGTGCAGCTGTGGATGTAAGGAATTGCCGGGACAGCATAGCAATTTTTATAGCCACCCTGTGCTACCTGACTGTACAGATGGCTGAGTCTGGTCTTCATTAACAGATCTTTACAGTCGTCTGTTAGGTAAATCTACAGGGGGACCAAAGCTACCTGTTAAGAAAGTCCTCACATACCCTTCCAGAGGCATGCCAGCCAGATGATCTCTCTGAATGGAGGAAGACCGTTGCCTGATCATTTTGGCTGTCCATTTAGCACTGTTATCTGCGAAACAGAATTCTGCAGTGAGTAGTGTGTCTGAATGATGGACAGTTGTAAACAACTTGTCTTTCAGGACAGCAAAGCCATAAAGGCTTCTATGTCTCTCAATTTATGTAGGCTATCAAATCAGCTTATGGATGTCCTCATCATCTACGTAAATATCCAGTTCTTTCTTCAGTGCTGATAAAATCTCAGGTTTCATGGGTTTTCATGATGTAGCAGGTTTCACAGATTAACTTTAGTTTGTTTTAAAATCTTTTTCTACAAGAAGTTGTTGCCTTTACTGCATCGTGTGTTATTTTTTGATAAGAATGTTTCCCTGTATTAATCAAAAGTCCAGAGCATCTTCCAAGAACTACCGGTATGAGAGCAAATTTGCAGAATCTCAGTTTAGACCAGTGGAGCACTGGCATGCTGATTTAATGCCTGTGCAATTATTCTGTGAAATGAGTTCCTGGGAGGCTTTTAGTCAAAGCAGGAGAGCTCTGAGCAAAAATCAGGGCTTCAGCCCTGTACTAAATTCTGGTACTTCTTGTGTTCCTGGATTTATATAAAGGTGAAATACTAAACTTTTCCACATGACAAAAACTTCATTGCATTTTTAATTCAGACGCAGTGTCGTGTTTGTAGTGTTTCATATTCAGTTCTCTCTAGGAACAAGATGCTTCAATATTTCTAAATCTGAACACTTTGTTGCAATGACTCAAATGTGTCCTTCATTAAATTGTACTTCCTTTGGGTGCTGTAGTGATGAGGATATTTTCTAGAGTGGGAAGAGAATGTGTGTCTTCCACATCTATTTGTTCTCATCGGCTAGACACATTGCAGTTTTTCAGATGCTGCTTTTTTTGTCCCCAAATCATGTTGATTGAAAATTTCTTCTCAGATATTCTAGATACTTTTTTTTTTTTTTTCCCAAGCAAGTGTCCACTGTAATTCATACTAATCGTCAGCCCTGTAGTCAGCTTCAGCGGTGAAGCTGATGATTAAGTGGTCATCAATGATTAACTCTCAGCCTTTGTGATGACCACAGTGGGTCTGGGCTCAGGCATGTTGGCAGGGCAGCAAAAGACAAAGTTATGTCTGAGTGGTCAAACTGAATAGCATATTGAGACCCAGAGATTTAGGTGGCTTGTCAGGAAGAAAGAAGTGCAGAAAGAAGAAAAAGATTGCTGTGGTAATAAGTGAATTACTAGTAAGATAGAAAAAAATATGAAGAAAAGCACAAAAATGATTCAAGGATTGAAGGATGAAACACAAGGAGCTAAATTTATATAGTCTAGAAAAGAAATAGTACAGCTAAAGAGACATCAGTATATATATGCCTTCATCAGAGCCATGAATATTTGCACCATCAAATCATTAGGGATAGGTTAATTGAAAGCATGTTGGCTACTGGAAAATACTACAGGGGAGTGGTCATATAATCTTGATCATGGAAAGTGCAATATCTACTATCTTCAGGTGTCTTTATTTGTGGTTCCCCCCCCCAAAGGCAAAATCTTCTATCTTCAGGTGTTTTTTTTTGTGGTTCCCCCCCCCCCCTAATTCAGTGAAAATGAGGGATGCTGATACAACCACTTTGTAATGCTATTGTCCTCTTTTGAGCAACCTGGCTTTATTTCTTAAATACACAAGCCTGGTCTATATTGTCTAGATCAAATGCAAACAGATGATAACAGGAGAGGCAATTTTGTCCTTCAAAGCCCTTTCCTGCTGCTTTCCCTTAAAACCAGGGATGTAGTGCAGAATCATTTGCCCCATGTAAACTAAGTGTGAAGTTATCTTTTTCCCTCTGGCAATTTGTATTTACCATTAGAGACATTTGAACTTCCTTGTGTTTATGAATTACCTAAACAGATCAAAGTGCCATTTTTAAGCTGTTAATAGCATCAAGAGAAGGGAGTTGATAGAATGGATAGCCCTGACATCTACAGGCTTTAGCAGGTGAAAACCCTCCAACGCCTCCTCCCCACCCCCAATGAAGTATAAAGATAATTTAAGATGAGAAAACTAAGCACTCAGTGTGTCAAGTGTAAAATCTGAGCCTGCAGGTGCACTGCATATAAATTTTTTTAAGATTCAGTGGTCCATACAGGAAACTTATAGTTTTCCCCAATCCTGTGAGACTACATAACTTGGAGTCCTGTGGAATCAGTACGTCAGGAGACTGGGCCTGGATATCAGCCATCATCTAATGTAAAATAAACTTATCTTAACTTATCTTTCCTATTTTAAGAAAAGGGTGGTGGAGAAGCTGATCTATACAGATTTGAGGATATTAAAGCTGGAAGGGATTATTGCTAGGTCCATCAGACTTGACTTTTTGTACAGCACAAGCCATATGGTTCACTAGTTAAATTCTGTATCAATTCTGTAACTCCTGCTTGAGATATAAAATATTTCAATGGCGCAAGATAATTTTAGAAATATCATTGAGGGTGGGGGCAGGATTCATCCATGACTCAGAAGTTGGGGATGAAGAAGAGGGGAAGAAGTCCCCTCCTTTCATCAGAAAGGAGGGACAGATGGATTTCCTTCTAAAGCAATGATGTGCAACATCATTGTCAGGCCTGTCCCACCTCTCAGTTCTTACAACTTTTCTCCTTCCTCATAGTTTCTTCTTTCTTGCAGCCATTTTCCTGGTTATGACTGATGCACAAATGTGTTCTGTTTTGTTTTCTCTATTTACACTATTCCTCTACTGCTACATTCTCTGTGGTTTGGGATAACTCTATTGCTTAAAGTCTCATGACAAAGATGATGCGTTTGAAGTGCTGATGGTAAAGAAGGACTTCTCTGGCTTCTTTTCTGACTGTTCCTCTTGTTTTCAGTCTCCACAATCTTCCTGTATTTTGTGTTTGAATAATTTGGTAATGACTCACAAATTACTATCTAGGCTTTGTTACAAAATGGATCAGACTATTAACTCCTCTATGGGTTAAGCTTTAGCCAAAACCCAGCATAAAAGCTGCCAGTTGCATATCCATACAATAGTTTGTTGTTTTCTGCAATGTGAGAGCTGATGGTTTGTAACTAGAAGCAGGAAATGCATATCCCTTGCTTTGTCTGACTTGGCTTTTATGGATATAAACTTTTCAGACCTGGACTGTCTCCATGACCTCACAGTGAGGCTTCTTCAGAAAGAGTTACCTTTTATTTGGTGAGCAGTTGCATCTGTTTTTTCCTTTTAGTGCATATTTAAAAAATTACTTCTAAGTCTCCTCCAGTGTTGGTGCTGCACCTGGATACTCTCCACACAGACATCATAGGTGTTAAAGGTATCACCCTTCAAAAACTTCTCTGGTTCTACTGAAACATTACTTTCAGTAAGGAAATGCAAATTTTTAGATTTTAAAAATCTCTGATGGAATGACATTTCCCTGGCTTTTAATTTTGCCTGAAGACTCAGCATCAAGGTTTAGAACGTTGGATGCCAATTGCAAAAGATTTTACATGATTTGATAGGCAGCAGGATAAATGCCCAAGCTGCCTAGAATAGAGAGATATTCTGTACTAATTTTAAAATAAAAAGAAAGAAATCACACTTTGGTTGGTGTCAGTTTTCCTCCTTCTCTTCCTACCTGATAGAGCTTTGTCTGGCAATACTCTTGAGCCTAAAGTTTGCCTTTTCTCTGTTGGATTGCTGCATTATGCTAAGTTTCCAAGTTTTGAAGTACTCATTTTATATTCTGTCTTCAATCTGTTAATTTTGCACAATTTAAATCTGGGTAAAAATACATCTTCAGCCCTCATGTCAAAGCCTCATATGACATGAATCCATATTCTGTTTTCCCAGGCAGTGTTTATTGCACACTAACCTTTTCTATATTACTATTGACAATTTCATCATGGATTGATGCATTGCTAGAATTTATTTTTTTCCTAAAATACTTAATTTAACTCTGCTGGCCAAGTATGGTACTTTATACACTTTGGCTTACATTATCAATTTACTACAGCTGAATAGAGAAAAATGATAGATTTCAATAGATGGAAACAATTTCCAGTAATACAGGAAAACACAAATGTTTTCAAATATTTCTGTATGGTGTTTGGAGAGAATATCCATTTACAATGATTTCATGATGTAATCATATAGGATGCTCCTGAAATAGCTTCTTCATCAGTACTAACATGTAAGGATATTAACTCCTTAAATTACCTAATAGAGGTATCAGGAGGGGCTAACTAGATAAGCACTTTCCATCTGCATTTGACCACAGTTGAGTCACTCCTGGAATGTGGTGTCCTGATTGGACATCTGAAGGTGAACAAAGATATTGATAAATCAGAGAATTCAGTATTTCTGCTTCTTCATTAGATATTCTTGCACAAGAAGGTGTATTGCAGCTCTTCCTCCTCTGGCCCAGAGCTGGAGAGGTATGCCAATGCCTTACCTCATTGTAATCATTATCTTCCAAGTAACTTAAGTTTATTTACATCACAGGTACTTCAGCTGTGTGTCTACATCATGGTAGAAGAGCACTGACTGCAAGGGAGTTTTTTCTTTTGGTCCCTTTAGTTTATGCTATCATGGGATCTCTATCTGCAATTTTGAGAAATAATTCCATACTAATTTTAAGCATGCCTTTGAACAAGGGATTTCTACATTAAAAAAAAGGACTTCACTACTTTATCTTAAGGAATAAAATCTGGAACTGCTGGCAGAAGTTTCTTTCTTTTTCATGCAAACCAACTGCTGCAGTGGAACATGGCACACTTAGCCAGGATTTTATAAACATATTTGTGGTTTTCTTCTTTGAGGCTTTCTCAGCAAATAATGAGGTCTAAGACATTTGTCTTACATCCATATGTCAAGTTTCTTGAATCCTGGGAGAACTAAATTTGGCCTCCAACCTTGACAGTAGTCAGGTAAAGATGCTGTATCAAGTCCGGGTGTAGTCTAAGGAAAAGTCAGCTGAGTTGTAGTAAAAAAGAAGCTGGAATGGAGGCTTCTGTGTGAAGAAAGGTTAAACACAGTAGGTTTTTCAGCTTGCAGAAGAGGTCGTCGAAGAGGAATTTGATAGAGCTCTATACATTCTCAAATAGTGTAGAAGTAGTGTACAAGTGAAAGAATCAGGTGGATGTTTTTAAGTTAAGAAACAAAAAAGAGAGTATTTTTCATATAATAAAACTGAAAAATTTGTTACTTCAGATTGTTGCAAGGCCCCAAAGTATAAGTGGGTTCAGAAAAAAATAGACATATTCATAGAAGACAAGTCCACTGAGGGCTATGAAGTGTGAAGATGCAGGTATAATCTCTGGCTCAGGACATCTGCAAACTAGTGATTGCTAAAATCTTGGATGTTATAATAAGGAAGTGTCACTGTAGACTTACCCTAATCTTATTTTTTTTCCCCAAGTTTGTACTATTGGCCAGTGATAGGTTCTGGTTCTGTGTGGCTATTCTGGTATTTTTATTTTCTGAAACAATACAAGAACTGTGATTTTTTTACAGGCTCATTCAGTCTAGCTGGGGTAATGCTTTGCTTTGTTTTAATAATTGGAAATACTGTATTCTTTCCTGACTAGTGAGCAGGATTGACAAGGTTGTCTACAAGATAAAACTAGTGAAAGAATTTAAAAAAAAAAAAAAAGTTTAAAAAAAAAAGCATGAGTGAAATACAGCACCAGAAGCAGCAGCAAGTCTAGCATGTTGCAGGGGAAGCTTCATGATGTGAATAATAAATACAGTATATAAGATGAAAGAGATACAGGGAAAGTACTGTATTGAACGGTCTGACTCCTGATGCTCTGAAAAACAGAGTCTGCTCAGCAGTGGCTTTGAAGGTCTGTTGCCAAAATTCAGAATCAGATAGGACAAGGGAACACTTGCATTTTGCGCAAGAAGATGTGGGATTTGAACCCTGCTCTGCTTGCCCCTAAAAGACTGATTTCTCTAATGGTTAAGAAAATCTTGCTTACGGTTTAGACACATGGACATGTTGTTCTAGGGTAACATGCAAGAGCATGGCAGTCAAGCTGTGGAAGACACCTGTGTTTTTATTTTTAGCTGATGGCATTTGAGAATTACCTCAGGTTATCTTGCTTCCTATTAGAGTTGTCTAACGGTTTAGATGTATGAACAAAGTAACATAGCTAACAGGTTATTGTGCATCAACTAGTCTGAAGTAATTGCCTCTGTGCATCCTCTTAGCCTGAAGCATATGCAAAATAATTCAACTTAGCCGAGGTCTCAGTGAAATATAGCTGAAATAACTCTCGATCCAACACCAGACGATAACATCGTGCAGAAAGCCTGTTCCATATTCCACCCATAACATCCACACATTCCACTCACAGCCTGGAGCTGTGCAATAGGTCTCACAAGAACAGACACAGCTATTGGGAACTCTACCATTCCTGTCAATTTGATGGCCAAGGAATGGGATTCAGTTATCCTGATTATGTGGCCTCTATTTATATAAAATGCTAAGATCTGTAGGACCAGAATGAGGGTTCTGGGATCTGGAGGGATGACATTCTGGAAAAAAGGCCTGTCTCTGCAAATAGCTTCTATCGGAAATACTTTGGAGCATATCTGGGTGTGCTCAAGTACCTCTATGTGTGGGCTGATCTGAAGCAACAAGCTTCTGCTTTTTTAGCTGACTGGCCAAAAACATCTCCTTTGCCTTTCAACTATAGGGTACTGCAGAGCAGGATGGTGGATTTTTTCTCTTTCTTTTTAGCTATTAATGACCTAATACAAACTATAAAAAGTGCATCCAGATATCATGGCGATAAGTGCCTTAAAAGCATCTGTAATGATAAATAATTCAAATGATGATGTTCTCTATGAAGCTTTTAAAGTATATTAACCAGAGACTTATATAAGCAATGAAACCTGCATTACACACACACATGCATATGCAAAAAAATAAGTAGATGAAGAAACATATCTGCAAGAACAGAAGAAAATTTTTTTAACAACTTCTACATTCTTTTTGTTCAGTCACTTGTTCACCACCTTCCACTCCCCTCCCCCCAACAAAAGCAAGTCAAAATCAAAGCTCCAACGCAATTTAGAAAATGAGTATTCATAAATGGTAATAGTACATAATAGCAGTTTTTGGTGGGATATGCTACCCATGGCAGAGGATGATCTGCTTAGGAGCTTTTTAGTCAAACTGGACATATGTAAGTGTTGCACAGACACTTGTGAACAGAGTGTTTATTTAAAAGACAAACCAAAACCGAATCTGTTGGGTTCTTTGGATGTAATATTCTCATAGGGATCAGAGCTCTTGGACAGGACAGTCAGTTCCTATCCAGCCAGTAAAAGGAGTTGCCGTTCCAAGGGGCTTTGTAATCTTCAGCTGGATCAGATGAGACATCCCTAATTGCTGTTCTGCTGAAGTCTTGTACCCACCTACGAAGTGTTTAAATTACAGAACTGCCTGATTAAAAGCAGGATCTTGACCTCACATCCTGGCCATTAGTAATGGGTTACTGACTATTACTATGTGCTCATCTCTCTATGTGTCCATTTAGACATAGAACATGTCTGTATGTCTCTACATGTATGGAGAGGCTGCATTTTGCATAAATCTTTAAATATTCACTGGGCCTGAAAGTAACAACACCTAATTCTACAGACCATTGTCTGAGTGATTTATGAGGGTACAGAGGTTCAGGTCCTGGATTTTCCTTGTACACTGTATTGGGAAAATACAGTGCTTAGGGCTGAGGGCTTTCCAAAGGACACAAAACATCCTTTGAGACTGCTTTTCCTTTCTATGTGCCTCTGTTCACTATCTATAAATTAGGCTTAGTCCTATAAACCCTTTACATCTATTATCTCTAAACAACACATGATTCTGACTGGCAACTAGTAAATGTTGCATATTTACAGCAGCTTGAAAAAATGTCCCCTTCAACATTAATACAATTAATTCTGAATAAAAAGATTATCCATGTTACTCAGGGAAGAAAGATACCCCTACACACACACTCCCACACGCACACCCCTTTTTGAATTGCTGGAATTCCTCAGGGAATGAGTTTTGAATTTGTGTGGGGGAGTCTGTGACACACCAGCCTACAATGAACCGAAAGTGAGACCATCTCCTGCCAGAGCCTGGGGAATAGCAGCAGTTGCCTTGAGAATTATGCTGTGTCTCCACTGAAGATTACAAGTAGGAATGAACAAAAACCACTCCAATAGCCTTCACCATCACCTTGCAGGTTTCTGGACATACCATATTGCTTGAAAGATGGCTGATGTGATTCTTACTTATGCTTTTTTCTTTTTACACTGCCTGGAAACTGCAGAAAGCCTTCAAAGTCTTCTGGTAGCTATTCAGCACAAAGGTTGGGTTACAACCACTGGCTCAGAAAATCTTTAAACTGTGATACTGGGATGGAAAGATGTAACAGGGGAATGATTACCATAGGCATGCTCTGCTTTTGCACGTGTGGCTTGCCACTCTTGGTGACAGGACAGTGGACTTGAGGAACACGTGGCAATACTTATGTTCTAAAGAGGCTTAAATTGCACTTACTCTCAGTTGAAATCTCTATCAGACAACCAGAGCAGTGAAACAGACAACTCCTTTAAACATGAAATAAGTAACAGTGTTACTTGCTGCATTGTCTCAGTTTCCAGGAACTAACTGATAAAAATGGACAACAACAAAATATTCTGTAAACAGATACTGCATATTCAGCCTCGGAGAACCGACATGGTTCCAGGATCTCCCAGTAGCATTGACAAAGCATTTGGTATTAAGCACCTGCATTTAAGTTACCTTTTCCTCTCTGTTTGCCTTTAGGCTCACAGGAAAAAAAAAACAAAACCAAAACACAACACATTAGGAAGCAACTGTAAGATTGCTTTGGACAAACTCAGTAAGCTTCAGTGGAAGACTTCAGCAAGCTGTAATTTAAGGAGCCAAATCTATGTTTTTACCTATTTGTAAGATGCATCTTTTTGCAGCAATGTGATCAGAGACACAACTGTTCCAAAAGCATCAGAGCAAGGATCTGACTTACGCTTTCCACGCAGATGTATGACAGAGAAGAAACCAGCTCAGAGATCTGAGAGAAAATGGCACATGCAGTGGGTTGTGACTATTTCACTAACACTGCATGCATTGTAGGATCAGTCATGCCATTCACTTCCCATTGGATCCTCCCTGCAACTTTCTCAAGATTGATTCTTTTTCTGGAAGAAAAAAAGAAAGATATTTAATAATTATTCAGTTCTCCTCCTACAGTTTATTTCTACCATTTTATTAAGAAATGAATTAGCCCCCAGGATCACTCTCCAGTATTCCAAGTGCATTTTCTCTCTCAGCTGAGAAAAAATTGTGAGGTCAATTCACATAAGAGCATTAACATGACAATTTGAACCCTTCTACAAGCCACACTCTAAACTCTTAGTGTCTCAGTTTATCTGTTGGTAAATGGGGATAACCCTGCTGACCATTGTTTATGGAACATTTTGTGATCAGTGTGCAAGTAAAATCAAAGAGAGAAGTGCAATGCATTATATGTGTCAAGCACTGCTTTAGTAAAAATTTGCAGAAACCATATTTCAGGACATGTGATGGTCTCCTGCAAGGTCACATCAAACCAACCCAAACCAACAAGACTAAGGACAGGGATTTGGAATGAAGTGTCTTTAGACAAATATGTCTGTGGGTATCTGTTATTGCAGATGGTGCAGTCCTCCACCTATAAGGTAGGAATAATAATAGACTCAAACCAAGATTAAATTAACATCGCCTGTGTTCGAAGCATTTGGGTACTACAGAAAACCACCTGATGAAGTAATATAATACTGCTTTCTGGTCACGTAATGGAGGGGGGCGGGGAGGGGTGAGGAAAAAAGCAAATACAGACTAGATGATAGCTGCTTGTTAGTCATGAGATCCATCTAATTTAATTTAACTCTTCTAAAAGTTCTGTGTCTAGGCCAGTCATCCAGGGCAGGACTCAGCTAACCAGCTGTTAACTCCTACACTGTGCTATAAAAGGAGCATGGGCTGACTAGCTCAGAAGTAAACACCTACACTGTAGACTTCTAATGGTAGATAAGGTGAATCTCAATGCTAGTCTTCCTATGCAATCAGTGCAAAGAAAGAAGAACATTTTCATGTAGCTCTCTTGGCAACTTCTAACCTGTTCCCACTGCTTTGTTGCTGAGAAGAGGTTTACAAAGTTTTCTGGCTTAAATGGATTTTAGTGGAACAACAAAAGGAACATCCCCAACACAGAGGTAACTGCAAATGAAAATATGAAAGAAGTCTCCTTTCTAGACCCTGGGGAACTAGAGTTTCCAAAACAATGTTCTACAAGAAGTATCCTAATATGTCTAAAAATGCCTTCTTGGAGATGGTTGAACTCTCCTGATCGAAACCTTAAATAATCATAGAATATAGAATCATTAGAATCATTGAGGTTGGAAAAGACCTCTAAGATCATCGAGTCCAACCGTCAACCCAAC
>NW_008795857.1:1707180-1714898 GCF_000699145.1 Aptenodytes forsteri | reverse complement strand
CGGGGCTGGGGCTCCCTCTCGCTCCCTGCGCTTTTGCTTTTCGTGGGTTTGGCCGCGGTTTTTTGCCGCTTCAGGAAGGGTCCCCCGTCGCGATCCTCCGCTCCGGAGCCCTTCGCCTCGGTGGCTTCGAGCTTATCATCATGGAATTCAGGTTAGGAGGGACTTCAGGAGATCTCTAGTCCAACTTCCTGCTCAAAGGAGAGTCAGCCATTAGGTCAGGCTGGTTTTCTCAGGGTTTTATTCAATGTTTTCTTGAACATCTCCAAGGACAGAGACTGCATAACCTCTTCTCTGGTTGGCTGTCCTCACTGTGAAAAAGCTTTTCCTTGTATCCAGTCTGGATCTCTCTTGTTTCAATTTGTACTTATTGTCTCTCATCCTCTCACCATGCACCACTGTGAAAAGGTTGGCTCTCTTCTTGATAACCTCTCCATAGGTAGCAGGAGGCTGCTGTTACCTGCCCACAAAGTCATGTCTTCTCCAGGTTGAACAAGCCCCTTTCCCTCAGTGTCTCCTCACAGGACAAGTGTTCCTGCTCCTGAACATCTTGGTGGCCCCAGTGAACTTGCTCCAGTTTGTTGATATCTGTCCTGTATTGGGGGCCCAAAATTGGATGCAGTAGTCTAGATACGACCTAGTGATTGACAAGTAAGGTGGAAAAATCACCTCCTCCAACCTCCTGGCTGTTCTGTTAATGCAGCCCAGGATACTGTTGGGCTTCTTTGCTGCCAAGGCACACTGCTGGCTCATACCCAGCTTACTCTCTGCCTGGATACCCAGATCCTTTTCTGCAGAGCTGCTCCTCAGCCCATCAGTCGCCAGCCTGTACCACTACAGGGGCCTTTCCTTCCCTATTGGAAGACTTTGCATTTGCCCTTGTTGAATTTCCTGTCTGGCCATTCCTCCAGACTCTCTAGGTCCCTCTGAATGGCAATTCTGTCCTCATGCATATCAACTGTTCCCACCAACTTGGTGTCACCAGCAAACTTCATGATGGTATGCTCCCCACCTCCTCCAGGTCACTGATAAAGCTTAGGACAAATGTTCAGGATAACAAATCTCAGCCTGGACTGTCAAAGTTCAGAAAAATTGCAAGAAATTAAGAACCGGGTCTTAGCATCAAGCAAATCTAATTCTATAAGGTATGGCCAAACATGCCTATTTTTGCTTCATGTCACCTAGGAATTCCATTGCAGGCATATGAGAACATAGCATCTTTCAAAACAATAGAGCTTCACAAAGAAGAAATGGGATATTTTCCATGCAAGACAAAAATCTGGTATGAATTATGGCAGTTAATAACATAGAGCGGCATAGGAGATAAAAAGTACACAAATACATAGGAAAAAGTGATGACTATCACATCTAACAGAAAATACAAAAATAATATTATATATAGAAGAAATTTTCTTTTCCCATACAAGGTTATTTTTCCTGTTGGGAAAATATGTTTGCTCTGGTCAACACTTTGGTGTTTTAATGACCACAAATAATCAGTCACACAGCCTTCGTCTTGCTGGGTTAGAGCCCCAGTGCACTAAGCAGCGCTTCTCTACTCTCTGTGTATTGGCCATTTCTACCTGCAAAATGCTAGTGCTACTTCCTTCCCTAGGCTACCTTCACAGATTCGTGAGCCAAATTGTGAACAAGCTTGACACAATTTAGTTGGTAATTTATTATATGAAATCATAGTCCTGTGTGTCTTTCAACTGATACATCACACAAGGCTTTCAAAGGTACCCATGGGATCTCTCCAGACATACATGATTGGAAGGAAACATTGCTAGTGGGTCAGAAAGGTCCCAGCTTGACTATGGATCTGTCCACTGAAGTGGTGAAATGCCCATTAGTGTTTGATGGTAAAACCCAGGTGGTATCTCAGAGGCCAAGCACTTCAATATAATAAATAGAAAACCAAGTTTTGTTGGAAAGATAAGAGATAACATGCATATATAGTCCTAGACGTAACCTGTTAAGATTTCCTTCTATCTTTATTTTGTCCTAGACCCCAGGTTATCACTACTTCATAAAGGCCGATTGCCATGAACTTCTCCATCCATCCTTCTTTCTGTCTAATCAGTGGTAAGGCATCTATGACCTAGTTACCTTTCTCTCAGAGCAAAAGATATGCGCCACTATCTTCACTCTTAAATCAAATCCTTGAGTAAGTCATGTCACTTTCGTGGTATCTCTCAGCAGAGTACTGGCTTACTGGGAGTCAAATCATCTCCCTTCTCATTAAAATGAATGCTCTGAGTATTCATTTTAATCTCTCTCTCTCTCTCTCTCTCTCTGAACAAAGTATCACAGCAGAGCAGGTGATTTTATCATACACAGGCTGCTTGTCGTGTAGGTGACCTTCAGTCTGAATGACAGAAAACAAGATCAAGGCTACCTGGCCCAGATGGCACTTAGCTTTTGTACTATCAGGGCCTGTAGATCCGACAGGATTGACCAGAGGTTTGTTACGGCTGTTCTGCTGGAGAACCTACCCTCTATCAGGAAGACCCAAGGAAGAGAAGCTAGATGGGCCATCTCAGTGCTGTGGCTGGGGCCACCATGCGTTGATGACCCCTTCCTCCTGAAATGAGACTCTCTGCTGGGAAATAGCAAAGCTCTGAGCATGGATTAGCACACAGCTGCCTTCCTCAGTCCTTCGGCATGGCTTGGGCAAACAAGATGATCTGGGACAGGCCAGGCATGTTAGAGAGCATGTCAGGTTACTTTTAACCATGTGAAGAGTCAGGCTTGGGAACTCTCATGTTTTAGATTGACCCTTGCTACTACAGTAGCTATTGTTATTCACAGAAAAATATTTCAAGGGTTGAAAAATCGTTGGTCTTCTTGCCTTCCACACTTTATTATTATGGAGCAGGCCAAAGGAGAGAGAGGAGCAAAAAGGTAAGGCTAGCCAATACTTGGATATTATATCCTGCAATTTAGCTTAAATTGGCAATTTACCAATGTGAATACTCCCGAGTGGGCCTTAATGCTGGAGTGGGTGGTTTAATTAGCACTGTGCTCCCATTTATAATTAGATTTCTGTTAGTTCAGTTTGAAGCATGATTTCATAATACAAAATTATTTTTAAAAATCCTGTGGGGATATTCCTGGTAAATTAATACTGTGGACTTTGATGAACTGATGCTTTTAATAGACTGTGGTATTTGGAAAGGATCTAAATCAAAGCAATAACATTACCATCCCATAAAAGTCAATGCCACATGATAATAATCCACATGCAAGAGGGAAGAAGAGTCATAGGATTGTCTGAGGAGAATCTGGACTGTGTGCTTCTCTATTTCAATTTGGAAAGCCTGAAAAATTTAAATCTGGTCAGGAAATATTTAATATTTTTTCTCTCTTTTTTTTTTTAAATAGAATAATATTACCCTCAAAACAAAATTTTATGTTCCTATTCTCCAAATAGATTTTTAATACCAAATTAAGATGTGTCAGTGATCTCAAAACATAAAAAATAAGACTAAAAATGAGAAATGTGCTAAATTCTACACATTCCAGCATGCTGTTTACCTTCAACAAACTGGTTGTTTCAGATGTGGTTAAATCCTTCTTGATCTGTGCTCTATGATTGGAATATTTCCTTTTTTTATTTTCATCTGATTTTATGATAGTTGCAGGACAAGGGTTGTCTGTAGAATGATAAATCATTGCAGAATGACCACAGCAAAACTGACCATGATTTTATTCAAGTGCAATCGCAAATTCATTTTTGTGTGAGGGGCAGTGGTGGAGGGAAGCCCCACTCAGATAAAATGAGGTGAAGAAGAAGTAACAGCTCAGTGAGAAGCTTGTGATGATCAAGTATTTATAAAAACACACCCATACTAAAAACATACTGTGTTTACTGTTCTTTGTTTCTAAAAATAAGCCTACAAGTGCAAAGCCTTGCATTTGGAAAACATCAGAGTCTATCATAGTTGTGAAAACCAATTTAACTGAATCCTGATCTATCACTTCTGTGGGTAACCCCATGTGTATGGTCTTTTATAGGCAGACAGGAAGATGAGGTTCTTGCTCCCAAGGATCACCCAGGCAAAGTCCTTAACCTGACCTCCATCTGCTGGGGGCAAAACTCTCCATAGACTTCAAAAGGAGGTGAATAAACATACTGAGGAAGATACGAGGGAAAAAAGTGTCATTTGAAACCATCTCTTTGGAAGTGGATAGCATGCTAGTCAGAGGTTTAGCACACATCTCCAGAAGGCATAGCCAGGTCTGTTCACAACCAGGGTGGATCACTCTGCATCAGTATTCCTTTATTATAATTTTATTAGTGCAGATACTGATAGCTAGTGAGTGTTAAAAGCCCCTCTAATATAGGAAGTGACTTGCCCTGCAGTTTGTCTTGCATCTGGCCAGATCCTTTCAGAGGGCTTTTCTCCACCTGTGAAGTGCCATGTGCCTTTACAGCAGCAGTATGTACAAGCAAATATTTGATGTTAGATCTGTGTTCATAATGAGGCACTGCACCTGGAGGAGATACTGCCTTACTTTACTATTAAACAGATGGATCTGAGCCAGGAATCATGCAACTGGTTGCTCTGCTTCCAGAGGAAAAGGAAGTGGCTTGCAGCTTGCCTCTGCACCCTAAGGACAAATTGAAGTCTGTAGGGATCTGCTGGAGAGGAGTGGGGGCTTATCCTGTTCTTCCAGGTTGTGTAAAGAACCCAGGGTGGAGGTGAGGCCTAATGGGAAAAGCTAAAAAGGGGCAAGCCTAAAGTCTCCTTTACTCCCCTTTTTCCAGAAGTGGGAATATTGAAAGCCATCTTCCTTGTAGATTGCATTCCTGCTCCAATGCAAGAATCCTTAAGAGCCCAGCCAGGCTCCTGCCCTCCTGGCACTCTCCACTTGGTCATCCTTGCTAACCTCACCACCATGGAACGGGAAGGATTACCTGTAGGTTTGTGTCAATCTGGAAGCAAGACAAACATGTTTTTTGGTAGGAAAAGCAGACATTAGGATTTTATCTTTTGTTGCTTTCAGTCTTGAGCAGATTTAGCAGTGTGAATGGTCACACGGCATTTCATCAGGTAAATTATTCTGTATTTCATTTTTTGGAGATGGAGAAAAAGAGAAGGTCAAGGAGAAGATAAAGTATAGGGGAGCAGGGTCTATTGTGTATTTTCATTAGCCATTTTTTTAAAGCATTTAGAGAGATGCCATGAGGAGAACACACAGATGGCCAAGATAATGAGAGACAGCATTTTCTCTCCCTTGCTTGTTTTACTAAAATAATCTAGTTTAAAGGAGCAGTGGGAGCCATTGCTTGCTATGGCATGAAGAACAGAGGACTCAGTAGGCCTTGCAGATTAGATGGTAATAAATAGTAATATAAATGTTATCTAGTTATTTAAGAAATAGTAAAACAAATGTTGAATTATTAAAATTAATACTTGCTCTGTGTTCTTCATCCTCCAGAAAAAAACCCTATCCATTGTTTCTTTCCTTCTTACTGAATGATTAGGCTAAATATGTATTCCCGGTGCCACCATATATATTGAAGCCATTGCTGCTAAACTGATGATGTTATAATGAACATAACCATTTCAAAGAACATCACTACTTTCTGCAGCCACACAGGGGCTAGAATGCAGTCCAAAAGGCTTAGATAAACATTAGAGAGCACTTAAAACTTGCAGAAGCCATTCTTAATTATGTTACAACCTCTACTATATTTATGACAGCAGAAGGTATTGGTCCATGCAGGCTTGAAACTGAGTGGCAGATCCTCAGTTGGCATAAATCCTGACTCATACCTGCAAAAATGTCTGTATCATAGCTGTCTTATTACGTCCCTTTCCTCTGTCGACCTGACTGCTGGGTCACTAACATATATTTAAACCTCTAAGTTCAATTTCGTGTACGTCTGGTACAATAAGTCCATGCAGACCAGGTAAATTAAGCTTCCAGCTCAGTGCCTTGGAGCGATCAAATCCCCAATTACATAGGTCTAATTAATAGATAAATAAATTAAAAGAACTGAAAGGACATTATGATTATCTCACCTGATCTTCTGCCTGTAATAGGCCTTGAGGATTTCTGGAGTTAATTGTTTATTTCCCAAAAGATTTAAAAGTTTAACTCCCTTTTTGATCAACAGTCTGCATGCAACCCCCTGTGGAAATAGGTGGAATTCCTTAAACTTAAATACTTCATAAACCTTTTCTAACATTTCTTTCTTAAACTTCTCTCTCAGTTTTCTATAATGTCTTGGGGAACCATGACACAAAGTTTAAGAAAACAAGCATAATTTACATGATATTAATTAAAAAAATGCCGGAGGTGGGGACTCTACAACAGCCCCAATAAAATTTAACTTGTATTTAGATAACCTACTGTTTAAAAGACTTTTGAATTATATAGTCCCTCTTTCCCTGTAGTCCCTTTTTCTGATGTAAGAAGATACTTACAGACTGCTATGCAGTAAACCTTCTTTTTGATAAGCTCGTAGAATCTCTTTTACAAGGGCATGTTTTCATTTCTGTAACCATTCTCAGGGTTATTCTCTGAGCTTTCTCCAGTTCTTCTATATCCTACATCCTTACAGACCCCAGAGCTGAACACGGTCTTGCAGGCGGTGATATAAGGCTGCTTAACATAGATAAAGGCAATGCAACTACTCTACTGCTGCTTGACCTGTTTATATGTACAATGATCTAATTAGCCGTTTTATTAACTTTTATTTCACCTCCCTAACATTTGTGTTATCTGAAAACCTGAAGATTAATAATTTTGTGTTTACTTCTGAGCCACCAGTTAAAAGAAATAAATTGCTACATTAGTGCATACCTCATCTCCAACAGTGGCCAGCAAAAAATGTTTAAGGAAAACTTAAAAGGAATAGGGTACATTAAAATGGTTCTTCCCTCAGTTTACTCCCATCTCCATAATGATAAGACTTTCGGTGTCTGCAACTACATCAGGCAGATAACTTAGGAAAAAGAGAGTCCTGACTGGATGGCACCGATTGCTGGTCTTTTACAGAAGTGTAATTCACAAGTACCTTTTGAAGCTTGCCAATTAGCCAATTCTTAATTCCTGTAAAATATGCCTTCTTGATTTTATATAGCAGTAATTTGATTTTAAAACTTCCGTGTCATATCATACCTTTTGAAATCAAATTGAAATACATCTTATCTACTGTATTTATCAGCTTTTAATTTTTTCAAAGTCAGTTCTGATGTTATCTTGACAGGATCTACTTTTTATAAGCCCACGTTGCTTGGAGTTAATTACATTTCCCTCCTTTAGTTCTGTTTCAATCTAGACCTGTATCAGTCTTCTGTCAGGCTGTGTTTGTGATCAGTGTCAAGCTGACAATGTGTCCTGGTTTCAGCTGGATAGAGTTCCCATGCCCTGCCAGCGAGAAGCTGGGAGGGGGCACAGCCAGGACAGCTGACCCAAACTGGCCAAAGGGACATTCCATACCATGTGATGTCATGCTCAGTACATAGACTGGGGGAAAGCTGGCCGGGGGGGCTGCTGCTCGGGGACTGGCTGGGTATCGGTCAGTGGGGGATGAGCAATTGCATTGTGCATCACTTGCTTTGTATATTCTTCTTCTTCTTCTTCTTCTTCTTCTTCTGATTTTATTCTATTTCAAGTATTAAACTTTTTTTATCTTAACCCACGAGTTTTCTCACTTTTACCCTTCCGATTCTCTCCCCCATCCCACCGGGGAGGAGTGAGCGAGC
>NW_008795857.1:1699094-1706653 GCF_000699145.1 Aptenodytes forsteri | reverse complement strand
CCCCAGTTTATGTACTGAGCATGACGTCGCATGGTATGGAATGTCCCTCTGGCCAGTTTGGGTCAGCTGTCCTGACTGTGCCCCCTCCCAGCTTCTTGTGCACCTCCAGCCTTCTCAGTCGGTAGAGCATGGGAAGCTGAGAAGTCCTTGACCGGTGTAAGCACTACTTAGCAACAACTAAAACATCGCTGTGTTATCAACATTATTCTCATACTAAATCCAAAACACAGCACTGTACCAGCTACTAAGGAGAAAACTAACTCTATCCCAGCTGAAACCAGGATACAATGACTCAGGTAATTTTGTTTATGTATCCTCTGGAAATCTGCTAGTTTTCCAAGATTCATTGGAAATCAACATTTATGTCAAAGAGAACTTCTTAGTTTTCAAAACCTGTGCATACTAACTATATAGGTCTGCTGATTTAAATATATTTAGTAGTAGTAGCTCCCTTTACATCCTCTTGCATTGTTGGCAGAAAGGAAGCTATTGAAAGACCATCAGGTGCAGAGAATACATTAACTGTTTTTTCTAAGCTGTGAACAGAAATATTTACTGAATGCATGTGTCCCTTGCACATTTTTATCACTGTTTTTTTTTTTTCTGGGTAGCAGTAAGCCAGGACCAGGTTCATGTTCTTTTTGTTGTTAAAAGCTCTTTCTTATCTGCTAAACTTCTCAGGCTACAGATTATTCCCTTTATATCCTTTTCCTCCCTCTATCAATTTTCTGTAATTGCTAATATCTGAGTTTTATTAATTGCTATCAACTTTTCTTTTTTTTTTTTTTCTGTATTTGTTTCATCTTTGTAGCCCCTTTCTCTAAATCAGATTGTTTTTAATTTCTTTTAAGGTGTGGTCAGCAGAAACATCACCATGACAGAGACTAGGAGTTCAGGAAAACTGTTGGATTAGATTCTGACGATAATTATCTGTACAAATGTGGATTCTGCTCAGATTGCACCAAAACAGCAGCATCTCATCCTTTTCTCCCTGTGACACTTCCTGGTGTTTTAACCTTTTAACTACCGGGAGACATGTGGAACAGTGTGCCCAGGAAATCATAATATTACTTTGTGGAGTTTTCCAAAGACATGGCTTGCTAATTCAAAGCATATCACAGTGAGTTTTTTCAGCACCCTGGAATAAATTCACTCACTTACTTAGAAGTCAATGGATTAATCTTTTATGAAAACTAATTAACATTTTGCCACCTGACTGAACAAGTCAATTCTATTAGGGCACTTTCACCTTTAGTGGCAAGGTAGAAGAAGAAATTATATGGTGTTGTGCTGTATGATCATATGAGAAATTAATAAATAATGAAACTGCTAGCATTAAGACCATATGTATAATAAGTATATCACCATTGTCATGTTTACTGCTCTGTGGCAATATAAACTTTACTTAAAAATCCCTCAAAAATGCTGGTGATATATTTGTATTCTGTTTGTGGGAAGGAGCTGCTTGCTTTATTTCACAGATGTTTTTATGTAGGGAATTCACAATTGAAGTTTCTGGTTCAGTTTGTCTTTCTTATATGGACTGTACACCTAGGCAGAGACTGTGTCCCCACACATTGCCATAATGGGCTTGGTTGTTGTTGAACATTTGAATGATAGCTATCAATGAATAACTGTTATAATGTCCTTTGGCATCTATCACAATAGACAAAATTGGGAAGGCTCCAAGTTTCAAGTAATAATAATGTGCTTTGAAATTAAACAGAGCTGTTGCCTATCAGTTACAAAATGTTGTACAATGATGGTGAGAATGATGTCAGTTTTTCAGGTGAGCGGGGAGAGGTTCAGGCTGTGGCATTCAGAGCCACACTCTAGGTCTGAAGAGGTTCCAGGGATAGAAAGAACTTCTATTCAAATACCGTGTGGATGGAATACTTAAATATAGCTACTCAAAATGTCAGAATTTAATCTGGTCAAAAAAAATCATATCTTCTGGAAATAAATAATCCTTTTCTGGAGACAGCAATTCACAATGTTGACAAAAATGTCATTGACATTTTAAGCATTTTTTGACAGATTCTTTCATCTGGGTTTTCTACTCATCTTTAGCCTAATGCAGTTCTTCCTGGCAGAGTTTCCCTCTGTATTTTTGCAAATTCAACCTGAAAATATCAAGGCTGTGCTGAAGTTGAGCACAATGAAAGATTGTGAGGGAAGCAGCTAATGCAAAGTAATTTGGGGAGTAAAGCTTTGCTAGCTAGGAAAAAGATAAAAGGGAAAAGTGAGATATCTTATTTCAGCCAAACCTATTTCTCTGTCCTTGCTTTGAATCCAGCAGAAAGTTGCAGAACCGTAATAGATATTCAGTACCTGCACTGTGTTCCCTCAGTACTTATAAATGGCTCACACTGTATTCCATGTCCTGAAACCTAAATCTGAAATTCAGACACAGTGAATGATTCAGAGACTTTGGGGACTGATTATTGGTGGGGGAAGAAAGGGGATTCAGTGGTGATATATATGCATTGTTGTAGAATCAGTATGCCTTTTCCTCAAAGGGTTAGCATTTATAAAAGTAAAGTAAAATAATGCAATATAGTCAGAAATGAAACCAGAAACTCTCCGGGTGTTTGGTCTAGTCCAGACAATTTCCAAATCATTCTAAATGACTTCCTGTGAACACTTGACTGCTCTTTGTCTTGCTTTCCCATTGGAAAAACAAACTTTGCAATATGTATGATGCAGGGGCTACTGCGAAGCATGCATGCGGTTTTAAGAAGGGTGAGTGGTCTGTGGCAGGGTTGAAGATCATGTTTCCAGTCCACTTTCAACTTCTACTGCACAAGGCTTGTTCAAGTGGTGAATAGATTTCGTGAGTAAAAGCTACCACTTTTCCCTTCTCGAGATTCCTCTCTGTTACCACCACTGTATTTCTCTGGGAGTGGATGCAAGTCACATCTTCATCTTGCATGGTCAATGGCTGACGACTGGCCTAGGACAGTCTCACTGATGTAAGGGGAAAAGAACCAGGTCTTCTGTTTGTAGTAGGAGTATTTATTCGCATTCATTCATTCTCTTTAAGGCTGATATGAGTTTTCATTCCCTTAGCAACTGGCGGTGGGCTGGGAGGTAACACTAAAGCAGTAAATTAACTCATTATTTCTACAATCTATTGAGCTATCCCTTTAGAAAATACAGTAGGTCAAAAACCGACATTCCCGTTCTTCATAAATTTTGCATTATCCGAAACCTTTTCATCTTCAGAAATTCATTCTCTTTAAGGCTGATATGAGTTTTCATTCCCTTAGCAACTGGCGGTGGGCTGGGAGGTAACACTAAAGCAGTAAATTAACTCATTATTTCTACAATCTATTGAGCTATCCCTTTAGAAAATACAGTAGGTCAAAAACCGACATTCCCGTTCTTCATAAATTTTGCATTATCCAAAACCTTTTCATCTTCAGAGAGACCAAAATTTAAAGACTTTTGCTAAAATCAAATTCCAAAGTATTTTGTTTCAGAAATGCTGCAAATTGATATTCCTAAAATAAAATTTGCTTCTCCAAATTTTGAAACCTACTGACTCGAAGTGGGGCTATTTCTGTCCAGTTTCATAGTGCTCCAACATAAAGTTACAGGGACAGACGACTGCTGTACTTTCAGGGTAATTGGCTCCCCAAGCTGCACTGGTCACATAGCCAGGGCCACATGAGGCGACTAGCCCTAGGCCAGTAGCCAGGCTGAGCAATGGAAACACTGGGTTCCTCGCACTTCATTCTGGGTGGTAGCTTGCAGGGTGACCAGGAGCCCATCCCAGACTTGGGCTTTGAACACTGTGGCAGCAAGACTGGAAACCCTGTCCAATAAATTCTCACTGCTGATGAAAACAAGTTTCCTGAGCATAAAAGGTGGGCAGCAATTCTGGGAGGCAGATATCCCAGAAGTTTAAAAGCCCTGGGGATCTGAGCTCTGTGGCAGTCCTTCAGGGTGCATCTGAGAAGCTGGGTGGATGAGCGAAGAAGAGAAGAGGCAGACAACTAGTGAGTTTTGTTAGCAGACTTGTTCAAATTGGCACATTTCTGCAAAACATTTCAGTTTCAATGGACTGGCATTTCTCTGACAGAAGTTGATTTCTTTGAAATGTTTCTGACCATTACCAGTCAAATCATCGTGAAACCCTAGGAGACTCAAAAGCACAGCTTGTTACTTTGTAAGAGAGGTTTACGCAACTTGCTTGAATCGGCATGACCTTTCTTACTTGAACTTGTTATGTTACAGATCCTCTGGGTACTATTTGTGCCTCCCTGTTGCTGTTCTGCCACATGCTATTTTTTACTGGACTTTGTACTAAAGCAATAGCCTGAGCGTGTCTGCTTTGGGGATTTATGAACCATCTTGCACCTCTGACCACATAGCTGTGCAAAGAAGTTCATGCTTTTAACAGTTCTCTCCAGATGGAGAGCATCTATTCCAATGGCTGGTGCACACAGAATGAAAAGAGAAGATACTGCTGAAAGCTGACCGAGGGCCAGCAGAGGGAGAAGTATTAAAGCAATCAGGGAGAAAGTGGAATTTTGCTTTCCAAATGAAGATCGACACATTCACATTGCTGTTCACTTAAGACAAAAAAAACCCCAATCATTAACTCAAGCTTAGGTAAATGGGATGATTTATGCCAGGAGTCAAAACTGATCTCTGGAAGAAGACAGTGTTCTTTGCTAGCCCCAAAACACACATCACACTAGTGCCAAAAGGATAAACATGATCCTTTTTGAGCTTTCTGGTTTTGTTTTCACTAAAAAGTGAAAACTGTAGTGACCTACAGCCAAGTTCTCTTCCCTTTCTTAGCTATTTCTGAAGTTTCATTTCCATTTTGAAGCCAAACGTCAAATATTTTTTTGCCCTTTTTTAGGAGATAAAAAGAGAGCGAGCAAGAAAAGGAGAGATGTTCATATCTTCACGCAAGACCTCTTAAAATAGTGTATGCTCATCCTGTCTGTTCCAGATCCATCACTCTGAAAACGACAAGTAGATTTTGGCTGTGTTTTACAGAGCTCTCAAATGTGTGACTTCTCCAGCATCTTGTAGAAGATGCCATATATCTTTCTTCACTCAGGGGACAGAAGCCGAGCAATACCCAAGTTCCTAGGTGCTCTGCTTGAGTGCAGTGTCTGGTTGGCCTTGTATTTTGCTTTTTCCCAAATAAACTTCAGTAAAATTATTCTTATTAAAACTGAATTGCCTGATCTGCATCTGGCAGTTAACAATATTTATGAGATACAAGGGACCCAGTTTCAAATGTTAGCTAGATTTAATGCTGCTTTGGTTCAGGAATAAGAAGGTCTGGAATTGATCTCACATCCTCAGCAGGGTGTGTTAGCTACTAGGTGACCCATCTCTGGACATTCTGACAACCTTCTTGGATCAGACCTGAAGCTTTCTGTTTGGAACTAGAAACTATGACACAACTTCCCTGTTTTTAAAAAGCAAACAAAAAACAACCAATGACTTATGAAAGGTTTCATTGTCATTTCAGGTATGAACAAGGACACACTCAGAAATCTGAAAGATTTTAACAAATGAGAATTCTCAGCCACAGCTCTCACAGCATAGAGATGCCACTTGATCTAAAGTACCACTCAGACCAGCTTTACGCAATGAACAAATGCCACTGACCATGATGAAATAGCAAGATGTAGTTAGCAGGAAGATGCTAAAAGGATTGAACTGAAAGAAATAAGACACACTTGTAATCACATTTCTGTTCCTGGATTAAAGATAGCAGATAAGGAAACAATAGTTCACCCTGACTGCTTTTGTAGCCTACATGAGATGATTTCAGGGATCTTCACAAAATTGTATAAGTAACACTTGAAACCATCTTCAAGTATAGGGTGCACTACACTATACACTGTATGCTAGACTAACAAACATTCAATATCACTGAATAACACCAATTTCAATGAAATCATTTAACATCAATGTTTCACCTGTGAAACATTAAAAAATACACTGCTTACTCCTTTTAGTGCAATAAAATATTTTTGACACCCCCCCCAAAAAAAAAAATATGAGTTCCAGGAAAATAAATTAATATTTTAAGTGAATTTGATCAGATAGTCCATTTAGATTTGCTTTCCTCTTAAAAAATAGGTAGCCGAGAAGAAGGAATGTTTCTGAAGACCCTATTAATTAAATAAACATTAATGAAGTTTTTTGGGAGATAAAATATGATTCCAAGACTGGTATTCATCCAGTGCAAGAACAAAAACATAATATGATACATGTAAAAATAAATTAATATTTTAAGTGAATTTGATCAGATAGTCCATTTAGATTTGCTTTCCTCTTAAAAAATAGGTAGCCGAGAAGAAGGAATGTTTCTGAAGACCCTATTAATTAAATAAACATTAATGAAGTTTTTTGGGAGATAAAATATGATTCCAAGACTGGTATTCATCCAGTGCAAGAACAAAAACATAATATGGGATACATGCAAGAAGTATAATGGAGCAGTAATTTTAAATGAACAACATACTTAAGAAAATAGTGATTTCCTCAAGGATAATGCACAAACAGAGAAAGAGGAAAAATGAGTTGAAAATACATTACTGAAATCACTCAGCTACTTCAGTCTTTGAATTATTAGAAAGTTCCATTAATTTGTTTTTCAATTACCTTTTGCAACCCTGTAAAGTACACATAAAGATATTTTTATCGCTTTCTTTCTAGTCAAGAGTAGATTTTATTCTGCAAATCTCTTTTGCATTGTTCTTTTTCGCGATTTTTTTTTTCTAGATAACAGGGGAAACCCATGTTGAAAAGCTAGTTTTGTATTTTGGTTTGAAGATGTTTATATATGGTGGTCATTTATGCCTCCTTTACACCCAAGCTCCATATTCATCAGGTAGCTGCTAAATTGACTCTACCCCCTGCATACAGATTACTTGCATACCTTACTCTGGATGTTGCTAGTTCCACTGTAACATCATGAGAGCCAGAGCTAGAGTTATTAGGTCGTCTGGCAGGACTTCAGGCACTTTTCTTGCTTCCCATAGCATGATGGATGAGTAAGTCTATTAGGTGGATTGTAAGGCAATTGTCATGCCTTTAAATAGTCTCTGGGAGTCAGGACCCAGAAAAGTGATCATTTCCAGGTACCTTGGGCCAGACTTCAGGAAAGCTGTGAGGAAGATGAAAAGATTTTAAACACTTTTTAAAGAATGCTGACATGAATGAACCTAGGCACATTTAAAGTATCACAGTGTCCTTTGTATAGTGGATGTTGCTCTTTGGAAAAATGAAAGAAGATGCAGATGTTTACAGATGTGGAAGTATTATCTGAAAACAGGATCTTTATTACTGGCACCTTTAGCTTCCTGAGGTCATACTCCTATGTGCCATTCATCATATCTAATTCCAGGGCCACTTCTGTGCTGCCTAGAAAAAGTGAAAAGAAATCTCTCACATCTTAATTAATATGTGAAAGTGTATTGGAAAATATTATAAATGCCAGTCAGGGCTCAGATATAATAAAAAAGGATCTTGTTGTGGTTTAACCTCAGTCGGCAACTGAGTTCCACACAGCCGCTCCCTCA
>NW_008795857.1:1693320-1698870 GCF_000699145.1 Aptenodytes forsteri | reverse complement strand
CCCCAGTTTATGTACTGAGCATGACGTCACATGGTATGGAATGTCCCTTTGGCCAGTTTGGCTGTGCCCCCTCCCAGCTTCTTGTGCACCTCCAGCCTTCTCAGTCGGTAGAGCATGGGAAGCTGAAAAGTCCTTGACCAGTGTAAGCATTACCTAGCAACAACTAAAACATCGGTGCGTTATCAACTTTGTTCTCATCCTAAATCCAAAACACAGCACTGCACCAGCTACTAGGAAGGAAATGAATTCTATCCCTGCCGAAACCAGGACAGATCTACAGGTTAAAGCATGGGCAGAAAATAGCACGCAAACTAAATTATCTGGAGAATAAAGTTTCAAATCCATGCTATTCAAGTGAAGACAGGTAAGTGAAAAAGAAGCAAGGCTGAAAGAATCCTAGAGGTGGCCACAGAAAACAAATTAGATTACTTTGTAATGAAATACAATGGCATTAAGAATCAATATGTTTGGAGGAAAAGAGAGAAGGAAAGGGTAAGCTGAATTTGCAGATCAATCCTTGCCTGCTGTTTGCTGTACAGCACTTGTGAAACAGTTAAATCCCACCTTGTTTTCAATTCTAAACCCGGGAATATTGAAAAAAGATCAGCAGACTGGAAAAAGAATAAGAAAGAATAAGCAGAGATATTTAATCACTTCAGGTCTGTCAATCCTCTTCTGCTTTATTCACTCTTAAATCTATGCTTTAGTTAAATCTTCCTATCCACAGATATCCAGGCAGCCTGACGTTAAGTGCCTAACGAGACACAAAAAAGGGGGTCATTGCTAGGAGGCTGTATCACCCTCAGCAGTAAGGGTATTCTTAAAGAGTAATTTCTTCATTGTTCACTGGCTGTTTTACCATTAATGGTGTGTGTAAGCCCTTGGCCACTGGGACTTTGCTCTGGAAGCTGTAAGATTGTAAGTCATTCATTCACACTCTTTAGAAAGGGAGTCCTCTTGCCAGAGAAGGCAATGCTGGGCTTATCCCCTGCTCTCACAGCTCCCACTCTGCTGGGGCGGGAGCTTCCCTGTGGAGTGTAGCCTCCCATTGGGGGAAGACTTATACCGGTAAGGCAGTGCTGTGGACCTGTACAAAATAATTCCTTTATTATTAAAGGCTCCTCTGATGTTTAATTAATGAGTATTTGTGAAACATTCTGAGGCCTTTGGGTGGGGATCTTCGCAGAAAGTAATGAAGATTGTTCTGTGCTTTCTCTGTCTCATGGTGTGCCAAATAATCTGCTGTCTCCTGTGGTCTGTGACCAGTCTGTTCTGAAATAGTCACGTTACCCAAAGTGGGGTGGCGTGGGGTGGAGGCAGAATGGTATCGTACCAATGGAGCAGGGAAGTGCAAGAGAAAGCCTTCGGCACTGTTGTTAAAAAGGTCATGTTAAGTAGCCCTGGGAGACAGATGCACAGCACCATGTCAAGATAATTACAGCGGATGGTGCCTGCTGGTGTTGCCTTTATTGTTTATAAGGACACTGTCTGTTTGTGTTCATGTTCTTGTTTCTCAAGTTTGTTCCAGCATACGAGTCCCTTTTTAAAATTAACATTAAAGAAGCCCAGAGAGGAAAAGTCACACTCCTATATACACACATGCGCACACACAAAATAAAACCTGACAGAACATGATACAAGGAGTGTCAGCTCTTAGTTACCAGTTTCCTGGTTTTTGTCAGTTGTAATAAGACCTTCAGATAACTTAAAAATGTGAACTTCTAGTCTTTCTTTATGTGTGTCTCTGTTTTTTGTGCTTGTATAAATAGTATTTGGACTGAAAAGCAATGCATTACTTATGGCAGGGATAAATAAACAAACACAGACAGATCTTTTCCAGAATAAGGATGCAAAATCGGTTGACTTCCTAAAATATCAGGTATGTGTGACTGTTAAAAAGCAAGCGGTGGGTTGCATGTGGATGTCTTCCCCTTCCCTATGTCATTAAGCTGATGGAATTACTCATGCTAAGGAAGGGCCACGCATGTAAAGCACATGTTAATGTGCCATAAGTTAAATGATACTAGAAAATAGAAGAACTGCTTATGTCAGTTTAAATCTGTCCTTGGTCATAGATATAGAAGGTGGGAGCTAAATAGCTCTGAACAATGTTTAATGAATTCATAGTGTCATTTTTCCAGTTATTCACAGTCTGTCTGTGTGGGCTTAGAGTGCTGGGCAGGCTTGCTGTCAGCTTTGTGACACAGAAGCTGACTTTTATAGGAGTAGTGACAAGTATGGCTAAGGAACAAGCATAACTTGTGTGAGGAAAACTAGTGGCAGAGTGAAGAATGGAATTCAAGTCTCTTAACTTGCAGAATTAGTGTCTGATCTTTACCTTGTGTTCACTTTACAGACACAAAATATGTGCAATAGGAATAAAAACATGGGTTTGATTGCTGAAGCAGTGGGTTTTGCCAGTGGAGGACATAGAAGTTATAGCCCAGGGTGTTATAGCTCAGTCTGTAATAAGATCGTAAGACCCACTAGGAGATTAACGTGTGTTCTTCCAAGAACATTGAGTTGAACAGATGTGCATCTTGAGAAAGAAGGTAACAGCTGTTTTGCATTCTCTCACTTCTTCAGAGATGACACTATGTTAACTCTTTCTGGTAATTGATGGAGTGGCCAACACTGAAGTTTTGTGGAAAGAAATCTTCGGAGGCCCATCTGTGTTGATCAAGAATTACCTATTTACCATGGCTGCATTGGCATCGCTGCAAATGGGCTCCACATGTTCCATGGGAACTCTGCATTCTGGCAAAGGGGTTCAGTGGGCACAATCCATTTACTTCTGCCAAAAAAGTGACCTCTGGTTAAGAACAGATTTAGTCCTGGGATGAGAAAAGTGCTGAGGGATGCTGTAGGAGCAGAGCACCTACTGCTGCTCTTCATGTAAGTTCTGAAAACCTCATATATTCCACCTTGTGAAAGGCAGAATGTACAGTTCCCGTGGGGTACTTGTCTGACCAGGGAGAGCAAATATTTCCTAAAGGACCTAAATGTTGAAGGAACCAAGAAGATCCAAGTTCTGACCCTTAGAGTGGGCATGGTTAATTCTGCATTAAATCTGAATCTTCAGAGCAAGACCTGTGAGTCTGCAGCGCTTGGTGCGAATGCCTCAGCAGAGCTTACTTGTTTGTTTCTCTGATTCAGTGCATGCGATTTTGTTTGCTTCCAAAGGCTGGCCTAGTGAATTATAAAAGCCTACTATTAGCGCATCCAATAGAGTTGCTCCTTCAGGTCAAGCGGTGAGGATTTATGCCTTTCGTGCTAGACTTTGAATCTCGTTGATGACCTCAGTGTCCCCGTGTAGGTATCATATACACCTTAATGTAAATGTGAGGAACAGGAGTAACACTGACCTTTATTTCTTATTCTGAACCATATAATCTTGGTCAGAGTTTTGTTTCAAAACTAGCTGGTGACTCGCTGCTGGGGTTGCTGTTACATATCAAACTAGCTTAGACAGCTTACATCTAAACTGTGGGATGCAGGAATACTTCCCAGCTCCTAGGTTCAGGGCTTCTATCTTCACACCTTTCTTTTGAGAAAAAAAAAAACTTTGTGTGGGTAGGAAGACAGCTAAGTCTCCCAGTCTGTGTGGTGAGAGGACATCCCAGATGAAGGACTTTTTGATGAAATGTAATCAGCCCAACATTATAAACTTTGCCTTGAAGGATCTTGTAGGCTTTGCCTTCACATGGCAAACAGCATGGTAATTTTCAAAGTAGTAGCAGTTTTCAGTCACCCCAAACTCAGTCAAGCAGGTCGCAATCAAGAATTCATAATAAATGAAAATAATCTATTCATTTCATACCCTTTTATTAACTCATGAGATCAGCTGGCAGTTTGATCTGAAATGCAAGTTGTAGTATAACAGGAAAACCAATCTGGGATTTGCATGTTGTAATAACTTTGGGAAGGAGCTTAAACACCCAAAGGATTAAAAGATTTGGTAGTAGTTTAGTCGAGTACAAGAGATGGTACCTGGAAAGCAATGCAGCCAGTCAATACCCTGAGGGAAAGGGAGGTGGGAAGATGAAAAAGAGCTTTCAATTCCCCTTATTTGCATTTGTCCAGAGTTAATAATTATTTGAAAGCAAATTGCCTTGAATCAGTGCATTCCACACTGATAGCTCTGGAGCTTTTTGTCTCAGGGTTTGGGATCACTTGTACAAAGCTCCAAAACATTTAGTCAAGTATTAAAAAACCCAAACCAACATTTCCCTTAATGCAGAGGAGTGAGGAGAAGGAATATCTGTCTTCCATTGGACAGTATTAACCAGAAAGGCTCTTCACATATGGCAAGACAGAGGTGAGTCTATTGAACTCCAAAGATTTTGATGGATTTTATAATATTGTTATAAGTCAAGATAATGGTGCAACACTCATAGGCAGCCCAGGTTCCAGATAAAGTATTCTGTTATGTGGTTTTGTCCTGCCCTTGTCTTTGGCCACTAGTACAAACTTAAAACCTTCTAGTCCTTAAAGAAGAAACCATAATTTGAAAAGTGAAATCCCAACCATAATTGTATCTCCAAATATTTTACTGCAGGAAGAGAGTCAATATTAGAGGTTAGAAGTGTTCCATTGATTTTACTGTGAAAAGTCAAACTGAGCTCAGGTAGGGGTGGGAATATTAGTAAAACATTGATTAAATGCTTCAGCGACCAGTAGTGGGTGGAGTTTACCCCTTTATCAGTTCTTAGCTGTTTCATTTCAAAAGCAGTATAAAATTGAAATAATTGGTGACACCATCTTTTAAATTTATGGGTTGAGTTACAAGCCTCAGGAGAGTAATCTGCATAATGTTCTGACCTTGTGTTTCTTCTGCTGGTTTCATGTTTGCTGCTTAGGCTCTTCCTTCTTTCATAGCTGTTGAAGTCTTCTCCCCACTACATCTTTCATTACATGGATCAATTACACTGCTCTCAATGGATGGTGAGTCATTTCACTTCATCTTTGAAAGAGATGATTACTACATTTTGTGAGGATAAAAATAATTACTACGCTTCCATTTATATCTGAAATCTCCATCTCGTTATTCACACTGTCTTGAAACAATACGTTGTAAGTTATGAATTTAGTGCAAGAGAATTTGGCATTGATGAAAGAGACTCAAGTGACACCTTTATTTCTTTCTCCAGGAAACATACATTGTGAGCAATGTCAGAGCAGGCTTTTCTTATAACTTTTGCTGATATATTTCTGATTTGGATGCAGGACCTCGAGCCCTCAGCATAAGACATGGACCTGTTGGAGCAGGTCCAGAAGAGGGCCACGAAAATGATCAGGGGGATGGAACACCTCTCCTATGAAGAAAGGCTGAGAGAGTTGGGGTTGTTCAGCCTAGGGAAGAGAAGGCTTTGGAGAGACCTTATTGCAGCCTATCAGTACTTAAAGGGGGCTTGTAAAGAAGATGGCGGCAAACTTTTTAGCAGGGCCTGTTGCAACAGGACAAGGGGGAATGGCTTTAAAGTAAAGGGGGGTAGATTTAGACTAGATATAAGGAAGAAATTTTTTACGCTGAGGGTGGTGAAACACTGG
>NW_008795857.1:1658853-1693305 GCF_000699145.1 Aptenodytes forsteri | reverse complement strand
GAACACTCTATAAGCATCAACCCTCTGTGTATTAATATGTCACATAAGCTAAGCGGCTTTATGAGAAGTTGAGGTAGGCCTTGTGTTACTTAGCAGCATCAAGGGCAAAGAACGAGAAGGAGGAGGGGGGAGAGAGAGAGAGAAAGAGCTGGGAAAAGACAGAGAGATCACCAATCCTGGATCCAGTGTCAGACCTGCCAACAGGGGGTGTTGGTGTGGAGGGCACCCCGAGGAAGCTCGTGTGTGCCCCTATTTATTGGCCCCAGACCAAGGTTTCTAGAATCTTCCCTCACCCCGGTTTCAGGAAAGGTTGAGACATTAGTCAGTCAAGGAGAATAACACTGGACCCCTCCCCGTGGCTGGCTTCTGGAGCTTTTTCTTGGGGCATTGTCTGTGCTCACAGCACAGCCACTTGGGCCTCGTCCCTTATACCCAGAGAGGCGGTGGATGCCCCATCCCTGGAAACATTCAAGGTCAGGTTGGACTGGGCTCTGACCAACCTGATCTAGTTGAAGATGTCCCTGCCCACGGCAGGGGGGTTGGACTAGATGGCCTTTAAAGGTCCCTTCCAACCCAAACTATTCTATGATTCTATGATTCTATGACCTACAAGAAGACTTGAAGCTTCTACTCCTCATATTGGTGTTGAGGCCACATGTGAAAGAGGAACACCATTGTGCTTGGTGCTCTCTGATATGAACAGGTAGTGAAACACAATGATTATCCCAAAAGAGATAATGACAAGTAAAGGGTGGGAAGCACAAGGTCACAGAACAAGCAAATGCCCTACTCTGAATCGTTATAACCAGTTCTGGGTCCTTGTGCCCTACTCTGTTTCCTTGGTCAGTGTTTTAACCACTCGACGTATAGCACTCCATCTCTGGAACTGCTCCCTCATCACACAGACTGTTTGCCTTTTTTATTACCTTTGAGTACTGTTTACCTGAAGACCTTCAAAAATGCTGGTGATGCCATCAGTCTGCAGTGAGTGCCATTAGCTGCTTTAGCTGCATGTAGGGAAGAAATCCATGGAACAAAGTAGAACTGTACCTGCTTCCTCATTTGCTGTACTCAGAATACTGATAACCTGTATAAACATAACTTTTTAATTGCAATGTTGATCTTGCTTTGTTTTCTTGGTAACCAACGAGTTGATAACCTGCATTCCAACAGATTTTTTTGAGATTTTATATCCTGTATAGAAACAGAGAGCTATTTGGAGGATCCATGGCTAAAAGCCTGTAAATACAGTCTATAGCAATAAAAGTGTCTTCCCTTCCTTCAGCTAAACTGAATATACCTTATGCATTATAGGTGAAGGGCAACCTTGCAAAAAATGAGTGTTGGTTGTGGGATTGCAGCACTATTTGATCTTGCAGCCCTACACATTTGGAACTATGACAGAAAACTATCCAAATCTGGGGATATGGGGAAAAGGAGGCTTGCAATTTCTCTAATACAGCTGTCAAAATAAGAACAGGTAACACAGAATGGCAATCTATGCCACCAGGTGTTGCCTCCCTGCTTTTGGATTACCAGTTCTCAAATAGTATTATTAGCTATATAGCACATTAGATTGATATGGAGTGAAATTCTGTCCATTGTCATAATGTTAGGATTAAGGAATCATTAATAATTGTGACAGAAAAATGAGACAATCCAATCCATCTATTTATAATCCAGTTATTTATACTCTCATCTGACTTTCTCTGTCCTGATCTCCTTGAACAGTCTTTTGCTGTAACATAGAAATGAATCTGTGTGTTCTTTGAGGCAGGGATTACCAGCCAAATCCAATGTTGGCATGACTGTACTGGTCCTGATGATGTTGTATAATCTGAGAATCTGATGGAGGGAGTTATTTATAACTGCCTGGAATACTTTGCAGTACTTCAAGGTAGATGATTAATTTATCACTGAAAAGGTTGATCATTGATGTAAAATCAGCAAGGGGATAGGCTTAGTAATATATTGTAAATATTTATGTGGAGGCCAATGAGTTCCTGACAGTGGGATTTCTTCTCGCATTATGCTCACAGCCTCAAACTTTCATTCACCATCCAAAAAAAAAAGTATCCTAAGAAGCACCCAGAACCTCCCTGCTTTCCTTTTCCAGAACAGGCCACGTTTTCAGCAATGTCCTGAATGAGAGAAAATTAACTCAAATTTTAGTTATTTTCAATTTGTGAGGTGAAGTGGAGGCTTGGCTGAAAGTTGAGTCCGCTTTTGATGAGATATTGCATTTTCACTGGTATTATGTCTTATTATTCAGACTCTCTTCATTAACTCTCAGAGATGAAGCCTTCTAGAATCCATGTCTCGTTGATTCCTCTATCTGTCTCACAGAAGTGGAAACAAAAACACAGGGTAACTAGGAGGTTTATCTAAAATCTCAGAGTGAAGATTGTGTGGAAAGAACTCTGCCTTCCTTATTTATACCTTTGTCTTCCAGCACTTTGACTTTGTCACAACTTTTTGTTTAAGCAGTTTTGGGATACTGCCCAGTCTGTTGTTGGGTTTTTTTTTGTAATTTCAGCACTGCAACGTACTTTTTCTGCTTTCAGTGACTTTCTTTAGAGCTCCAAATGTTTTGAGAACTTAGTGCACAGGCTGTCTTTTTGCCATTTCACCCATGCTGACTAGTCATTCCTCTTCCAGAAAACTAATGGATACGAGTGCAGTTTATGGGGGTTAAAGGTATCTCCCAGTTTCCTACAAAATATCACCATTAATTGCTTTCAAATGTTAGCAACTCTGACATTTAAAGAGGCGTTAAGAAACTGCTTGATTTTCTGCATCGCACTGTAAACTAATCTGCTCGCTAGGTTGTTTACAGCTGGGTGTACAAGAAGTTGCCTTTCTCAGTTGCCATCCTTTTGGAATCATCCCTCTAGATTCCTCCAACCAGCTTCTTAGTCTGAGATTTATTCTCCACTTTGTTGACTTCTGTTGGAGCTGAGGACTGCTAGGAAGGCACTTTAGTGGAATTCTTGATTCCCCTCTTTCCTGTTATTAACTTAGGGAATACTCCTAGTCAAGACTGAATTAGGTGCCTCACTGTGCAATCCTTAAAGATCCTGACATTTTGCCACCGTAAACAAATTAATTTGTTTGTTGTACAGCTGCTGGTGGAATGGTTTGTATTTGAAGGTACAGCCCAGTAGAAGTGTTTCTACCAGCAGTTGTTGGAGGCTATAGGTTAGTGTCTCAGCACTTGAAACTCCTCAGATTTGGGTGTGTGAGAATGAGGTGAATCAGCAGGAAAGGTAAATATGGGAAAGTGAGGTGCTGAGTGTGAATTCCAACTTATGATGGAACTGTCTTGGTCAAACAAAGCATAGGTGGAGAGGAATATTCATCAAGAGAGAAGAGACAGCGGGACAGACCATGGACCTGATTTACCTTATGTATTTTGAAGTGAAACAGCAGGAAATCCACTGGTGTCAGGAATTTCTTTTAGCATCAAATCAGTTTATGGGGCCAAGTGCACGAAGGATGAGGGTAAATATACCGATTCTCTTTCTGTTAAGTAAGTCTCAGCACATTCAGCCTTTTTCAAGAAATTCTCAACACTTCGGAGAACCAGATCTTAAGCATAGAGTAACTTGAAACTTCCGAGCAATGCCAGCCTGTTTGTGGTATGATTTAGTTAAAGGGACAATATGTGGCTACCTGACCTGGCGGTTAGAGAGAGTCACATGTGTTGTGTTCTCACTATCCACGGGAACGAGACCTAGTGTGAGCTAGTTCTCCAAAGGACTTATTTCAGAAACAAGCCAAGTTTGAGAACCAACAGATAGTCACTAAGGATGCCTGGGAGAGTTTGGGCCTAAGTGCAAATTTACTAGTCTGGCTAGTCTGGGCTTTAGACAAGAGTTAAACCCTGTGCTTTGAGGCTCCTGGTCTGAGTCTTTGGAAAGTAGGTGGCCTGGAAAGTATTAATAATAGGTGAAATACTGAAAGATTTGTTATGTTCCCATTGAATTTTGGATCTTAGCATCTTTAAGGCCCTGGCCAATTATTAGCTAATTTGCATGCACAAATGCCTATTTTCTAGGACACAAACAGTTTTTTTTAATGCATAATCACCTTATTAATGAAAGCACCAAACTCACAAAATGCTTAGAAAGGTTAAAGCTGGTACAGGCAAAGGAGGAACTGATGACTAACTCCAGACATGAGAGGTTCTCTGAGGCAGAGGGATTTCATTGTATAAGTTATGGGCAGGAAAATGAAAAGAGAGGCTAAAAAAGCAATGAGAACTTCTTGGCTAAATTCCTGCTGAAAACTTTGAAACTATACTCCCTGTCTTCTTACAGCAAAACAAAACCAACCTAACCATTTAACAGATGATCCCCTTGCTATAAAAAGCTGCCAGCTCGTATCATTTTGGCTCATGTATTTGGCTTGGAGATAGGAACAGCTGGAGCAAAGCAAAAGGAAAAACCCCAAAGCGTTCTCTTCTTCTCTTTGCTCACAGGCACTGAGCTTTAATTAACTTCATCATCCTCTTATTAAAATCAAACTCTTCTAATGGGGCTCCCCTTCTTCCCCAGACTTTTTATTCATGCTGTGTTTATACCAAGGAATTTTTCTCTTGGAGGCTAAAATTATCTGGGTATCTCTCAAAGCATTCATACCATCCTTTAGATTAAGATTGCCTCTGAGAAAGCCAATACTAAGATCCCATAGAGAAAGAAGCAAAGTCTTAAAAAATTGTCTTGAATGGGACTGTTATTTTTCATCTTTAGGTAATCTTCCTCTGTTAATTATATGGGAACACTATTAACAGTGCTGACAGGCCAAGGAATAGTGTTTTGGGAGTACAGAAGAGCTCCAGAGACAAAAACAAACCAGAAGTTTATCTCCTTCAATAGTATTATGTTCTGCAAAAGGAAGCACCGTTCCTTCCAGGCTGTGTTAGTGATCTTCTTGCAAAGACCTCGGGCATACCTGTGGGTAATGTGTGCTATCATTTCATGCTTTATTGCTCTCAAAGGGAGGGCACCCAAAAGAGACCCTCAGATATTCATATCACTATCCCAACATCTGAACAAAACCTGCTGGATATTAAAGGGCATTATGAGCAGCATTGACCATTTGCACAGGGATTTATACTGACAGTGTAAGCTCTCGAATTCCAAATTGGCATACAAGCTACCAATCATCCTGTAAGGGGATGAGCTCAGTGGATATGCCTACTGCTGCGTCACAGGACAAGACGAAAAGGAAATAGTCACGTTTGTTTTCTTATTTATTGTTTAGAATTTCTTCTATTCCTTTTTACTGCCTGAATACAAATCCCCTATTTGTGGTCTTCTAGCTGCAAGTAAACATTATTTATTCTCTACCTGTGCCGCCTCACTTTTCTTTTTTAGGCTTTGCTTTATTTAGGAAAAACAGTGTTTCAGCACTAGAATGAGTCTTGTATCGAGCCATAGGTTCTGTCAAGTCTGTGCACTTTCATGGCTTCTGCTCCTGCCTACCTGAGCATTAGTTGGTCTCTAGCTGAGATTAACATGACATGTCAGGGTCAGGATTAAAAAGGAAACCTTCACCTTTCCTGAGTGATGCTTCCTCTATGGATACCTCATGTCTGACTGTGTCCACATGATGCTAATCTGATAAACCATGACCTTTAAAAATGAGCTTTGCAATAATTCCACACTGGATAAGAATTTAAATGAGAAAAGGCTATTCTGATTGTAAAGCTGTTGATGTAGAATAAAATAAACCATAGGGAGGATGACTGTAGAAAAAGTGGACTTGGGCAGAAAATCTCTGGCATACTCTTGTGTGCAAATCTTTTTAGGTATCTGCAAGGGAGCACCCCCTGTGTATTTTTTCTTTTCCAAATATGTCAGCAGACGTATCAGAGAAATTTTTAGAGAACTGGCATCCACTCCTCTGCCTGTAAAGCCAGGTGCCTTCATTATCTGATCCAAGTTTTTCAACATCACTGACTCTCAGGACATCTGTGAGTATTCAGTACTTTGGAAAAAAATCACAGCATTTAGGTTTGCATTCAGTCTCCCCACACATACCTGTACTTGCTGTATTTTGATGCGCCGTGTATTATCCAACTGTTAAGAATCAGTATGTCAGTTCCAGTCACACTGTGATCCCTGGTGAACATGGGAGGTACTGTGAAGCTCATTTCTTACTTGATTATAAATACCTCATGCTTAAGACTGATCCCATATGTTTTTGGTGCTGCCTGACCCACCTGCTTCCAGAAATGTCTCAACTGGCTGACAACCCTGTTTATTTCCATATTTACTAGTCACATTCTCAAGCCATTTTCTTTTTTAAGTGAGTGTGCCGTGGTGTTCATTTACTGATTTTTGAATGAGCAAAAATGCTATGTTCCTTTTGTACCAACCAACCCATTATATTCCAATACGAAATTGAAGTGATCTCCCCTCTTTTTTAATAACTGCTATTTTGACATAGTCTTTGCCACAGTACTCAAGATTTCAGTTTTGTAGGAATTGTAAGAGAATGGAACAACATAACTGCCACTTAAGGTAGGACGAGTAGCGGAGACTGAACACTTTTTCCAAATGGGACCCCATTTCAATGTTTTTTTAGCACCTGTACTGGCTTGGTTCATTGCATATACTTTAACTTTATTAAAATCACACGCATTTGACAAATCTCTATAAAACCAAACACTGTCAGGTAAAAATTGTACAAATATTTGTTAAATAGAATTAATATTAATAGAAGTTTATATCCATGTTTTGCAAGCAACTCTACTGAAAGTCTAAAAATACATAGAGAGAAACTTTTTCTCGATAGCAGCTTACAGAGTTTTAGCGTATGCCTATGGAAACATGATACTTGCATGTGCATTACATTCTGTAGTGATTCTCTGTATAGGATCACATATCATCCAGTACATACCATGGGGAAATCCTTACTTGGTCTGTAGAAGACAAGTCAGTTGTTTCATTAACTTGAAAGATAAAAAACGTACACTTTCCATTTTGTCTTCAACCTCTTCCTGTCCTGTCTCTATTCTTTTTGTGTTGGGGATGTCATAAAGGCTATTCAGACTGTAGAGGAGAGACTCTGCCTGGAATAAAGACAGTGTGTGCATGATTGTAAACAACGTGTTTAGAATCATGATAGGCAAAGCACATACAAGGTTGTTATTGGACCTGACTACGAGACTCTCTTAAAATTAAATGACCACATGGTCTTCACAAAAATAGGATTTGTATTTCAAAGGAAATTCCAATTTTGCAATGATGTTTCCCTGATTTGCATAAATTATGAATTTTGAAGTGATTAAATTTAGGAAAAAATCCAAAACAAATTAATTCTGAAATGTCAAAAGGACTGTATTAAAACCAGCTCTTTAACTACTAAATCTTAATAATTTACATTTCTGAGGTAACATCTATTTTAAACATATCCACTTTTGTCCAAAAAAAAAAAGGGGGAGTCAGAAGAGAACCAAATGAGAAAATGAAAATGAAATACCACATTTTGACATCAAACCACTTCAAAATTCTTTTGACAGAAAGAATTAAATCAAAATCAAAACATTCTAGAACAGAGAAGACAGCATTTTACTAGTGAAATACTATTGAACTGTTTCTGATTAACAGTGGTATGCAGTTTCACTTCAGTTACAAGAACAGCATGAAAGGTGATTTAGTTCAGTTTTGTTCCTGTATAGCACAATATATCTTCTACCCTTTAAAAAACAAAAAAACAAAACCAAAAAAAAACAAGAACAAAACTAGATTGTCTCTTGTTTAAGGTATCAGTCCTGGAAGTGAGGACAGCAGTTTTCTCTTCCAGGCTCTGTCACTAACTTCCTTAACTCCTCAAATAGTACCTGACTTTTGGAAATAGCATGGACTGTTAATGTCTGCAAAGCAAATTGAGCCATCAAACAGAAATCACTTTCTAAGTGCTAAGTATTATATTTGACCTGAGTCAAAGTTAGAGCTGAGGTTAGAGCAGAGAATAAGAAAGAGAATAAGCAATGCCAAGAATACAATTTTCAGAGAAAATGCAGGGTTTATTTTTAGGATAAGTAAGGAGTTGCTTCTCCTTTTAGTACAGTAAAAAAAAAATTGTAATGTTTTTTAGCCATCTACTGTAATAATCCTTTACCTTCTGAACTAGCTGTTTGGAAAAGGCAGAACACATCACAGGACTGAAGCTTGTGCAGAAGCACCCAGTGAAACTGAGAAAGCTGTTGTTTCAGATGTAGTCTCTATTGACTGTGGTCTGAGACTTACCTTTGGCACTGTACTTTGGCACTTTGCTCCCTTTCATCTAAGTATCAGTGCCACACATACTGATCGCTGAAAATTGCCATACTCAGTCCGAACACAGCCTGAGCTAGGCTGGCCCTAACTTACTCTTGGCTCAATTGGGTGAAGGGAGGTTGTGGTGGTTCTGTTACATTTTACATTTCCCCTACTTCTGAGCTAGTCAAGGAAGGGAAATCACCGGTCAAGGAAACTAATTTCTGGTTTAGGGATCAGCTGGAGTAGTCTGTGGGTGGAAGATCACAGAATTTGCATTTCTGACCCCTTCCCAATTTTGCTAACTGCCCCAGCTCAGACCATTGTTCATGTTCCCTACCAGAATTTGCCAACATGGGGAATCTTTATCAGCTCTTTTCTGTTGTACCTAATGCCTTTGTGTTGTGTTTGGATTGTAGACCCCAAGAATCTTGTCAGGTATGGATATGAAACTCAGTCTATGTCTATACTGCAAGTGAAGGTGTCATTGCAGAGTGGGGAGGAGCTTCCAGTTCATTCTACCCTGACTCTCAAAATCTGTACAACAGCCATACATCCTGGGACAGCCAGCTTTGAGGCATTTAACTGTCAGTCTTTTTAATCATTTCACTTACAGCTGCATCATTTAGCAACTAAGTGTGTTTTTTCTTTGACAATACAGTTTGAGTACCTTTATAGGGATGACTGCTTCTTAATGAACAAAATAAATGTTTTAGAGCTTTAAAAGTCATGGGGCCAACAATTTACTTTTTTTAAATGTGGAAGTGTGGGTGTATTACTGAAAGCAATTCATTCTTTGGATTTAGCACAAAGTGAGCTGATTTGATTTGTTTCTATTGCCACATGCTACAGGCAAAGAATAAAATTGAAAAAAAGGAACATATTGTGCCTGGGATGGGAGAATGTATTTAAATAAGAGGCAGACCCCTAATTTGATCAGGGCTGGCATAATTCCAGGTGGGTGTTATCTCAAAAATTGGAAGTTATCATGGTTTGCTGCTTGTTACTTTCTTCAAAACAAAACAAAACAAAAAAAGAAAAAAATAATTTCACCATCTAAATGCAAATTTCTTTTTTTGTTTGTTTGTGGGTTTGGGTTTTTTGTTTGCACTCAAGGGCTGCCAAAGTACAGTTGCCTAGGAAATGCCAGTCCAATTAAAATTTTAATTCTAAAACTGTCGAGATCTGTTGGGGGAGATAAATGTTTCTAGAAGACCCCCACAACAACAAATGGTGATTCTTGCACGATGTTGTAAGACTTAATGAAACTGGACTCTGGTGGATAGTATGGTACTTTCCCCATGCCCAGCTGAAACCTGTGATTTCTTTGCAGCTCTAAAGCGTCATGAAGAGGCATGAAGAGGGCTGAAAGCTGCTCTTTCTTTGGGGCTTTATTATTTTGACTGACACTGTTGAAATGTCTAGCTTAGCCCATTTAATCATCTATTATTGTTAAAACTATTATTATGACAGTAATTTCGTAAGTGTGGACAAGGCACGCAGGAACAGATGGTATACATCTCAAAATGCTTACAAACTAAGTGTGAATATGCTGTTGTGAATCATCCCAGTAATAAGCCACAATCTTTTTAGAGCTGTGACTAGCACTTGCTGTTGAGTGTACTGCCGATTTCTGCCTGGGGTACTTGACTTACTGCCACAGTAGCAGTAAGAAGATTAACATTAGAGTAAGCCCAAAAGTTTTCCAGAGACTTAGAACCTGGAGTCAAACCTTCCCCTATTACTAGTCCAGAAGACAAGCAAAATTTTGTCAGTAGAATTTGATGAGTTGGGCTAGTGAAGAGGACTTCACAACTTTCAGAGCAAACCCAACAGTTCCTCAGATCCACAGCCAAGTTTCACCAACATGAACTGCAAATGAATACAACTCATGCCAGAGTTTCAGAACCTGTCTGTGACTGGGTCTTTTGGAAGGTGATGAGTTGCTCCATGAAGTCCCCTTCCGTTTCCTGTTCCTCTTCCCTTCTTTACTCTTTCCCTGCCCTTTTTCCATTTCTTTTTTTTTTGGAAACCCAAGGCAGCATGATGACATTGAACGCTTTTTGAAAACAGCCTACTTTGGATTCATCTCATATCTGAATAAGTTATTTGACTATTTGATAGAAAAGACAGACACTTGCAATACCTTTCTACACCCTTTAGGGACACACAAGCGGTAAAAAGATATTTAATCTAGAGATTCTTCACCGAGTTTGATGACATCCTCTCTCATCAGTTTCAGCCTTTCCAGATGTTTTCCCTTTCCTTCCACTTAAGAAATAGGAAGTACTTGCAAGCTTGTGTGTTTTCCAATTTAGATTCCAGTTATTGTTTGTAATTGTCTCTTTTCAGCCAATAAAACATCCCATAGGGACTTTTTAAGGTTTCTTATGCTGAAAATAAATAATTTCAAACTCATTTTGAAAATCCATTCTGACTGTGTTTACCAAAATATGCACAAAGTGCACAAAGGCTCTGCTCAAGCACACAAGCTGTATTCTGAAATTGTGCTCAGACTCAGAAGATAGCTCTAAAAGGCAGCACTGTGGAGAATGTAGATGTGCAGGTAAAAATATTAGGTAAGTGCCTAAATAAAGCAGATTCAGTGTCTAGGAGGTTGCCTCATTTGTCAGCTGAAGGAGTGCAATCAATGAGCTTTGACAACAGAGTTAAGACTTTATAACTCCAGGACTGACCGAAAGATGTGAAGGGATAAAGGTTCCTTTGAAGCTACTTTTTCATTGATTTGAATCTAGACTGGAAGAGACCAGAATGGGCAGTTGATGGCATAGGAGACTTCTATGAACTATGGTGACTTCTCCACTGCAGCATATGGTTTATTTAGCCATTTTCGTTCAGTTAGTTGAATTTACTGAATTTATGGTAAAGGCACATCCACATATTATTTTACTCAATGTAGGTTTTAATCATATATTTTTAATAGCATGTTGAAACATAAATAAAATTGGCAACCTAACATCCAGTATATCTTTATGGCAACTGAATGTGAAAAAAAATGACAGCCTCTTTCATTCAAGCCTTTGATCTATTCCCCATTTCCATATCTCTTTTGCTGATTTCAGGAAAGATTTAATGCATTTATCATTGAAAAAATATGAGGCTCCAAGAGGAAGGAAACAGACAAATGACCTATTATACAAACTCACTGAAAAACACTCAGTCTACATCTACTTTATATTGAAATACAAACAGAACTCAAGACAAGGTTATTCCAAGTGATCAAATCTTTGCCCCAGAAGAGTGCAGTTTGCATATTGAGTTAACTCACAGTTGTCAGTATGCCAGCTCATCTTCTTGCTGTCCAGCCTAATCCTTGGTCACCACAGTGGCCATTCACCGTTCTCACTCTACTAAGGTCTGAGGAACTGCTTCTCAAAGCTCCCTGAAATAAATGGGTCTGAGTTCCCTAATAACTTGGATGAGTTACTAAGTCTCAGACCTTTGTATGTTTGATGTTTCTGAGAAAAATTGTTCAATAAAGAAATGAAGGATAGGCATAAGGGCTGGCTTTAATTTCATTGACTGAAATCACAGTGAGTGAATTAAGATCAAGATAAATGAGAAGTAGCCCTCCCCCTCTAATTAACATCCAAGACAATTGTGGCGTTAAGGGTGAACACAAATCTTAAATCTTGTCTATTTTGGCACAAAGTATCTAGGAATCAATCAAATAGCAAAGTAGCTGAAGACTGAGGAGAACTTCAGTCCTGATTCCCAGCCTCCTGCTTAGACTAGGAGATCACAGGGATTTATCTTCATGAAGGCATCAGATACACCTGCTTTGGATAAATTCCTTTTCCCCTACTCTTTTCTTCCTTCTGAGTGGAAGGAAAAGTTTATTTGGCTGTTTGAGCAGAAGTTGGTTGTGAAACCTCCTCTTTTCCATTCACCGTATTCTGGAGTACTATGTATGCATAACAATTATCCGCAGTAATGCCACCATCAGAACAGTGGTCTTCTGAACTTTGGGAAGCTAGACCCTAGGGCTGTTGATTAGATCACAACTTTTCTATGAAGCAGCTTGACCGGATATTTTGTTGAACTAGAAAGAAGAATGCCATCGCTCAGCCTCAAACCCTCTCTTTTTTACTAGATTCAAATACTAACTTTTCTGAGTTCTGGGTAAATTTGTTTAAATAACATTAGGATCCAATCTGTTCTTTTCCATAATGCATTTTCCTGGAATGTGTGACAGCTCAGTCATGGCATGCTTTTAGTGTGATCTTTTCATTGGTGTAGCCTCCTCATGCCTGTGTGTGGTAGCTATGCTATGATGTGCTGTAATCTGACAACACGTTAACAACCTAATACAATTTACTCCTCAATAGTTTCCAGAATTACAGCAGCAGCTGCACAGCTGGATGGCTGAATATACTTCATCACCTATTGTAGCAGCTAGACATGCATTACAGACATGTAGTGTTTGGGCTGTAACTTGGTTTATAGAATACCACCCACATTCAAATGAGGTTTTTATGCAATCTCTGACTTTAATGATGGTTATATATATATATTTTTACTACACCTAATATGTGGAGTGAAATATCTCCAATCTGCTATTCATTTCCAAGGCGAAGCAGCCAGCCAAATCAGAGGAGAACAATTTGCCAGCTGCTGTTGAGCAATAAATATTAGACCCAAAACGTCATGTTTCTTTGCATGCTTCTCTGGAAGAAGCTGTCAATATTTTCATCAGGAGGCTGCTTCTAAATCCTCTTCAGTGGTAAGGGTTTCCCTAGGGTATTCGGCACCTGTGAACAAGAATGAAGCAGCCCATCCAGAGAGCATACCCAGAGGTTATCCAGCCATTTCTTTCTAGCTTGTAGGTGAGGAATTTGCTTGACTTGTTAGCCAGTGTTCAAACAGCTGAGGGAAAATACTCTGGGTAGAAATGAAGCAGAGGAGAAAAACTCAGTGCCATATGAGAATCGAGACATTTATTTTTCCTGACACAAACCAGTGATTTAAACAGTACCCTAGGCACACAACTTGAATTATGATGCTAGAGGTGTGACAGCAGCTTTATAATTGTTTATCAATCATTTAAAAAATGCTGCTCAGTGTCTGATGAAGGTCTTTGGAAGGTTTGTTTTTAATTTATTGCAGTTCTCAGTTTGATTTGAGAGAATGCTATAACACACGGACACGTTTTCTCTTTCCTACCACCTTTTTTCTATCTGAATTCTGCCTTACAAGGTTAAGTAATCTGAGCAAACTGCCTGCATAAACATCCTCTCTTGTATACATGCTCTATCACCACCTGTCTTGCTGTCCCACTTATGAATTTATACCTACAAAAGCAGTATGTGCTGGGTTGCAACCCAGCTTTCCACCACATGAGTATAGTATCTTTGCTGGACCCTGAGGAAGCAAGCGGATGTGGCTACAGGAAAGAGCACGACTGAGGGAACATCAACGAATTTTAGCCTCCTCTTAGCCCTGTCCTAGTGCTATAGAAAACATAGGAATTTAAACATTATTTTAAAACTTCTTCTCTTTTCTGAAGTCTCTCCCTGCCCACAGTTGTCTCTCATCACAACCCTACAATCAATCATTTTCCTTCACTTTATTGAATTGTTCAACATATCAAGTGGCAAGGTTGGTTTACTCTTCTTAGGTACTTCAGTACAACCTGTACAATGCTTGCTGAAAAGGCAAGAGGGGAAAAAAGGGGGATAGGGGAACCTAACATCAAGTAAGCTGATGAGTCAGGAAGTTGTTCTCTCCACACTCAATAAGACTGAGTTGTAGACTAACTAAAAGCAACAGTTTTGCCAGTTTCTACTTGTACCCAAGGGGAAACGTGACTCACACTCTATCCCAGCCTTTTTATTTTCTTAGAAAATTCTTGGAGCTTGAACGTGAAAGCAGGCACCTCTCAAAAGATCTCTTAAAAAGACAGCTGGCCCAAATTAACCTGACTAGGAGGAAAGCAACAACACAATAAGCAGGCCATCTGTTTCAAAGATTGTGTTCCTTGTCAACTACTGGCATTGCAGGTTGCTAACTGTGTAGTGGAGGAAACAGGGATAATGTTTGTTGCCCCAGAAAAGCCAGGTTTCTCAAGGTATTTAGATGCCAGTAAGATTTTCAGAAATAGACGTTTATTTTCCACTGGAACTAGAAGTGATGCACAGGGGTGCAAATATTGCAACTGTGGACACCAAAATATATTTTTGAAATACGACCATTTGCTCTGTAAGAGTGTCAGGAAGCTGTTTTCCAATGTGAAATGCATCACCAATTGGATCAATATGTCATGTAAAGGCAATTACATTAAAGTTCGTCTACTTCCCATGCTCCACTCAGACCTGATATAAGGACATCTGAGAAATGGAATCATAGGAACATAGACTGGTTTGGGTTGGAAGGGACCTTTAAAGGTCATCTAGTCCAAAGCCCTTGCAATAAGCAGGGACACCTTCAACTAGATCAAGTTGCTCAGAGCCCCGTCCAACCCACCTCTCCAGGTAACCTGTTCCAGTGTTTACACCACCCTCATCATAAAAATTTTCTTCCTTATATCTAGTCTGAATCGACCCTCTTTTAGTTTAAAACCATTACCCCTTGTTCTATCACAACAGGCCCTACTGAAAATTCTGTCTGCATCTTTGTTGTAAGCCCCCTTTAAGTATTGAAAAGCCACAAATAGAGTGACATTGACTGAGGTATGGTTGATAGCACGAGGAAAATAGAAGGCTAACCTCTAATTTTGCAATCAGTTGGGCAGGGAGACAGGGTAGGGCATTACTTGGTCTATCTTCTACTGCTATCAGGTTTCCTATGGCCTCAGAGCTAGTCCCATGGGTGCCAGGACTGAGCTGTGCATGAAGATCAGCAGATGCCCTATGTTTACAAGTTGTATAAACTTGTACATTTACCTAGTTACATATGGATTTCAGCTTCTCCTTGTCTCCTTCAAAAAGCACATGTAGTGCTACTATAAGGAAGGCATTTCGATAGCAATCTAAGTCTTATGTGATTGTGGTCAGAATCCAGCAAGTTTGAGGAACTAGAGATATGGTTCTGCTGCCCAGTTCAAGGTCTGACCACCTGGGTCTGTTGGCTGTCTGTATGAAAATCCATTATGGCAGAGCCCAGCTCTCTGTTATCCAATTGTCTCACTGGCTAAAATCAGCAAGTGGCTGTGAAACAACTGGCTAAGCCTAAATCCATCCAAAGGGATGCTAGAGACTGGAAGGCAGGCAGTGTTTTGATGGTGGTGTCACATTTGTATGCATTGACAGTCTCTGCTCCCAAAAATCAAACTGGTTCATAGCCTGCGAGCATTTCTGGACTCCTTTGATTCTTGATACATAAATTTATTCCAATGCCAGAAAGGCATTTTTCCATCCGTGATTAGGAAAGGGACCCTTTACCTCATTCTCTGGCCACTTTACTGATCCAATTAACTTATTTTGTATTGGAAAGCATACACGAATCATAAAACTCCAACTGGTCCAGAACAGACTAGACCTCTCCTGGAGCTATATCATTGGCTGGAAGTATATTTGCTGAGCACTTCATGCACTTCAGCACTCCACACACAAGTTCATCTCAAGACGTTGATCCTCGTCATGGCATAATAATGAAACTACATAGAATATCAACTCTCATTTAGGAATAAGAAAACTCTTATTGGCTACATCCTACCAGAACTGTGGTGGTGTCAGGGACTGGAGGACCAGGTTCCTCCTATGTGTCAAGCATTCAAAACAGTATCAAACCTATAATCAGGCAGGCAAAAGTTAAGTAGGTCTGTATTTTCCCTTAATGCTCTTCCCTCCTGCAAATCCTGTCTCTGTTAGAGATTCCCTCTGTAGCACAATTTGCTTCATTTCTTTGAGCCTCAGTTTCTTCTCTGGTAAATGACCCACATTTATTTTTCATTTGGTCTAATTAGCCTTATTTGAAAATAAGCTTTTAAAAAACAAAAGGAAATTTGTGACAGTTGTTGACATACTGGGAGGAAGAGAGAGGGAGGGGGCTGAGATCCTTGTCTTTCTTTCACTATCTGCTGATGCAGGGTGAGCTACCACATGACATGGAGTGACTATGACTCAGAAGAGGTCTCAATTGGCCCCACAGAACTGTAGAAAAACTTGTGAATTTGATCCAGGAATTGCTGGGTCAAATTCTATGACATATATTATGCAGGGAGTTAGATGAATAATCATGTTAGTTCTGACTGGCCTGATTATACAGTTCAGTAGTTCTTGGCTTTCAATTTTACATATTCTTTTATGCTCTATAACATTATTTTATACTCTATAACATTATTAATTTTTCCCACTGAAAAATATATGCATAAATATCTTATCATCTATATGGTCAAATAAACAATGCGAGGACAGTATCACTTCCTTCTCCTGACCAACCACACATATTATTACTTCCAAGAAAGCCTTCTAGAGGCCCTCTAGCAGAAGAGGGAGACTCACATTTGTGGTTGTGATTTAATTCCGGTTTGCCTCTGTGTTTTCATTTGATTGAAACTACAGTGAGGAGGAATGTATTGCAGAGAATTTCATGCTAAAAAGTTGTTGAGGGATTAGAAAAGGTCTATCAGTTGCTAAAGCTAATATGTGCGCCCAGTCTGAATTCTGTAGAATAACATTTTTCTCATAAAGTGTAGCATTTTAATGAACTAAATTTATAATGGGCATTGCCTTGGACCTTACTGGCAATAAATTGCTTAGAAGAGTCAGACCTTTGAGCTATAGGAACCACATACTGTAGTTAATTAAGGCACATTAGTAGGACTTTTATTAATCAGAAATGATAGTATCATCCTTAAAGCCTCTTGCTTAATATTTCTATATTAGCGTTTCAACTAGTAATGAATCAACCTTCCAAATAAATATAGCCTAAGGTAATACCATGAAGATGATGTGTGTTAATGTTCAGTCCATTGACTTCTTTCTTTTAACTGATCTGCATCTCTAGAAATATATTGTGAGGAAAAATGAAAAAAAAAATCTTGAAATATTTGAACCAAAGTAAAGAATGGATACAAAATAAACTCCTTACAACATCTTAGCCTCAGCTCCAGGAGGCTCCTCTGTAGCCAAGTGAACCCAATGACGTCTCTACATGCTCACAACGAACCACACCTGTTAGCATGATAGCTCTTGGTCATGCAACCTTGGGGAAATAAAAGGTAAGGAACTTCTGTAAAATGGAAACTCTATTGTGTTAGGAAAATGGTTTCTCCAGTAGGCAAGAACTAGAATAACTGAAAAGAAATTCTTTGTTTCCAAAGTTTTCTTCCAAAGCCTGCATATAGGCTTGGAAAAGCTTCTGAAAATATCACAAAACTTTTCACTTTAGAAAGATTAAACCTGGGATCCCAAGGCATCCTATTTTAGATACTTAAGCATAGCGGTACTCAAGCATCCAACTGCGGAGAGGGGAGGGGAAGCATAGCGCAAACAGGTGAAGAGTCTCTGACTTAGTGAGTATTTAAGTTCAAACATTGGATGTTCTTGCATGTTAAAATGGAATCTGTCTCACCCTTATTGTGCTTTTTTGTTTTTGAAACAAATAATTTTTTTTTGTCCAGAAAATTTTTTACCTGGTATTTTTTCAACTTAAGCATTGAACAAACATGAACTGAAATTCTTAAGAAGGTATCTTCTTAAGCTTCTCTATCCTCACTAAACATAGAAAATCGTCATTTTAAGGAGTCCCAAACTCACACACTAACCTTACTCATTTCCCAATCTATTAAAATCACATTGCTGTTTGCTACGTATAAGATAACACCAGTTTTTAGTGGGTATTGCAATGGTCTGTATTTTGAGTGGACTCCTTCGATCCATTTCTGCCTCTACCTCCAGCTGTTTTGCTGAGATCACTAGCGTTGTGTAACAATTAGTGAAGGTTTTTTAAACACTTAAAAATGCAAGGGGTCTTATCCTCATGGCTAATACTATATCAAACACACTTGGACAGGATAGCTGCTTCTGCAGATTGCAAGAGTGGTGAATTTCACGGTTCAAGGACAGGGCTGTCTCGTGAAGCTCCATAAAATCTTGATGAGGTTTTGTTATACTTACCTATCCATTTTAAAACAGTCTGCCTCTTCTTTTCTTCCTTTTTAACATCACCTTCTTTAAACGTCCTCTGCTTTCACACAGTTTCTTCAATGTATCTGTCCATGTCCCCTCTCCTTAATTTTGTTTCTTTGTAATTTTTTGCTTTTTTTTTCTTTATGTAGGATTCAGTTAATCCAGTTTCTATTCACCATTTCAGTCACTGCTTGAGTCTTTGCTTTAGAAGACCACACGTGATGATTGGCAAAAATGGATACAGGCTTTGTCTCACCCTCCTTCCTCTCCCTTTCCCCAGCTTGCTCCTATCACTGGCACTGGTATAGATATCTGAGTGCAGAAGGATAGAGAGGTGGGTAAAGGAAGGTGCTGAGCAGAACAAAGCAAGGATATATTTGCAACCTGCTTGATAAGAACGTACAAGACAAAGTGATTTTTCACCAGCAGACTGCTATTTTTGAAACAAAGATGACCACAATTCTCTTCTTGCATTGTTCTAGACTCTGCAAGGTCTGCAGGTAATAAAGTTCAAAAGTGTCCATAGCCCATTTGTCCTTCTATCAATTCCTGTCTGTCAATACTCTGAGCATCTTCAGCTCACAAAGGTAACATATGTTAAAAATTTAGAGCATTCGTGTCTTATAAAATCCAGGTTCATATAGAACTCCAGCTATACACAAACCTGAATTATCCTGTAAAGGCAACAGTAACTGTTTTGAGGCATCAGGGGCATCATTCAAGAGACAAGAAGGAGAAAATTAGAAAAACAGTTTCCACTGTTGGATCATTGAGATATTATTTCATATTCCAGGTCACCTTTTAAGGAAAGCTTTAAATACATTCAGATTCTCTGGTATTATTCTTTTGGGATCTTACAGCTTATCCCTGTGCTTTCAGCATATGTACCCTCTTCATTAAAGACAAAAGAAGTTGAGGTACAATGAAATATTTGACTTTTCAAAAAGCTTTTCTGTAAGACAGTTTCAGAAATGAAATCTGCCATATTTTCTTCTCAAGTTCTTTCGATGCACAGGTCTTTGAGTCATTAAAGCTTTCTTCTTCCTTCTTCCTTACTCCAAAAGTAGTCTACAAGTTTTTTAAGAACAAATATAATCTCCTCCTGAGGTTCCTCTGAAGGGTCACTCAGCAGTGTGCTGTGTAGTTCAATACAAGGTACAGGAGAAGATCAGTAACCTTCAGAGGACCAGATTCAAATCCCACAGCAGTCAATGGGGTATTCAAAGTTTGATGTCAGTAGGTTTGAGCTACAAGTGCATTACTGCCTGTTTGTATGCTCTACTCAGGTACCCCGATCACACCCTACCCAAAATATAAAGACATACATGTTTATCAAATCTTGTTTCAAGTATCTCTAGAAATTACTTTAACAGAAATCACAGTAATTGTTCTGGTACCCACATACCCATGTGTCAGCTTTTTCTACTTTGCATCATCGTTTTCTTCCAGAGCTGCCACCTCTGCTGCTGGGTAGGAAATTTGCTATATGGAAGCTATTGGCCACACAGACCAAACATTCTTATTTTCAAAGGTAACTAGAGAGGCTAACAAAATTCAAGCACAGCTGTGGGTGATATCTGTGTCCCCTCTAGCCTCACTTTCTTTATGGCAAAGGGTTGGTCTTTGGTTGCTTGGTATTAAAGTCTCCCTTGTCATCAAGTTTCAGTGGTGCTCATAGTCCATCTTTATACTTTAGGGGTCTTTCAGTCTTCCTTACTACAAGGTTTTACTGTAAGCCTTTTTCCTTTTTTCTCCTGTCCCTATTCCTAGTTTATGTGACCAACATCCTACAAGCTATTGAGTCACTGACATTTAGCTTTTCTTCTTAAGGCTCCTGTTTTCTCCTGGAAACATGTAATATAAACAAATAACTGACAAACCAATCTGTCCCTTGAGATTCTGGTGTAGACTAGTTTTCTAGATTAGAAAAGCTGAAGACTTGCCTGTAAAGGCTCAGGCTCAGAGTGTAAACTGATGTATTTAAAATATAAATAAATCATGATTTTTAAACCTTTTTAATAATTATCCTGGATTCTGTTTCCTGATGCTGAACACCTGATATTTAAGAGTAAGGTATGGGAAAGGTTATATGGAAGTTTGTGTACTTCTTCTGCCTCAAGCTCCAATCTTGAGACCAGAAGAAAAACCCAGGCATCTCTAAAAGGTGCAATGGCATGCTCCTCAGTTTTCCGAGTGCTACTTTCTTCAGACTCAGACATCCACTATCATAAGGCCTTATTCTAAAACTACAGACATCTTGTAAACTTCCAGGCTCCTGCTTTCAACTCTGGATGACAACACACCTGGAAGAGAAGAAAACATTCCTTTTCATAAAACACAGATTTCAGTCAAAAGTCTCATTACCCTGTTGTATGAGTCCTGTAGCATTTTCATTTCCGGTACTTCTGCCCAAGAGGAACACGTAAGTATAGTTGGGCCAGGCTCCTGGCAAGGCCCAATTCATTTTGTCACAAGGATAATTTCACTCATTAAAAATTCTTGTTGAAACAATGAGCATCATGATATATAAGAAATGAATACAAATACATTGAATATGCTATTCGTTTGAGAACATGCTTGAATGTCCTGTGTTTTTCTGCCGTTCAACCATTTGACTTATGCCAGCTTGCAATTCAGAAGGAACCATGTTGCTTTCATGCGTCTGATCATATGAGTCATGATATAGGGCTTTCACTTTATGATTGTCTGATTGTAATTCATTTCAGATGTAAATGCTTGCAGAAATTATATTTAAATTTTTTTTCACACCAGCATTCAGATATGCAGGCTAATATGTGTATTTTGCATGAATATTAATTTCAGAGAAACTCAATCATAGAAGTGCTTATGGGAAATGATCACAGAAGACAAATGCATTGATATGAACATACAGGCACTACGCTGAAAATTATGATTCTCCAAAGACCTTCTCAGTTACAACCTAAAATCTTTAAGTACCTCAGCTTTTGCCAGAATAATTTTCTGACAAAAGACTTTCTTTATTGGAATGGGTAGTAGATTTAGGTTTCTTCTTCTTATCTTCAGTGACTGACTGATCTCCTAAGCTTTATAAGTTACTCTATCTTTCTTTGTCTGTCCCAACTGCTTTATGCAGAATGATATAGCTTCAGCTAGAGATATTGAGAGGTCATGCCTTTCCTTGGCTCCTTTTTCTGTCCTCAGCCCCCTTACTCAACTTCAAAAAAGAATGCGTGGTCTAGTAATAGGGCACTTCCTGAGCTGTGGAAGGACCTAACTTCATAAACCTCAGCCAGGAAACAGCTAAGTTTAGGCATCCAGGGACACCTAAAATGGCAACCAAGTTGCCTAGCCTAAAATTTAATCTTACCCCCAGATATTGGTTGAGATCTACATTTTTGCCCTTTCAAAGAATCCTAGGAGAACAGTTTTTCTTAAATAATTCAGTTTCTTGGTGAAAATAGTAAAACAAAAGAAAAATATTAATCTGTCTGTGTGACCAGCTCTTTACACTGACTGTGTAATTGTTTTGGTTCAACAATTTCCTCATCCTGATTTGGAGGAGGGACTGCTACTGTTCTGAGAAGTGTCTTAACCCTAAAGTGTTCCAGTGTGATAGGTTATTAGACACTCTGATGTCAAGCGCTCTGGACCCCTCTCGTTAAAGCCCTTCTACTGGAAATACCTAACTATTCACTGAAACAGGACCTGAACTACCTATGATCCTAACCACTGGTCTGCTCAGTCATTTGTATGCTGCCATTAACACAACACTTTATATTGTTGATACGAAATGGGAAGGCTTCAGTGGGAGGGAAGGAGGAAGCTGTACTTCAGACTGCACATGGTGGCATATAGGTCACTTTCCTCTGTGGTGGATGTTGTTGGTTTCTTATTTAAAATTAAGGACTGACTGACTCTCAAACACAAGTCAAGGGAAGTACTGCCTTTCAGCCCAGATGTTAAAATCTCTTTGAGACTCAGAGTCTAAATTACTTCTTCCCTAATCTTTTTCCTCAGTTGAGTTCTGCCTTTCCTCAGCTGAGCTATCAACTTCCTTGAATTAAATTTTAGGTATCTTTCTTTCCCTATGTGTTATTTAGGCCTTTTTGCTCTGATCTGCACCTGAATGGCAAGCCATCTACAAATTACTGTTGGAGGGGTAAATATTGCTTCATGGAGATTCCCCTGTGGAAATCTGGACTCTTGAGGTGCTTTTATTATTGACTATAATATGACCCCCTCCCCTGTGACCAGATTCCCCTGGTAAGTCTTCCATTGTTTTTGGCTTCAGCAGTCCCATGAGAATCAGTAGTATGGAAAGGTTCATTGGAAAATGTGGGAGGTAATGTTCCATCACCTCCATATTTTCCAATTGTTTTACAATAAAGGATAAAGCATTACAATGCGTCATACTACTACATTGTCATGTTTTCACTGGTGCTATCATTGCACAGTCCATAAATTCTTGCAATGAAAAAAGACTACTAAACTGTCTATACAGACAACGTTAAATTCAATGTGTTGCCTTCCATTTCATCTCAATTAGCAGCAGCTAAATGGTTGGAACCAATTCTGCATTTTCATTTGCACTGCCTAATAGCCTGATTTACATCAGTAACACCAGTACAGAATTTTAGTTAATTGGGTTTCAGTAGTTAAATGGCATTTCATTGTCCTAGCAAAACAAACACGTGTTTATGAGTTTTTAAGTAAAACTGTAAGAGCTTCAAATGATGCTTAGTTTCTCAAGCAGCAAAACTGCTTTCTATTACAATTCACTGTTCATAATGATACACAAAACACTAATGTATTCTTCAGGGAGGGGATGCCTATAGCCACAATAGTGACAGGGAAGGTGTAAACACTGCATAGAAACTCACCTGATAGTGGCTTCATAATAAAACTGTTCATTAGATAATTCTGCTGTATTGTGGAGATGGAAACTTCTCCTTGTGAGCGGAATTAATTCCACAGAAGCTGTGCTGTTTTATCACAAAGGTTGAGATGCATTGTGAAATTAACTTCTTTTTATGCTCTGCTTAAGTCCTGCTGACACCCAGAGGGACCTAGAAATAGCTTCCTAGCTGTAAGATAGTGTTTGTTTTATTGCTACAGTATTGCCTAAGGGCTTAGTCTATGATGGAGCCTTGTTTTTACTGTCACTCGGTATTGTTAATTGCAGGCATTCTAGAATGATGAGTCATGCCCTTGAAAATCATGAGATAGTGTTAAAAATAATGATTTTAAACCCCATAATAATAGCATGCCTTAGGGCTTTATTATTTTATCCCATTTTTTTGAGATTAGAGTGGATCTGAGTCCAATGTTATCTTCCCATCAAAAAACCCAAACCTTACATTATCAAGGTACAAGGGTGACATATTCCCCTGATTCTGGGATATGGGGGTTTTGAAGAAAATATCAAATTATGTGAGGCCTTTTTGCTGGTACGAGATGTATAAGCATATACTTTTCCATAACCTAGTGAATGTACAATTGAGAAGACAGTATCTAAGATGTGGTTGAAGTATGCAAGCAGGCAGGGTGAGGAAGGAGGACAGTGGGCCAAAGTGTACCAAACTCTCAGTTTGTGTAAATGAGCAAGTTCCCACTGGAGCTAACAGAGATAGAGCAATATGCATGCACTGAAGCCTGTCGTGCTCTGTGTACAACTCCTAGCATGTCAGATGCAACACACACCTTGCATAACCTTTACCTGCCGTTTGCCTCCAGAAACAAGTCTTGAAAGTGTATCATAAAGCTCAGGCCCACCCTTGACCTAGGGTAATGGAGCAGTTCAGCCGGTCTGCTCCCCTTCTTGTTTCTGTGGTTACAAAGAAGAGAAGAGACTCACGCAGGAAACAGAGGACAGTCCATATAAATGAGAAATATGCAGATGTGAAAGCCTTCTAAGAAATAGCGAAGGTGCTTTATAAAGATTTGTGAAAGTGTATCATAAAGCTCAGGCCCACCCTTGACCTAGGGTAATGGAGCAGTTCAGCCGGTCTGCTCCCCTTCTTGTTTCTGTGGTTACAAAGAAGAGAAGAGACTCACGCAGGAAACAGAGGACAGTCCATATAAATGAGAAATATGCAGATGTGAAAGCCTTCTAAGAAATAGCGAAGGTGCTTTATAAAGATTTGTTATAAGTTGAAAAGTGAACAAGGGAGAATAGGTATATATATAAAGATGGAGAGGGGTGGGGAAATGAATCTGCAGCAATTAAAAAGAAAGGAAAAAAGAAAGGTGTTGGAAACCCTGATTAGAATTCAGCACAGACTCAGATGTCCTGCAGGGGACAGTTGCATATACTGTATGAAGCATCCTGAAGGCATAGCTCAGAATAGAGTGACTGATGACTATAATAATGACCGTTATTTCAGTTCTCCATGTCAGCATTCAGAACTGAAAAACCAATCCTGCTTGGAGCTATAGAGCACATTAATGAAAATGCAAAAGACAAAGTCAAGAATCTCATTTTATCTTGGGGGAGAGGCAGTTTAATACCCTTTACTTTTCAGAAGTGATAGAATTTCTTTGAAGTGATGACAATGTTGCAAGTTGGTTACAACTTCAGTGAAAGTCAAAGAAAGCAGATAAAATTTTGCATGAGAAAACAACTAAAACCCCAACACTTGTGAAAGGTCTTGGTGCCAAAGCAAAACAGCATGCTGAATTCTCTCTGAATCTCAAGGGAGCACTTAATCAGCCTTCCATAAGCACTAATGAAAGGTGCATAGTAAAAATCCAGTGCAATTGATATAAAACTGAGCATGTCAGTGCTAGGTCAAGGAATAATGATCACGAAAATTTGATCCACAGAGTTTTCAATTCACAATAATATTTGTCTAGTTGGTTTTCTTCTGCATTACCACTTTATTTTGCTTACAGTGTGTCCTGGTTTCGGCTGGGATAGAGTCAATTTTCTTCCTAGTAGCTGGTACAGTGCTGTGTTTTGGATTTAGTGTGAGAATAATGTTGATAACACACTGATGTTTTAGTTGTTGCTAAGTAGTGCTTACACTAGTCAAGGACTTCTCAGCTTCCCATGCCCTGCCAGGGAGAAGCTGGGAGGGGGCACAGCCAGGACAGCTGACCCCAACTGGCCAAAGGGATATTCCATACCATGTGACGTCATGCTCAGTATATAAACGGGGGGGAGTTGGCCAGGGGCGGCGACCGCCACTCGGGAACTGGCTGGGCATCAGTCGGCAGGTGGTGAGCAATTGCATTGTGCATCGCTTATTTTGTATATTCTTTTATCATTATTATTATTATTATTATTTTCCCTTCTTTTTCTGTCCTATTAAACTGTCTTTATCTCAACCCACGGATTTTACTTCCCCCCCCCCCAATTCTTTCCCCCATTCCACTGCAGGGGGGGAGGGGAGTGAGCGAACGGCTGTGTGGTGTTTAGCTGCCTGCCGGGTTAAACCACAACACAGCGGAATGTATAAAAGTTAAAACTGAAAGGAAATCCCTCAAGTTTTCCATCTTGAAAATGAACATAATGTGGATGAGTGTTGGACTTGTAGATTGGAAGAGCAATAGCTTTGAGTGATTTATAATACGTCCAGGATTACATCCATTTATCCACAACAGTGTGCCTCAGTTTGGTCTTGGGAAGGGAGCAGTTCTGCTAGGTCCATGTTGTTAGGCTGTCCTTTCACTAACGCGCTGTGCTTCATCAGCAAGACCATGACTACAGTACCAGGTTCTTCGATTCTACCTGCATGGTGTGGGCTTAAACTGTCAAGAGTTTAAGATGGTACCCAGTGCTGGTAGAGGAACCGATTACATTCCCATGGAAGAGTTCCCACAAAACCCTTTCTGTAGCAGCAAATGCAATTTTTCCAAAATAGTTTTTTTGGCTGGAAGCAAAGATTATGTGATTATGTTGGCTCTCCACCTGTTTGTTCATCTGTTTGTCTCCTAATCCTTACCTAAGTAACTGTCAAATCTGTTGGCCAGTTTCAACTACATTTCACAAGGAAGCAGAGGTGTGAAAGGTAGTTGCATTCATATATGCTTTGTGAAAAGCGGTGTGTGAGGAGAGGAGTGACACCCAAATTAGAGCTCCACAGGGGCAAAGGCTGCAGTGTAAACTCAATGGTTAACTGTTCTGCTTGGCTTGCCTCTGGCAAAATATTGCACACAAAGCTTGGAAGCTGTTTGAGCACATCCTCAGTCTATTAGAGGGCAGCTAGTACAGGGATTAGACTGAGTGTGGAGAGGCCGTTTGTCTTTGTGTTGGGATGAAGGAAATGAGGAACATGGAGGTATTTCAGAGAAAGGTAAGATTTGCAAGGTCATAGGGGTAAAGGAAGGAGCTGGGGTAACTGCTGACAGAAAGCACCAGAATATAGAGCACAAATTCATGAGAGTTGATATCTCTTTAGTTCTCCCAATTGTGGAACAATGTAATTTATTTCCCCCTGGTTAAAATCCCTTTACGGTTTCCACACAATGATATTCAAATGCTGCTATGCTGTGATATCCTCTTCTGCCTGATAAACTTCCTCTGGTGTGCTAGCAGGCTTATAACTACATTTAGAATTTTTCATCAGACTGATGTGAATCAAAATGTTCCTTTTTGTCATACAAAATAAGGAAATGTTTATTTTCTGGGTACATTCATGATCAGTCCACATCTCCTTGAACCACTGAAATGCCCCATGTTGATATCTCATGCCGCTATTCTCCACTGGCAAGGCTCCAGATCCTGTGATGAAGTGTGTTTTCTTGAGCTGAACTGCTGTAATGCTTCACTGTAGTCTCATGACTGCAGTGACCATGGGAAAAGTAGTCACCATCTTGCCAGCTGGCCTTAAAGAATAATTTTTTTATGCAGAAGCAAAGGAATAAAAATGTAAATGAAATCTGGAGGCATCTTACAAATGATGATGGTGCTTTCCCAACAATAATTTATACTATAATTCAGTAAAAACAAACATTGAAAAAAAGAAACCAAACAATAGTACTGACACTAAAAATAAAACAAAAAGAGGATGCTAAAACTCCAGAAATATGTAAATGCACTGGTAACTGCTTTATGGCTTCTACAGGTGTAAATCAGTAGTATTTGCACCAGTATCATTGGAATCTCAGCCTGTGGACCTGGAGTGAGAGTAGAAATTTGCTGTAACATTTTTTTAGTTGTAGAAATTTGCTCTTTAACATTTTTAGCTTGTTACATTGAAACACTTCTGCAGATGACAAATTTCCTGGTTAAATTTCTTTCCTCCCAGTCACCAGTGGGTAGGAAGCCATGGGAATCTCAAAGAATTGATTAGAAAGCCAATAACTACATTTGCTAAATTTATCCACGGGTATGTCTCAGACAAAATCTGTAGTTTCAGTCTCCTGTGACTTGTCTGAATGACAGTAGTGTAAAAATTAAACTCTGTAGGAAGTAGAGCACTAAAGCTGTGTGTGTGTCTCTCTCTCTTTGTTCTTGCTTTTATTTATGTATTTATTTATTTTGGTCTTTGGTTGAATTTGACAAGATATCCCTGAACTCCTAATAGGCAAACTGAGGGCGTTTTGCTTAAACTTTTTCCCAGACATCATTTCATTCTGCTTTAACAGCTCCACATCTCTGCTCAGTTCCCTCTAATTTTTCTGTTAAGAAAAATATTAAGTTAGAGAAAGTAACACATCATGGAGATGCTGCCACCACCGGCAAATAGCTGTCTGGCTGCACTGAAAACACTGAAATTAATGATGGAGATGTGATGAATTCATTCATCTTGTCCATCCTGACTGTCATAGGAGGCATTCAGTGCTTATACTGCTAGAAACGTTCAGGTGGATAGATATAATTTAAAGTGCTTGGCACACTGCTTTGCCTAAAAATTGGAGCTCAGAGCAAAGTGGGAAAATACTCCATAAATAGTCCATTCAAGAATAAAACAACTTTGTGTTGGCTGAGGACAAATGTTTTCTCTATCTTCTTTTCCATAAACAATTGCATGTGTAAGGTTTTGTTCATACATGTACACAAAAGGAAACTCAGGGGTTTACAAAGAGACATGATGGCATGGCAAGGCTTAGCCACTTGAAAGAGGCTGCTTCTGCTATCTTGGGTTTGCAGTGGGAAGTGAGAAAGGGGTCTATCCCTTGTTCTTTGCAGATAGGATGAAAAGGGGGTAGACATTTTTATAGTAGGCTTTTTGCTCCTCCCCCAAGAATAAACAATTCTAAGGAAACTCTGTTGCTTCCAGTCAGCCTCAGCCACAAACCAGGCTGAGTTCAATGTATGTATATTTTTGGTAGAAGCAGTTTTGCAATAGGTATTAACAGTTTTTTTCCTTTTCTTTGAGTCATGACATGAAACTAGAATGCATTCTCACCAGTGGTATGTCTGCTGGTTCATCTTGTTATGTATCTTGTATCCTGCACCATGGTGCGCAGGTTGCTAACCATGATTCTGTAATTTTTCATTTGGGTTGTGGATTAATCAGGTCCTGAGCTGCTTCCCACCCTGGGTACCTCCAGCTGCTATGCTGTGAGGCACAGAGTACAGACCACTCATCCCAAACTCAGTTTTGCTGGCTGCTGTTGTAGCTCCTTGCTTTCTATAGAAATCTGCTTTCAGAGATGAATGCAATTTAAAATGTTCTTGTGATCTAATATACATAGTTTCATGTTATTCATATTTTCCTTTTGTCTGGGTTCTCCTATCTTCCTATGTTTGAAGGGGATGATGGGATGAGCAGCAGGGATTGTGTTACATGTGCCATCAAGCTTCTTGAGGGGACTATCCAAGGCAGGGGTGAGGAGCTGATGTCACTAAGGAGCTTTCAGATTTACTATGAAAAGACAACTGAGTTTGTAAAACTGGATTTGGGCGCAAGACCATCATTTCATGATCACAGAAGGCTGGAACTGTTCACTCCTTCCCATGATGAGACAATGTGCTGGTGTCTGGTTGTTCCAACCTCTTTCTGTCCCTCTCCAAACCTGACGAGATGGACAATGTAGGAAACTGTGCTGACAATGGTGCAAAACATGACCAGAAGTTAGGACTATAGCACCTGTTATTTTCATAGATGAATGGACTTAAAATGGAAGAGATTGTACTGATGGTCTCTGCCCAGGATTATGGGCAGGTGAGCCTGTTTTATTTTATTTGCATAATACATTTCTCAGGAATAGTTTTGTGGCAGTTGTGTCTCTGCTCTGAGCTCAGAACAGCCTCCTGTTCAGAGTGCAGTTTTCTGCCTCTAACCTCTTTTGGATAACTTTAAATAAAGCTCTGAAGTGGGAAAAGTATTATTCCATTCACAAAATCTACTGATATCCCCTTTCTAGGTTGTTTGATCTACTTCAGAGTAGCGGTGAAAAGGCACTGTTGGTCAGCACTACCAGTTTCAGCTAGAAACACTCCAGTCCTCTACCTATGTGTTGAATATTTGTCGTGGCAGGTCCTCTCCCTTGACTGAGCTGCTTTGGAGCTCCCAACTTAACTCTGCTATGACTGAGGATTTTCCAGCTGGACAAAAGAAACAAGAATACTGGGAGGTAATTAATTGAAGCCAGATTCAGATCAGTAGTTACAGATGGAAAGAGTCTTATTAAGTAAGTAAATTCTTTCCCTATTATAGCAAGTTATATTCACTGACTGGAATATTATTTCTACCAATATTCATTCCCATTATTTTCTATTGATAAAATGTACTTACAGCAGCAAATGATGATGTTCAGGTGCCCTGAACACCTTCCTTTTTAAGTAAGATAGACAAAGAAAGACATGTGAAATTCACATGTCAGAAGAAGGCAGTATGAAGTCTATGCATTGAGCTAATATGCTAAAACATGCAAAAAATATTCTGCAAATATGTGCACTTTTAGGATGCAGAGGTGTGAGCTCTACTTGCAGCTGCCTCCTGTGGTAGACCAGCTGTATGTCATCTCTCTGTTTTAGAGGCCTTATACTCGTGGTTCTGTGAGTGAAAGACCGTCCCTGAGGAAGAGGAGTAATACAATCTCAATTGCAGTGAAATTTTATAGATTTTATGCCTGATCTTCTCCTCCAGCATCCCATGTGTCACATGCAGCTGGGCAGTGGATAGCTGGTCCAAGACCTGAAGTTTTCACATTTGGGGTCATGCGTGTCCTGAAGAATCATGAGGTCCAGTACACAAAATCCATGCTCATACCCTGATCACATTGCAGTGTGTGCTCTGGCTACATGGTCCTGAGGAGAGAGGAACGCAGATCCCCTCAGCCTGTACCTTAAAACTTTATTGTGTGCAATCCCAAAGTGTGTAAGAGAAAGAGATCACAGTGTCATGCTGCAAAAATGTGAAGTGTGAAGTGAGACCCTATAGCAAAAGTCTGGTAGACAGTGTTTGAATCTAGATGGGATTGTCTTGGACTCTCTCCTTGTTTCATTTCACAGAGTTGTTAAAGCTGGAGGACAGCTACTGTCATCCCTCATCCTGGTAGCTGCTACAGATACTAAGGGTTGGATTTGAATAGAGGCTTCTCTAATGTTGTGAGTGGAATACATACTACCAGGAGTTCTGACATTGTGAGAGGTTTCAAGTTCTTATGTATAGAGTGGAGAGCGAATGCTATTCATAAAATTAAGATCCAATTTTTTTCCCAGATGAAAGGTAATACAGATTGTAGAATTATATTAGAAAGCAAGGAAGACATTAGAGATGAGCTTGTTCTAGAGAATCACCTTGGACTGAGTGCTCACATATAACTACAACTGAAATTGAATAGAAGGATAAATAAAAAAGAGCACTTAGCACTTCTTAAGTGAGAGTGAGGTTTCTTTCTTCTGTCATCTCTTGCCTGTTGAGAAAACCGGGTTCTGAGTTTCTGAAACTTTGAAACTCTGTTTTCAGAAGAAGCTTCTGCCATTTGGTAAGAAGCACTTCAAACTCTGCTCATTTTTGAGTTCACCTTGTAATCAAATTTTGGATATTTTATACAATTCACAGACATTAATATATGCTTATTTATATAAATTATAACTTCAAATACATACTTTTAACTGTCTAGTTACTATTTTTCTTCTGTTATTACACACACTCATACATTAATTTACAAAAACATAAATATATTTATTTGTGACTTTTTATGCTTTTTTTTTTTCCTTTTTCTTTTTACTGATTTTTATCTGTCTTGATGTCGCAGAGGCTCATTAAATCAAATTAGGCAGGTGATAGATTCAAAAATAAACTTTATTTAAACCAAAATTTTTTAGCGGAAAACTAACTAGAAATGAGGCTTCAACACTCTGACAACATCAGTAAACCACAGGTTCAGGATGGTGTATGAGGAATTAATACTGCACAGCTGGCTTTAGAAATGAGGATTGAAAATGTGCACAATCGCTCACCTGTAAGAGGAGGGCTCTCCACCTCGAGGAGTTTCCTTGGGCAGCATCCTGACCCAAGGGGAGAGTCCCCGACTGCAGACCCGCTGCTCCGAGGAGGACCGACCCCACTTGCCCTCCGGCGGGGCCCCATTTATACCCCAGTCAAATCTGATCTGTGGTCAATTCTAATTGGCTGAGGGCCTTGACTTTCTTACTCCTAGCCCAAGATGTATACGTGACCATAATTACTGGCCCAAAGTGTGTACATGACGGTCAGCACTCGCCACCATAAAGGCGCGAAAGTAAGGGCGCGAAAAGTAAGGATGCAGCGGTCTTAGTGCCCCGAGTCTTTATCAGGGTGGGTGCACCTGATTGTGCCTTTGGGATCTTCCAGGATTTGAAACAGTTCCCAGTTGTCATTCTCTTTTTAAATTCTTTCTTTCATCAGATTTAGCTTAGTGAGTTACAGGTAGTTTACACGTGTTTTCACTGTATGAAACTGAAGCTTCAGAAAGTCAACACATACCTGGCTGCTATTTAATTCTGTTTGCAAGTAATGAATAAAATGCAACCTCTCCCTAAATAAAGGCACCTTTTGTTGCCTTGATATTGACCTCCATTGATATCTTTTAGATTAAGAATGAAAGAGAGAGACAAAATATATGCAATCAGGAATTTCAAACACGTTGTGTTTGGAAGTACAGATGCGCTGTGTTTGCCAGTGATTGCTGATTTTTTCAGGGTTTTTATCCTGAGTATGTAATAAAATGCTTTATGATGAATGAAGTAATCCACCAGTTATTATAAGAAATGCTACCTCTAAAATATAAATTGCTGCTTACCATGTCTATTTTATTCCTCCAAGTAGAAGATAGAGCACAGCCTCCTTTGTGCAGTCTTCTACTTTTCCAAGCTATTACACTTAAAGTTTTCCGAACAATAGTTTACAAAGAAAGTTATTAAAGATATTGACCAGCTCTCATGGGAAAAAAGCTTCTTTCTAATGCCGTAATCATTTGTATTCTTTGTATTCGGATATCTTTTGGAGATAAATGACCATGATTTGCAAGATAATCCATCAACATTAGTGTTATCAAAGCTGTCATGGGAATTAAGGGGTTTAGAAGTAGGACCTTTATATTTAGGGAAAATAAAATTACCATTGATCAAAAATAGAATAATTATATCAGTTTTGATTGTAGCCATTTTATTAATGACAGGTTCCCTTTCTAAATGAAAGCCAACACACACAAAAAGTGATGCAGCAATACCCAAGGAAATGAATTTTGCCCAGTATTAATGCCAAGTCTGACACAATCCCTGTACCAACAGGGACAGTTTTACAAGAATCAGTTTCAATCCTGAATTTTGAAGACATCCCTTCTACTATCTGTGGTCCATCAAAGGGAATCAGTATCATAGTCAGACAGGGTAAATGGGAAATTCTTGGAAAGAACTGGGTCAATCTAATAATTTACTTGGAAAATATGGTGTATGCCAGTCCTATAGCAATACATTACAGTCAACAAAGTTCTTTTGTCTCCAATGGTGCTCCTGGCAGAAAAATCTTTCACCTGGCTGCACTAGAACATAAGTTTGTGATACATAAGACCTGCACATAAATATTAATATATTTGTTCTCTGCTCAGGAAAATCCAGGTTGAGCAATCCACTTCTGGAATATGCCATTTCTTGTCTTTTTCTTTCTTTAACTTAATCTAAGGGTACATATATGGACAAAAATATGTATAAGGTTGGGCATGTTCAGGAACACAGAGTTTGAAATTGGTAGATGAAGTTACAAAGTTTGTACCAGTAACATTAACATGGGTCTCCTCTCTGCCACAGCTTCCACAAGGGTCACTAACAAGGACTTTTTCTAGATTCCTTCTTGTTTCACTCATATTCATTGTCTAAATTTTGTAATATATTAACAGTGCCTAAAATTGAGTACCTGTCAGCTGAAGATCACAGAATATTTGACATATATTGCAAACTCCCTAAACAAAAATCACTTTAGCCTCCATTGAATCCTTTCTGTAGAACAGAATACAAGGTTGTACCACATACTAATTCTTCATACTAGCTTAGATAAGGAAAAATATAATGTATTAAATTTAAATGTTAGGTCTATTTACCCAAACTTGCAAATGAAATTTTGCAAGTATATCAGAGTTAGAAGAGAACATATATGGAGACACCATCATTTTCTAGCAACTCAGTGTAGCACAAACCTTGGCTTCCTATCACATCTGGAAAAGGATACCTCCAGCAAATATAACACCTACCAGCACTAAAAGCATTGGATATTTCCTGGCTCAGAGCCCTGATTGGTACCATAATCTGTGGCACCTGAACATTCCTGATGGCAGCACTGTGATCAGGAAGCTAATTAGCTAGAAAAGGGAAATATTAAGTCATCAATTACTGATTACTATCCCATTATGTAAGGAAGCAATCATGCAATGGAAATGTACAAGCCTGGAGGTTAGAAAAGGCCCAAAGTAATTTTATGAGCATAAATTGGTCCAGATACAGGAGGAAAAGAACAAATAAGAAGTCAAGTACTAGCACTGAGGGGAAGGAAGCAATCATGCAATGGAAATGTACAAGCCTGGAGGTTAGAAAAGGCCCAAAGTAATTTTATGAGCATAAATTGGTCCAGATACAGGAGGAAAAGAACAAGTAAGAAGTCAAGTACTAGCACTGAGGGGCATAGAATCATAGAATCATTTAAGTTGGAAAAGACCTTTAAGATCATCAAGTCCAACCATAA
>NW_008795857.1:1655319-1656948 GCF_000699145.1 Aptenodytes forsteri | reverse complement strand
CCCTTCAGGACTGTCTCCCAAGGGACTCTCTCAACCAGCGTCCTGAACAGGCCAAAGTCCGCCCTCTGGAAGTCCATAGTTGCGGTTTTGCTGGCCCCCCTCCTTACTTCACCGAGAATCAAAAACTCTTATCATTTTGTGATCGCTATGCCCAAGATGGCCTCTAACCATCACATCACCCACAAGTCCTTCTCTGTTCATAAACAACAGGTCCAGCAGGGTGCCTTCCCTAGTTGTCTCACTCACCAGCTGTGTCAGGAATTTATCTTCCACACACTCCAGGAACCTCCTAGACTGTTTCCTCTCTGCTGTATTGTATTTCCAGCAGACATCTGGTAAGTTGAAGTCCCCCACGAGAACAAGGGCTAACGATTGTGAGACTTCTCCCAGCTGCTTATAGAATATTTCATCTGCCTCTTCATCCTGGTTGGGTGGTCTATAACAGACTCCCACCATGATATCTGCCTTGTTGGCCTTCCCCCCTGATTCTTACCGATAAACACTCAACCCTATCATTACCATCATTAAGCTCTAGACAATCAAAACAGTCCCTAACATACAGGGCTACCCCACCGCCTCTCCTTCCTTGCCTATCCCTCCTGAAGAGTTTATAACCATCCATTACAGCACTCCAGTTATGGAGTCATCCCTCCCTCCTGAAGAGTTTATAACCATCCATTACAGCACTCCAGTTATGTGAGTCATCCCACCATGTTTCCCTGCATAAGTGCATATTGCACTCATGAATAATCAGCTTGTTTGAACACAGTGCCTGCTGGTGAGAGAGTTACCACTGTTGTAGTAATTTAGTGACCCACCTGTAATGCGGAATGCTGCAAGGAAAGTGAGTGGATAAATTGCAGCCCTAAGGTCAGCAACACAATGTATTTCTCTCCCCAGTGTTTGATAACAGCAGATGGAGGAAGTGGTACTGTGAAGTTCTCTGGCTGGTGTGAAATGAAATGTGAAATATTTATTTTTGCATCACTTTTTTTCTTTTTTTTAAAATTTTTTTTCTTTTTTCCACTTGTGCAGACCCATAGATGGAGAAAAGTCTTATAAGCATGTTCTTCCTTATGGAGCTACTTCATGTTATGTCAGCTGCTAATTTGGCCTATTGATGTCAATGGAAATGTGACTTAGTGTTGGAGTACTGATCTGTGGTACTGATTCTAGTATGGATTTACACCTTTTGAGCATTGTTTCTAGAATTAGTTCTTTATTTCCGAGTGACATTCCCCTCCAGTTACATAATATTTATATGTATTTTAGAAGTGAACACATAACATCTAAAGTAACTTGACATATTTTTTTTTTTCTACTCCTGAGAAGAATATGTAATGATATAACTTTCCATGAAGCACTATGGGCCAACCACTCTTGGTCTTTACATATTAATGAAATTAAAGTCATCTCTGAAAACATTCTTCAACAGTTACCTAAAGCTTTTCTTTAATGATAGGGCCATAGAACCATAGAATGGTTTGGGTTGGAAGGGACCTTAAAGATCACCTAGTTCCAACCCCCCTGCTATGGTCAGGAACACCTTCCACTAGACCAGGTCGCTCAAAGCCCCATCCAAGGCCTTGAACAATGCTTCCAGGGATGGGGCATCCACAACTTCTCTGG
>NW_008795857.1:1592605-1652860 GCF_000699145.1 Aptenodytes forsteri | reverse complement strand
CCTTGAGCTTCACATTCCCCACCAGCCCCTCCTTGCTGGTGAGAACAAGGTCCAGCATAGCACCCCTCCTCGTTGGCTGCCGTGTTGTCCCTCCAACAGATGTTGGGGTGGTTGAAGTCCCCCATGAGGACCAGGGCTTGTGAGCGTGAGGCTGCTCCTATCTGTCTATAGAGGGCCTCATCTGCTCGGTCTTCCTGCTTAAGTGGCCTGTAGCAGACCCCCACTGTAATGTCACCTGTCCCTGCCTTCTCTTTAATCCTGATGCACAAGCTCTCAGTCAGCCCCTCATCCATCCCCAGGCAGAGCTCCATGCACTCCAGCTGGTCATTGACATAGAGGGTGACACCCCCTCCTCATCTCCCCTGCCTGTCCTTTCTAAAAAGCCTGTATCCTTCCATTCCAACATTCCTGTCATAGGAGCCATCCCACCATGTCTCCGTGATGCCAATAAGGTCGTAGCCCTGCAGGTGTGCTCACGTCTCTTGTTTATTTCCCATGCTATGTGCATTAATCCAGCAAACTCACATACTGAAATCAACAGACATGTCAAACGAAATACATAAACAGTTGAAACAGGTCTGTTTACCATTCTTGATGTTTGCAAAACAGTGTGTATTTACCTCCTCTAGTTATTGAAACACTACTCTTGATTTGTACTTTAGTGAAGTGCTTAGTGATCTATATCCTTACTTTCTATTATTTTGTAAAGTGCCATTAATATTTACTCTGAGTCAGATTTTACTGCTTTTGATGATGCAGAATAGCACTTCCTTACTTGAACAGACAATAAGAATTCTCATATGGAGAGTGTTATTTAGTGAGAGTGAGATATATTGATAGACTATGAAGAATACTTGCCATTTTACAGAACCCTACAAGGTATATTTTACATGTTTAAACAGTGGTACTTTATATTAAGTTGCATATAATGTTACTCTTCAGAAAACTTGGAGAAGACAATGTTCTTTCAAGAGCATATAACTGACTTCAGAGGAGCATCATGTTACCATGGAAACCAAGAACTTCAATTACTTTATGAAACTGCTAAACAAAACAGGTTGATTGAATGATAAAGCCCAAAATATCAGAGCTGGTCAAAGATACATTCCAAAACAATTTGTTTGCCATGGGGAGATGCCACTTAATCTGTACCAAACTTTAATTCAAGAACATAGTATATAACTTCACACCTGTGGATTTATGTAGGCTGAACTCCTGGCCCACACTGCATGATGGACCCACAGAGGCATTCTGCCTTAGCATGAGAGCCCTTGACTGATAAATCTCTGCTAAGCATGAAATCATAATGGGGTGGATGAGATCTAAGGTGTTCAGACCTAAGAATAGCTATACTAGTAAATGAACCGTATCAAGTTATTTAACAGTCTGTTTAGCTCAGTACACTGTTCTTCATGGTGTCCAGTAGGCATTGAATAGGAAAAAGTATATGAACAATACAGTACAAAATGATATTTTCTCCTATTCTTATTCCCAGATTCTGGAAATCTGTCATGTAAGGATTTCCTGAGACAGGTGCTATAACCTCATTTTTTTGTTTAAGAGCCCTTGAAGAATTTTCTTGCATGAATAAATCTAGTTACTTTTTTAACCATTTATACTTTTGACCCCTGTACTGTCCCAAAGCAATGACGTGCGAAGAGAATACTGGCTTTAGTTTAAGACTCTTGCTCAGTCATTGTATTGGGTTCCCTCTAGCTCTTGTGTTATGTGAAATGGCAAAAAATTGTTCCCTGTTCACCTTCTTCATGTCAGTAATGGTTTTGTTGTTGTCTGTAATATCCCTTTCTTCTGTCTCATCTCCAGTATTAAGATCCCTTATCTTCTAATTTTTCCTCATCTGAAATCTGTTCATTTTTCATTGGCCTCATTTAACTGTTCCAAGGCATTATAGCACGGCATAATGCACTTTCTCTTTTCTTTTTCCCAGTATTTCTCTCACCTCTTTCTAACAATCTGTTTCCCTCTTTGGCTGATGCTGAGCACTGAATTGATGCTTTCATTGAATTCTAGGATCATTTTTTGAGAAGTAAGAGTTAACTTACAGGCTGACATTTTATGTGTCTAATTAAAGTTGTTCTCCGTGTGCCTCAGTTTGCATTTATTGACACTGAATTTCATCTGATGCTTTATTGCTCAGTTACTTAGCATTAAGAGCCCTCTGCAACTCTTAGCTGTCAATTCGAGTTTTCACTGCTCTGAATAACTTTGTGCCACATCATATATGAATACCTTGAAAAACATGAGGACCACTTTTGATATCTTTCCATTGTGAAAATTAACTATTTATAGCTACTTCTTCTTTCCCATCTTTTATGTATTCTCATGAGAAGGTCTTTTCTTATGCCCTGTGGTAATGTATCTTCCAACAAACAGTTGGATAAACTGCCCTGGAAATCAGACCAGCTGGAACTAAATATTGCAGTGAGAGACAGTCATGTGCTCTTGGGTTTTTCAGGAAGCTGAGAATCTGCACCAGTAGCCTAGAATAAATCAGAAGCAAAAACCCCCAGCTCTTCAGCAATAACACCATGCACGGCAAAAGGAAAATAGAGATATGAAAGTGAAGCCCATCAGCACTGCAGAGGGATTCAGCACAAGATGGTAAAACAACACATATGAGTTTCAGGCAGGGATTTCAAGGAAAAAATATTCTTCTCATGAATGGAATGAGGAAAACTGCACCTGATTTTTTATAATACTTGCCTTGCATTTTGGAGAAAGTAAATTGAGAGAAGTGACAGTTGTACAGCTCATGTCCAGATGAACTACTGTATTTGGGCCTGTCTACAGCTAGCAGGGCTTGAGAAGTGACCTGGAAAGATGGTTTCCATGTGTAGGATGCCATGAGTAAAGTAATTCATACAGACCACTCACAGCTGCAACTTTTCTTGATTGCTCTTGGGGCTAGGACAGGGAGTAGACAGTGAAATGCAAGAATAGTCTATGCCTGGGAGCACTTTTCCTCTTAGTCCCCTCAGTCCTTCTTGTATTGTATGATCACACAGACACTTAACGTGTTGTAGAAAAAGATGCTTGGGGAAGGTAGCCTCTTGCCTTCAGAAAAATCCATCCTCCTTTGCAAACTGCCGTCGGCTCAGACTGAGACCTCTGAAAGGGAATCCAGAAGCATGCAACAGCCTGAGTTAACTGTCACATAAGGCTACAGATGGCTTGTGGGCTGAAATCCCTTGTAACGAATGATAACATGGAGCATTGTTTCATTGTTAAGTGCTTAATTTGTTCACAGGGTAATTTTAGAATGATAGTTTGAACCAGTCACTTAAAATGTTTTCATTTTTTTTTAGCAAAGCAAATTCTTTCAGCATTTGGATTTTTTTCTCTTCAAGGTCACTGATGAGTGGTTGACCTGTGAGTGGAAAAAAATTTGTATCTTCAGGTCACTAGCTTTCAGATGAGGCCATCTGCTTCAAATTGGTGGGGAAAAAAAATGGCAGACTCTCTTGCTGGAAATTAATAAATTGATTCAGAAATGCTCAGGAAATAGTATTGTGCCGCAGGGAAAAATAAATTTATGACCTTATCTGGAGATCACCTTCTGCCTCAAGCCACAAAGACTGTAGAAGTAGGCTGGATAAAGATATTGGAGAAGAGTTTCCATGGGAAATCCTGACATTGGATAGACTGGATGACCTATAAAATAGTCTTTTATATCTCTACTTTGGAGTATCTAAGGGAAAAATAAATTTATGATCTTATCTGGAGATCACCTTCTGCCTCAAGCCACAAAGACTGTAGAAGTAGGCTGGATAAAGATATTGGAGAAGAGTTTCCATGGGAAATCCTGACATTGGATAGACTGGATGACCTATAAAATAGTCTTTTGTATCTCTACTTTTGGAGTATCTATGATTTACAGCCATTATAATCTCATTCTAGCTAGTGTCACTGCAGATGCAAAACTTATTCCTATGTGTCTTATCTTCCCTTTAGATTTATGAAAGCTATCTGCTTTAATTTTGTAAAATAGGTCAAAGGAAAGGATGGGTCAGTATGTTATTCTTTAATTTACCATTATTTTAGGTGCTTTTGTAGCCCCTATTGCACTTGTACTTGAGTGTCCCATACCGTCTCTGCGAGAGAAGTATGTTCTTGATTTCTCCATTTCATCTGTGAGGATGAAAGGTCACACAGGACATCTATGACACTGCACAAATCTCAGCCTTGGACTTCTGAGCTCCAGCCTATCTCTTTGTCCACTTGCCCATCCCATTATTTGCAGGTCCAGGAAGAACAGCAGACAAGTGCAGAACTGAGAGAGGAAACTGGCTTTGTTTATAAATCCAAGTCTCTTGCAGAAAATTAAGTGCAAATATTTTTCATTGTGTCTCAGTGCATGCTTTTTTTAAATTATCATTTTTGGGGGCAGGGAAGTAAATATAACATAGCTAATTAAGTTATCCATTGCATTTGCAGAGATGAATGTATGACTAATGAAAATTAGTGGAATAGATCGGTAGTAAATCCTCTTCTGATGCATGTTGTTCTGAGTAGCAATGGTGAGCAAGCATGGTTCTTTGAATCAGAGCTCTGACACGCCATAAAACCTCACACTCTTTCAGGACCAGAAAAATGTTGCCAGCAGTTTCTTTAGACAGGAGATCTGTCTTCTGGAGTAAGAAGTTGTGAATGAAAGTGAGCAGAGAAAGGATGATGGGAGTATCTGCAGACTAGGAAAATAAGCTGAGGAAAGGGCAAAGGATTTGGGAGCATAAGAGAAGTAGCAGAGGTGTGAGAGAGCTCTGCAAAGCCTGAGGGTAAGTAAACTGGAGGAAAGATGTGAAAGCCCTTGAAAAGCAGGGTAGCTTGCCAGCTGCAGTGGTTAAAAGAAAATGTAATTTTGGTGACTGCATTGTAGGAAGATGGAGCTAAGGAAAGTAGTAGTCTGGGGCTAGAAGGGTTAGACAGCAACAGCTCAGATATCAGTGTGTAGACAAAAATTCCCCAGTGGACAGAGACTGGAACATGACAGACTACTCCCTGACACAATACCTGAGTATTTTGGCTGGAAGAGACATTAACAAGCTCTTGGTTTAGTTAGCAGGCACTTTTTGAATGTTGTTCTTGCTGTCTCTCCTACAGAGAACTGATCCTAACGTGAACCTTAGCCCTGAGCTGAAACAGGGCTGGGAATTCCTCTAGGTCCTGAGAGCACATACTGGTGGGAGGTGAATTCCTGCTGCAGCCCTTCACTTTGCCAGCCCCTTTTCAACCGTGTTCCTACTGTTGCCCGGAGATTTCCCTTTTTTAGAACCCTCACTGTTACCTGAACCTCAAAAAGAATCAGGGATTCAGGCCCAACTGTCTCCAAGTGCCTGGACAATGTACAGTTGGGAGGGGTGTCTGAGTCCAAGACCCAAATATCACCTTGATGGGCCTTTTTGAACTTTATCTTTACTCTGTCTCTTGTTTAGGTGTTTCTCAACACCCTAATCCCTTGTCTGAGGGTGAGGTGTGCAAACCTTAAAAGCCCTGGAGAGAATGATGCTTGGAAGATAATTGAAAAAACAGTCATAGTTTCCTTTTACCACAGGTCCTGCCTGTCTTCTCAGAAGCATAATCCTAAGCTAAACAGATATTTAAGAGAGTGCAGTCTCCCCTAAATCCTTCAAAGTACTGTACAGCACAGAATTGTGGCGTCAGACCCCCACTAAGATGGAAAGCAGACCTGGTTTTCTCTCCCAGCTTTCACTTCTGCTGAATGCTGACCCTAGTCTGAACATAACCCTACAGCTAGGAAACCATGACATTTCCCCTCCAAACATTAAATAGTACAGGTGTTTGGCGGGAGTCCTGGGCTATGTCTCCAGTTCGTAGGAAGGTTTAAAGGAACCTCAGTGGAGGTTCTGACAAGGAAAAAGCCTGGAGCTATACTGAGAGTGCATTCTGCCACAGTAGGCTAGGGGCTACTGCTAGGTTTCCTACCTAGGGCAAAAAAAATAGTCCAGAGGCTTCAAAGGGTCCTTGCTTAAATCTTACCCTTCCTGGCTATTCAAACCCTGTTGCTATCATCTGTCCTGACTTCCTTATTCTCCAAATGCTGACCCTTGTTAGACACATAATCCCCAGCTGCCACTGAGGTTGTGTGCATTTCCAAATTATTGCTAGCAGGATAATTCTACTGATGTGTCCTCATTTACTTCTGCAAACACTTTTGAGCCCCCTTTCCCTCTCAGTCGTGTCTTCCCTTCACCTAACCCCTTCCCCTGAAATGAACCCTAATCCTAGGTTCTGGCAGTGTCCTGCCCATATATCCATACTCTGCATTGCTGGAAGAGGAAGTCTAGCTGCATTCTTCAGTTTATTCTGGAGGACCTTTTGTGCCCAGTGTGAAAATCTTTCCTAGCTTTCACAAAACTCTAATTCTAACCTCTCTTGGAGGCAGTGATGTTTCACCCGGCAAGGTAGAAATTCAGCCCAGCTGCCACAGTTTTTCAAAACATTCTAGAAGATCTTCAATGAGATAAAATGTTAGTGAGTATTTGCATTTTAGCAGTGTCATTATGCTTGCCCTACTACATCTGGTACAGTATATACAGGCAGGTAAAAGCAGTCCTTAGCCCAAATAGCTTAATTTAAGTAGACAAGAAGAACATAGATGGTGTGATCGATCTTATCTGTCAAGGCAGGTTGACAAGAGCACAGCCTGGAGAAGAAATGACTGCAGATGTGCCCTGTTCACCACCAATCACAGGATGAAGAGCAGAGGCGTGTATAAGGGCCAGCTGCACTGGTTTCTTCCTCACACTGATCCTCCTCCACCTTGACATTTCTCCCACTTAGTTTGTATTGGGAAGCAGTCTCTCCAGCGTCAAGCAGATTTTGGCAGTAATGGAAATAAACCCCAGAAATTAAAATGCGCCCAGAAAAAGACAGACGCTGTATGCAGAAATAAGTGACAACAGAATCATCTGGGCATGAATTACAACCTCACTTGGCAGCAACACTAAGGGAGTGGTGCATCAATCAAAATGAGAAGAGCCATGCCCCTTGGATATGGGACTCCTGACATGACTAGCTAGTGCCAGACACAGCTAGGCAGACAGCCATTCTCCTAGTAATGCATTCTTGTTGAATAAAGCCTGTATCTGTAGCCTAATGACTTGAAATTGCTCAGAGATTTAATAAAAGCTCTGAGGAGAAAGGGAAAATAATAGTCATTTAGATAAATGATAGGACTCTACCCAGAACAAAGGCATTTTAATACAAATGTGTTGCCATCAATGCTTGCATGTGTACTCTGCTGTAATTAGACATTTTCTACTAAGGCAACACAAAGCCAGCTGTTTGGCCCATTGTGTGTGCCTCCATTCTCTAAGCCTCAGTTGCGTGTGCTAGTCATAAGGCACAAAAGACTGGTTTCATATTGAAAATATGAAAACATGCAAACACACACACAAGAAAATGGCAGAGGGGACACACTGGCAATCACACAATGAGCTGATTATAGAGTGCTAGTAATAAAAGCATAATTTGCTAAATCACTGCCAGATGGATCAGGTAGAGCTACTCATGAGACACCTGTTTTACTGGGGTGCGAGGCAGCTCCATCTAGACAGAATACAGCTGCAGTGTGGATGGATCCAGACAGTTGTGTTGGGAGTATACACACAGGTAGATTAAGTAGCAGACAATTATAGGGTGAACCATGTCTGCTTTACCAAGTTTTAAAACTCATTGCAGCTTGGATGTTTCCTACTGTGCTGGGTAAGTTCCACTGGCTAACACTGAGTTCCTGTAAAAACAATACCTTCATTTAGAGAGTGAAGGTTTGAAATTGCAATGACTCATCCAGAGCTTTGGAGGTTTGTGGCATATAGGATATAATACATTTTGGCCTGGGTCCTTGTCTGGTGTAACCTGTCAAAACTAATCTGATTTCTACCATGTGAGGATTTATCTCTGCATAATTCTGAATATTCTAGAACAACAGTGATATGAACAAGGTCTATCTAAATGCAAAAGCCTTAAAGACGCTCCTAAATACTTACAGGTTATACAGGTAGATTGCATCTACTAGTGACTGTGTACAGAGATCTTGTAAACAGCATTGCTGAACTGTTGTATATAACAGAGCAACTGTAGACGAAAACACCTACTGAGTTCCTGAGTATATTGTGCTCATCCTCTGAATCCACTGATCTAATATCAATCTCTGTATAAAGGGTAATACAGAAGATGTGGTGGAGGAAAGTCATGCAAAGATGAAAATACTCTCAGCCAATGCTTGTTGTAAGAGAATGATTTCTTGTCTCAAAATATATGCACAGCTTTAAAGTTATTCTCTCACAGATGCCCTGAAAGCTGTCAGTACTTATTTCATTGATTTATACTGTTGCAGCCTTCCTATCCTCAGAAGAGCAAATCCTAATTATCTCTGGTATAAGAAATAAGAATCAGGTTTTCCTGTATTTTTTGTTTTGTTTTCTTTAGGTTTGAGTAATAATGAGGTATACAATTATTAATATCATGTATAATTAAACGATGCTGTGAATGTCATCCCTTCAAATATCTATAGGGAGGAATATATAGGACAAGAAGGAAACAAAGCAGAAAAGTGATTTGTGTTCTTCGCCATACGGGTATCAGACAGGTGCTTTGAAAGGAACATATACTAGTACTAATGGACTGTGTTGTCAGTTTGCACAGTAGGATGGGTGAATGTGATGCATTCAGATCAGGAAAATCATGGGACGCTTTTCTCTGTTTCTTTGTTTTGCATTCTTTACATGTTACGTCTAATCATTACTAAGAAAATAACGAGGGGATAAGGGTTACTATTTTTAAGAAATTATTCTACAAATAAACCTTCCTCCTTTCATGAACATAACTTTATCTCAATGCAGCATGACCACGTGACTATCCGGTAATGCAGAGCTAGCCCATGAGGACCTTGGAACCTGTGTATTTAGACCACTTGCTGAGAATTACACTAGAGTTTAATTTAACTGCTTGCTCTGAAGTGGAAATTTTCACTTAAGCGATAGTTCAATAAAACTCACAAATATAAGAAGAGCAGAGGTGCTTGTTAAGCAATGGGAATCTGTCAACTATGAGATTACAGACCAGAAATTAAAGAAGTAGGGGAGAAATGGACTGACATACAAATAACAGGTTGGAGTGAATTTTGGACCTTAGCTACTGAGTATTTGTGAAAGTCTTATGGGCTGATTTTGAGTAGAATCTGAAATGGAAATAGAGTGGAACGAGCTGAGCTGGGTAGCTATTAAAAAAACCCCAACCTTTAAAAGTGGCCAAGGTTAAAATGACCCACAAACCGGTGACCAAGCAGCATTCAGGTGAGTTGTGCTTAGCTAGAATCGGGGCTTATATTGAAGTTTTCAGGTACATTTTCTGTTCTCGTCTGGCCATCTGTAGTGAGGCCATTGATCTCTAAAGGAGATCAAAGGAGATCATCCAGTTCTAGTTTATGTAAGCTGAAGACTGACTGCCATGCTTTCTGAAAGTGAGAATGAAAAAAAACCCAAAACACCAACTCTCCATGTTTCATGTTCTGAAATGTTTTTATGTTGTACTGGGAGAAAGACAAGAAAAAGGAAGAAAAGTGAAATGAGGGCATTCTTAACAAAGCTGAATGATATCTATTGTTGTAGGCAATGGTTTAGTTGGCATATTAACTTATCTTCCTACTGGTGGCATTTTATTTGTCCTCATTTTGTAGCCACCTCATAAGCCTGCAGGTAAATTCTTATGATGGATCTCTGATTCTACTGTATTATTATATTTTCTTGAGTGTGAAAAACCAAAAAAGCCCCATATTATGCAGAACTGAGAAACAAAAGAGCAACAGTTCACCTATGCATACCTCACAGCTAGTAGTTTTACTGGCTCTGTATCATAATTTTATAATGATCACCACAGCAGTAGACATTCTTAGTATTATTCTAAACCCTCTGCAACCGGCAAAGTATTAAAAAACCTTTCTCATATAAGAAGAAGAAAGAGGACAGGTGAAGTTATGTTCCTAATTGAACCATCTGCTAAAATCTAACCATTTCTGGCAGTTACTTGCAACCTAACCCTGAAGTCTCTGGATGACTACGTTTCTGTCATTTCCGCTATGCGCATAGCGATCCATACCTTTACACTTATGTTTATGATTTCAATAAGTGCTTGGGTATCCACTTGCCTACCTTAGCTTCTGGGACTGACCTTGTGGACGTGCATCGAGCATGCTGAAGGAACAATCAGCAGGGAGACATGCTTTCCTGTCCCTTACACAAAAACCCAGCTGTTGGAGCACTTACCTGTAGTTTGTGAGATACAGGTTCATATATCTCTTCAATCTATTTTACCATAGGGATTTTAATGCAGAACCCTCTCATCAAGGAGAGTGGGGGAGAAGGGAGACGCTGCTTCTTTGCAGGAACCTAGACATGGTACAACCCAAAGATCAAGGTCATGCTTATAACAAAATTTGTCCACACTGGATATTAGGAGGATATTTAATACGTAGACAACCCCAGTCTGTGTATGAAAAGTTATGTGTTGATGTTTGTTTAATAATTTTTGCCTGTGGCTTTGGATTCTTTAGGTAAAAAGTAGCTTCGTTTTTCAAAGATTTTGAAAGATAACTGGAGGCCGCCTCAGGTGAGAATTGACCCACACAATACTTTCTTAGCAAGGGTTCTGCAAAATCAAAGGATCACGTGAAACAGACTCTTTCACTTCATTCATAGACCAGCGTCATAGGATCCTCTGTAAGGAGGTGTTTACTGGGAACAACAAAAAGCTTCAGGGGGAAGCCTGAATAGAGACCTTATAGGATTTATGCTTATTCAGTGTGTTATCCCAAACAACCCTGTCCCTGTGTTCAAATCTCTCCTTCTTTGCCATCTGTCTTAACCCGTGTGTCTGCCCAGAGCAATACCTACAGATAGTGGTGGGGAATGAGAACTTGTTGATATTTCTCTTAACAACCTGACAGAAATATCAACACCTCGATGCTATGTAGTTCTGTGGCAGGGAATATATCTCTGTTGATTCCATAAAAATACAGAACCGGTTTTAATTTCTATAAAACTTTGATGGCTTCATCCCTGGTAAATCCTACAGAGATTTTCCATACTAAGAACAACATTGTGATAAACATATAAAACAAATGTATCAGAAGGGGCAAATGCAGCCAGCTTTTGTTCTTACTCTCAGCTGTCTAATTGGAGACATCTAATCTAAGGAGACATTCTCAGTTTATATCTTATCAGGGCTAAAATATCTCATTACAGAATGATGAACAGAAAATGATAGTGCCATCTTTCAGAAAAGATGCATCAGTATTAAATCCTTACTACTATGCATGTAAATAGACATGTGACTGAGGAGTAAATTCTGCTGTCCTGGCAAAATCACAAGTTTGGCACAGCATATCCATTGTACCCACATAATTATTTCCAGCAGTTTTAGTTGAAAAGTCCATGTCTGTATTTACCTTAAATGATCACGTAGTGTTGCTTTGTACCATCCCAGAGCTGGCTGCGTTTTTGTGGTGCAATCCATGTAGTTTCACACAGAGCTAGATTCTACCTTGGGTACCTTAGATACACTAGGAGAGGTGTGAAAACACCACAGAGAAACTGGCATCATTCCACTAATAAAATCAGAACTGCTGCTGGGCTTTTCTTTTTCAGCACTTGAGCATCTTCAGGGGTTGGTATAGGGTGCATATATGTGAGGGAAGGCAAGGGACCTCTGTGAGCCTCAACTCACTCTTCATCTTTTGTGTAGCAGTTACATGGGTGAGGATAGACAAGAGTTTGGGATTCTGGTCAGTCTCAACACAGACGTGCGAGAAGCACCTTGCTGGCTTTCTCATGTCACACCTGGAGCTAGGTGCTTCCCTGCTGGGTTAGAATCTAAACCCTGCTTTGCAAATCTGTTCAAGCTAGCTAATATCTCTACATGTTATTTGCTACTTATTAGTAGTAAGGGGAAAAAGCATCAGCGAACTTTGCTTTTCTGCTCGTTAATTTCTCCACTGCCACTTTGTGTCAAGGATCTCATGTAAGTGAACCTTTCAGCAGAGAGCTTTGGACTTTGGTCCCCACTGACTGCTGGTCTAATTGTCTTCCAGCACTGGCCATGGGAAAAGCAGCTCAGCACGAGGACCCAAGGGCTTAAAAAGCCAAAGATAATGATGAACAGCCACATTGGTGCAGAAAACTGGAACTCCCAGATGTCATTAAGAGCACTAGAGTTCAGTTTGACTCTACTTCCCAGACACAGCCTTCCTCAAAGATAACAGAGTTATCTTTATCTGGACAAAGAATTTTTTTCCCCTTATGACAAAAATGACATTCACCTCAACATGTCTTATTAAGGACACAGCTTCCAGCCCAAGAAGACATGCCTTTGTGAAGAGAGGTTGTCATGGTGCTGTATGCAGTGCCTAGAAATCAGAATTGCTGAGGATTTTTTGTAGCTAAAATGGACAAGAACTCACATGCTCCCTCATTACTTCATCAGCAAGTCAGCCTGGGGTTGCAGATTGAAGGAGCAGAAACTTCAGACTTAGAAGTCTACAGCTGCTAATGATAAATTGCAATCTGCCATGTGATTCTTGTACAAGACAAACACTTGAGGCATCAAAAAGCAGAGAAAAGCTAGAAAAATTACAGCAGATGTTTGTGCCTTGCAATAGTGTGGGCATGGGAGGAGTCAGGACAACACTGCTACTGCTACCGAAGAATGTCAGGACAGTGTTTTCTGTAGCATTGGGTTTTGTTGAGGCAGGTACAGCCAGCACTGGCAGCAAGAAGAGCTGCCAGCCTCTCTCTCTCTCCCCCTCTCTCCCTCCTTCCATCTCTCTCTCTCTCTCTCTCTCTTTCCAGCTGGGCTGCAGCTAGTGGCTGGGAAAAGATTCATCCTCCCTCAGGGGAAGGCACACACTTGCAGATGTTCAGCTTGGCTCCAGGATGCTCTGCTGCCATGGGATCACTGTGTGTTGTATAAACAATAAAGCAGAGGTGCCACGTGTGAGTCTGTTCCAGTGCTGCTACCAGACGCAGCTGGGGCACTTAGCAGGGGCCCCTCTAACCTGAAAGAGAAGCAGGAGTGACAGAGGATCTCCAGGGAATGGAAAATGTTGGTCTTGCCCCGAATGTTTTTAAAAATTGACTCTTTGGGCATCAGAACTTGTAGGATTAGTTTCAAAACAACATTTTATTATAGTAGAGCAATTTGCTTAGTTTCACTCATCGTCTACATTTTTAATCTTACAGCTCATGTTTTCAAGGTTTGAGGGGGATACGACACAGTGTTGGTCAACAGCGAGGGCTAAATTTCTATTAGTTTTCATGCTCTTAAATGTTCTACAAAACTCCTGATGCTGGCCTGTGGGGCAAAGTATGAAGTTTTAGTGTTTTAAGGAAACTTCTGATTTTGAAAAGAAATTACAGTGAAATTTTTTGAGCTGTTAAAACCTATTGTGGAAGAAGACAAAGGTGTTGGTTGGATATTGAATAGATATCCAGATATATTGACTAGATAACCGGAACAGATAAATGGTGAATGACAGGAAGATGGTCTTTGAACAGCTGAAGGAAAACAGTGTGGAGGAAAACAGAGATGTAGTCCTACAGCTGTCAGAATTTTGGGGAGAACTGGTTAGGCAGAGGAGCAACTCTAAAGCACAGAAGATCAGAAAAATTACTGTGATGGAAACATAGTGAAGAATTGCTGTCTTGGAGAACCAGGCTTCCAAAGCAATTTTGATGATGCCAGGAAGAACCTACCAGGAGATGGAGAGATTCTGGAGCTTGCTTTGTCCCTAAAACGAGCAATAGGACTATTGCATTATGGCACACAAGTTGGTTCCCAGTGATTTTCTGTGTTGGCTGATCGTGCAATGCCAACACTTAAGTGTTGACACATTGCTGACACTTAAGTGTCAGCAGCAGCCCTAAAAACCCTAAAGAACTAGTACTAGAAAGACATTTGGTGCAGAGTGTTAGTCCTATCTTTTAGGCACTGGAGAGTTACATCTTAGTTTCATTACTTGACTGTTTTTTTGGAATGATGCTGGGAGTACGTGTTGGCTGATCCATGCAAGTACTGTTCCTAGCTGAATTTCTGACTGCCCAAGGTTTGCAGGAGTTTGACAGAAACAAGGGGTAAAGGTGCCTCTACTCTTGCTTTTTTCCTCTGGTAGCAGATCATTCAGGATTCTGCACTGACCCCAGATAAACAAACAGTAGAGGCATAATTCTAACAAGTAAACATCTGAGTTGTGTTGCAAAGGACTGCATTTACTGCAAATCAGTAGCTGGGAAAAGTCTCTGATTGTATTCTCCCTTCAACTAGTGATAAAGACATTGGAAGAAGGCATAGGGTTAAGGAGCCGGACAAAAAATTAAAAATATTCATATTTACAAAAATGTAACTGAGATTTTTTTTCAAGGGGTTTAGTAATACAGCAGTTTTACTCAGAAGATGACTGACAGACTGCTTTTTGTGTGTGTGCAGATCTATCCCTCTTTTTTTTCTTCTTTCCTTTTTACTTGAGGTTTGGATAAAGTTCTTTGCAGGATTTAGATAAAATTCTTGAGGCATCTTTTGTAACAGACTACACAGTTATCCACGTGAAAGTCCATTGCTACTCACCTTTGCAGCTCTCTTCCCATTTACTAGCTATGGTAATGTGGTGTGTATTAAGTGTTATAATCTGTTTTCTAAAAAAATTAAAGAATAAACTTGAAATTGAAATTGATCAAAATTAGCAGCAACTGAGATTAGCGGAGTATTTTGAATTGAATTCTGCCTTGTTTCCTGTAACTGTCCTATGGGTCCTTTTTTATGAAAAGTAAAAAATAACAGTTTTCAAATAGTCTGTGATGCTTATTTTATTATGAAGATAAGAAGAGTTGAACATAGGGCAATAAAGCAAGAGTTTTAAGTAGAATTAACTAAGCTTCCCAATTTGCTGACACAAATGTTGGATGAAAATTCTTCATGATGCAGCTCAAAACTTCTCATGAGTACTTCAGTTTGGTCACAAGACTTTTTTTCTTGATAGGGAAAGCAGTGAAACAGCTCCCTGCCTGCTTGCCCGCAAGGCGTGGAGTTTCTTGGTTTGTCTTCATTCTTTGGGGCTGGGGTGGGTCAATCTCCCATTCCTACAAGTAAGTCACGAGGGAAGATACAGAGACAGACAAAGAACCAGACAGTGGCAGAAATGGGGAATTAAGGCACTGGAATAGAAGTCTGAAAAGTTTATTTTACTCTGTGTGTGGGGGGGGAGGGGGGGGGAAATCTATTTCCTCTCTCTTATTTTGTGAAATCCCCACCTGTGAAACATGTGTACTTGTTACATGTGTATTTGTTTTTTTTTTTTTTTTTCATTCTAATTCCTGAGGCTTCCCACCCTCCCAAAGGCATTCTCAGAATTTATTCAGCTTTAATTATAAATTACCTTGGTCAAATGATTGATAATGATGGGATGTAAGAGGTGAATGCTGTTGTTTTGGATGGCTTGTGTTTAAGAAATCTGATGCTGTTAAGTGTGTAAATAAGTACCAGCAGCATTCAAAGCTTTTTGTATCCATTTTGTATCAGACTGGGGTCTGAGAAAGCAGAAATAAGAACACTAGAAATCATAATTGATAGGGCAGCCTAAATAAAAGTTCTTTAATTTGCTTTTATCAAGGAAGTTTTAAAACTTGGGGAAAATGTAGACCCGTTTTCCACTCCATTAACCAGGAGATGAAAGCGAGGGTGGAAGCTGGGAGCTCCTCGGATATCATATAGCAGTAACTATTTGAAGTCTTGTAGACGTTATTCATCTCAGTCATCCTCAGGATTCATTCAGCTGGCAGTTTGCAACATGCCAGCATGCTATAGGCTAAGCTGATTAGAAATGTGAGTGTATTTTCCCTTCTTGTCAAATTTTCTGAGGATCAATAGTTCTTATGTTTAAGAGAGCTGAAGTTTGTGATGATCCAACGGGAACAGCCTTTAAAATGCTGTGATCCTCTAAGGGATACGTGGCTTTTGTTGTTACAATAACAACTGTGACTCCTATGTCTAATAGTTCTCAAACCCTGATACTGGCAAATCAGTCAGGTCAGAGTCTTGGTTGTATATTCAGTTTAGGACTGATAATAATTCTGTATAAATTGTAATGCCTTCTGAATGGTGAGTTTTCTCCATAGGGAAAATTCTTTTAAAGATATTGCATTGATTTTATATAAAGTAATTATAAATACCAGTGATACAGATGCAAAACATACCTGGCCAGGAGAAAAGGGGAATTGTTGTGAAGTTAAACAGGTAAGAGGAACATTTTAGTCCAGACTTGATGTCTTGGGTCTCTGTGAGTGCTCCAACTCAGGTTCAAAATTTGCATTGGTGGTGGAGTCCAGATGTTAAAGAGAAGGGGGGGGGGGAAAGTGAGGAAGGAGTGAGGAGGAAAATAAAGTAAAAGGAACAACCTGTGATTATATCACAGGATTAATATTCAGGAAATCTGGTTTCTTTTACAGGCTGGCAGCAAATGTGCAATTTTAATATAGGCAAATAATTTCCCCCAGTACTAATATCAAGAATAAGGCTTTAGAGAGTTGCTGAGGGTCTTAAGAAACTTCATTTTATAAAGAATATCAGTACCATGAATGGGAGTCTCGCTTTATGGTATAAAGATATGATAACTGGTATTAAGGTAGAGAATGAGAACAGTAAATTTTTTTGCACTGATAATCAGATTTAGCCATTGTACAGATAGAACCAATATTAAGCATTAAGATAAAGAAGTGCTAACATTAGTCACAGCACATTCTTCTAAATTCTCTCCAAATTCCAGTATTGAGAGGAACAATTGGTTGGAAGGAATGGAAGGCCTTAGCATATACTTATTTATTAGTTTATTGGCAACAGGTCAAGTAGTCCAAGGTTCCCGAGCTTCTTATCCCTTATAAAGGGCCTCAGGGTTCCTGCTGACCCAAGAGATCTCTTGAATACACCTCAGTGCAGTGAAATCATAGCAATGAAGCAATGAGTAAGTCAGCATTGCCCCTGTTCCTAATGCAGAAGACAATCATGCAGATTTCTTCCCAGATAGGTTATCCATCCTAATTAAACATTTCCTCTCCTGGTGTGGGGGTGAAAAGCGGCACGGACTCCGGCAGACACAGCAACCAAAGACCTTTATTGCTCTTTGTTAGCATCTTTTATAGCAAGCAGAAGTGTACACGCGCTACCTGCAGCTTGCAGATAGGTTATAGCCTTGTGTTCACGCGCATCTATGCTCTAGCAGATTGGCCCGTTCTTCCTGATCATGCGAAATGCCTTCATGGTCTTTATCTTGTTTTTCTCCTTCCAGCTGCACATTCCTTTCTCCGTTATTTTCTGCTTAAGTGCCTTGTCATGCCAGGTGGTATAGTGTTTGCTCATTAAAATCAAACTCAGGAATGTCCGTTAGTGAGATTCCCATCCCCACATCCTGGGCCTTTGCTCTTTCTAGTAGCTGAGAAGGGTAATTAATCCTGTAGGTACTACTGCTGGAACCCAGGAAAAGTTTATTATGTCCCCTGAATTTCAAACATATCATACAACTAAGATTTGTCTGTCTAAAATCCCAACTGTCTTTTAAGCTTAAACAGACAATGCATTCTCTGAGTGCTGCTCTGCTTGTTGTGCTTTACCTTGGATTGGCAGTCACTAGCTAAAATGATGTCTTTTATTCTGTGTTTTCTGCCTTTTGAATTTAGGCTTGTGATTTAGTGTAGACTTCTAGAGGTGTCTTAGGCAATTTTTGTAACATCTCTTGGTTTTAATTTCTTGCCTGAGAGTGAGACTGAGAAAATGTTTTCTTGTGTGTTTGGTTTTTCACTTTTTCCTTAGAGGAAAAAGGCAATAAGAGTGGGAGGAAGAAAAGTTTCTTTAAATATATTTATGTTGAAAATCTTGACCCTTTGGTATGTAATCAGAAACATCAATTTCAGGAAAAACCCAAAGGAATTTGGTTAAACCCTGCAATTTTTAATTATAAAGTTTGGGGTTAAAATTGAAAGACTGTTTATACCCATAATATTTATCAAGAGCTGTACATTTTCAATTATTTTTGAAGTGCACGCGTCATGGTGCCAAAATCTTCTTTCTTAATAAGGCAGGGATCTTTGGATGTAGAATTCCTTAGACATGTTGCATGGGTGGGGAGTCTGACATATAAAAGATTATTGAGCCTGAAGAGAAAAAATGAGACACTTCTCCATTTTCAGCTCTAATTTTCCCAACTTTCGAAAATGGTGTTTTCATCATCTGTCATTATCCAGAGCTGACTGAAAATATTTCCTTTCTTCTACCCATTGCATGGCTTAGCTACTTAGATTACAGAATGTATCAAGCTCTTGATCTCTGGACTCTGTGTCCGGTTTCCAGGTAAAGAAGAACTACAGGCACACAATAACTGATCTCCAGAAAAGGACATCAGGAATGATGTATTTCACTGGGAAGCCCAGCCTGTACCAGAGAACAGATGCCTTGACTTGGGCGTTTGGTTCATTTCCTGGTGCATCCCAACGCCATGCTCTCCCAGAGATCTCCATTTCATTTGTGTTAGTTTGTGCCTGGGAAATGAATCTGAGCCTGAGCTGCGTGGCAGATGTGTTCCCCAGTATTTTCCATTTCTCCTGGATGTCTCTACTGAGAGACTGACTGGAGCATAATACAATTCTTTTCCAGCCTGAACATCTGTATTTTCGTTACGACAGGTGTGTACCCTAGTCTTGTTCTGACCTAAAGGCAGGACAGAGTCAAGACAGGTACATGGCAGTATTCCTGGATCAAACTTTTACAACATACATGTGATATGATTCATTATTCTTCTTTTCCAGTCACAGAACTAGAGATAGATTATATGACTTGACCTGCATTAAAAGAGAAATTCATTTGCTTCTCTGTGATTATCTGAGTCCTAGGTCTAGTGGGCCCCATTTTATCACCCTTCTCACCAGAAGAGGAGTCCAGTTTGTGGTGTCCTCACTATCAAGGTGGTCTTATCACTGTTAATGAAGAAAGCGGAGGTGATTAGTTTTAAATGGCTCTGATGTCAAACCTGGATGATTACTGATAAGTATGGGATGACCACACTCCCTCTGCACTTGATACTCCCCAACCTAGCACGCTTTCTAGCAAGATTCATGGGCAAAACTGTGTGGTGTCATATGCTGGGGAGCAGGTCTTCCGTGACAGCCCATGTGTCTGTGGTGTTTCTTTATGTAAATGAGTGAGAGGACTATAAGATAAAAATTAGTCACTGCAAGAAATCTCATTCTTGTATTTCAGAACTGGCTTTTGTGAAATAGGCCCATTGGTCTGATCCTCTGCTTTGCTATGCTTTGAAGAATCACAGTGATGGAGGACACTCCATTATTTTCAGACTCACTCTTTCTCTGTTTTTTTTTATCTATTAGATCTTCTTTGACATTGATTTACGACAGGTGGCTGGCACTGGAAATCTTCATGGACCAATTTCACACATCTAACTATTTTCACCATTTAAAATAGATAAATTTCTTCCCTATACGCTTATACAGTAAACATGAATAATTTTTCTGGATATATGTATATGTGTACTTAAAATAATCATGAGTAAAAAGGCAAAGCATATTGTTAAATGAATGTTACAGGGCATGCTTTTTATTTCTAAGCCAGCTGTGATCTTGCTGCTTATCCTTGTATTTTTCCAATTTCTTTCTCTGAATGCAAGGCATGATCACGCTAAATTAACATTTTTTTTCAATTCCAAGCCTTCTCACAGGGGATGCTGTAGGCCCAGGGGACTCTCTCCTATGTGTGTTATTTATCTATCTTCATGTTAATAACATGTTTTCAATACACTGTAAATGGAGTGAATGTATATTGCATCTCTGTGTCCTACTCACTACGTTATGTATGTTTATTTTCACCTCTCTCCTAAACTCATTTCTGTGTTAACAAAATCTAGATTTATACTGAAATTCATTCTTACCCTGTTTTTTCCTCAGAAAATAGTCATTTTAATAACCTTTAGTGGGTTTGAAGATTTTGAAATATACTTCTCTAAAAATTATACTTCTGATGAATTCTGACATTTTGTCACAAGCTGGAGTCATTCAGAGCATCTGAGGATGGTAAACTAATTATCTCTTGCCCTTCTCTTGCTAACATAAAAAGATTAAATTAATCACATTCAGTTATAGCTGGCATTAAGCATACAGCCATGTTCTTTTTTTAAGGAGAGAGAGAGAGAAATCAGTGGCTTTTATTAAATGTTTTTCTATGTATGTCAAAATCTTCTTTTGAAAATGAAAAGTGCTAAATTAGCGATTTTTGCCCGTTTTCTCTTCATTTTAATGTTTTCATAGGCTTCATCAGAAGACTGACTTCTCTTACAGCCTGTTTTTTATAACCCACTCCTAAATGAGAATTCTGTCCTGTGTCACTTCTCTTTTTTTTTTCCCTTCATTTTTGTAGTATAACAGTCTTTGAGCTGTGCAGTGAAAGGACTTTGACTTGGCAGCAGATCTGTCTTGAAAAGTAAAAACAAATCAAAGTTATCTATGAAAGTGTTAGTGTCTGCAATCAGAAGGTAATAACCTCTCTGGAAACCTTTGAGCTAACTAACCCTAACTCAGAGGAATTTCCGTCAGATCGTTACTTGGTCACAGATGGGAGAACTCAGACATGGGAGGAACCAGGACAACTTTCTACCAGAAAGCTGAGCAGATTCCTAGAATTATTTGAGGATTTTTTTTGTTTGTTTGTTTTCACTGGCTTTAGACAGAATTGCAGTATATGGCCCTGTGGCTGTCAATGAAAATATACTGCCCCGTCCAAAGAATTTGCCTCTTAAGACCTGATCTGCACTCATACACTAATATAGCATTTGCTTCTGTTAAGAAGCCTTGTTGTCTTAGACAACTCTTCCAAATACTAAGTTTTGATAGAGGTTAGCAACTATCATCTGTGCCTGCTTGGGGTATGTATAGTTTAGTCACAGTGGGATGGGGCTGAATGGGATTTATCTGGAGCAAATGACGTAGGCTTGGTCAAGCAACACCAGCTCTTCCATCTGGATCTATATGTTGTAATGTACAACAACTCACCAAGGTAAAGACCTTAACCTTCAGCTTCCTGTAAAAATCAGCCCAGGGTCTTTTTTAATGAGACAAGACATGATTGAAATTCTGCAACAGCATTTACTTAATTGTAAGTCTCACTCCAAAATGTCACGCGAACGGCTTTGTGTTCTCATGCTGCAGTTTTAGTTTGGTACCAGATCCCACGGAAGACTGCTAATTCAGATTACTCCTTCCCATTTCTTACAGCACCTTCTATTCTTTCAATGGTCTTGCAACCCTTCAAAATGAGATCTGGAGAGATCACTGCTGGCCGTGGGGCTCCATGGTGATGGTGAAAAAACTATCGTGCACCACATACTCGATGCAAATCGGTAAGTTCTTGATATCCATCCAGGAAACTTTTCCCACAGCGAGTGAATATTTATACCTGGGAAGCTTTTGGTGTTTTGCTGCCATTGACATGCTGTGTCTACATTGCAGCAAATGACATCTGATCTACAAACAGCTTGAGTGGGAGACCAGGTGATTCACCCTCCACTTCTACGTAATGGAGCCAGTGTGTAATGGCAGGGGAGAAGAGCGACCTTACTTCCAGAGCCCCTGCTGCCTGCTGACAGCGTGAGTGATACCTTCTCCAACCATCCCTTCTGACTCACAAAAAGAAACCCCGGCAGAGGCATAGTTAAGCCATCCATCACACTTCCAAAAACATTGTCTTGGTTTCTGAGTAAAAAAAGTGCTTTGATATAGAGTTTGCAACCACTAATAAACTAATGCTCCATTGGAGACTGCAGATTGTAGCTCTGTGATGGAGTCATTTGCAGTATAATTGTTTATTATCTGTTCAACACCACAGTGTTTCCAATTCCTGAAATTTTATGATGGTGTTTCTGATATTTTAAGTTTACCTTAAAGCTACAGACATGGATGATTGGAGGAAAATTTCTGTTAAAATGGAGGCGGGGGGAGAACTTGCAGCTGTCAGGGAAACTGAAAATACCCCAAGAGTATCAGGAAGGATTAGAACTCAGAAGCAAACAAACTTATTTGCAAGCCATTCTCACAACAATTTTTCTATGGGGATTGCTAAAATGTTACATAGGTTGGTTTTGGTGGAGTGCTCAATGCTGTGGAAAACAGAGAACCTAGGAGAGTCATTTCAAAGATCTTGCAGTCTAGAAGTCAAGCTTAAAAAGCCTCAAGAATAAACAAAGATGGGAATTAAAAGCCTGATGTCTGATGCCCTGCCCTGTCTCTGTGGCAGGGCAGTTTATTGTGTTATGTGTCTTGTTCTGATTAACTTTTATTCCATGAGAAGGAAAAAAAAAATGAGCTTTTTGAGTGACAGTATGAGTACAGTGACTAACTTTGAAAGACTATCTCAGCTGACACACAAAATGGCAGCTCCCACCCAGTGAAGAAGTAGATTTTTCTCTCTATTTAAAGACACTGCAAAGATAATAGAAAAATAATGTTTTCTTTTGGTCTTCTTTCAATTCCACAGTTATATCTTGGGAAAGGCCAAGGATATGATGTGAATAAGCAACCAAAGTTCAGAAGTTTCTCTAATTCCTTTGATGTGGATATTCAACTGTGGGTATCTCCTGAGATATCTTCTTTCTCCAGGTGTTAGCACAGCTGGAAATGCTCTAAGACCAGCTTTCTTTGTAGCAGTTTTACAGCTAGAGCCACAGAATTTAGAGACAAAAGGAAAATTAAACGGAAGGGCTTGGGGAACATAATCAAAGGTTCACTCCACAAAGTTTGATGGGTAAAACTTACTTTGTTGGCACTGCCTCGTGTACCTGCACTTTCCATTTTAAATCCTACCAATAATACCCTGAATTTATTCTAGACAATTTCAAGCATATTCCTAATGGAAGCTCTATTATATCAGCACCTTCCACTAAAACAGTACTTGAGTTGACACTGTATAGTCATTGCCTTTGTCCCCTTCAACAGGGAGACTGACCAAAATTTTGAATTCTGCAGTCCTAAGGTCAAAGGACCTCAGTACTGCCTCCTATCCCTACAGCGTGAAATATACAGACTTTTTTAGAAATGCCTCCTTTCTTGATAGCTCACAGTTCTCGTGCAGAATCACGGCTGCAGGTGAAACTGCTGTTGAAAACAATTTCAGGTAGTCCTTCACAGGCTGTCTAGCCTAAGAAAGAGAGTCTGATTCTAGGGGTTAGAGGACAGGGCAGGGAACATGATTAACGGGGATGCGTGCTTTTGCCAAGCAAAGGCATAACAGTCTTCCCAGGAAGGGGAGGCAGATGAAACACATAGCTCTTTTTCCTGAAGTGTCTATATGGACCTTGACAAAGCATGGGACAGGGTGTTCATCACCCTCTGGGAATAACTGTAGGTCTCTGTCACGTTCGGGGCAATGAAGTTGCACATTGAAAGAGTGAAGATGCGAATAACAGAGCATGTAAATGGCCAGCAACTCTTTGAGAGTCAGTTTACCCATTCCACAGAAAAAAATATGCTGGGGTTGGAAAGGAAGGTTATAAGTGCAATAACTAAGAGCATTTCAAAGCAAAAAAAGACATCTCAACACCAGTACCCGAGCATGCAAATTAAATAGATTTACCATACAATATAAAGCTTGTAAGCAACATGGTTAAGGGGCATTCAGGCTTCATGACTATGGAGGACTTGCTACATTTATTGGATATTTATTTACTGGTCACAAACACTGGTTCTTTTGGTTTATCTTGGCAGAAACATCCTTTCTTCCCTCTGGCTTGATTTCAGGAAGATTCTCATTAAATTGCTGTTTGGTTGTTTGCTTCTCAAAAGCACCAGTCTTGTTTCTCTCATGAAAGAAATGTACGCTTTTCTAATGTGAACACCTCTGATATTTCTGCTGTGAAGACGATGGTGGTGCGTGATTGAGAAGCTCCCCTGGGCCTTTGGTAGCCACATGGGCAGTATATCTGCATGTTTTAACACTAGTTATTCTCCTGCTCCTATAATGTCTAGATCTTGGACACGTCCTCTTGTCACACTCTGAGGGCTTGCGAATTACTCTCTCATAGATTACTGTGAGGTATTGTGTAATCCTAGAACCAGCAGTAATAGATGTGCTTCTGATTATGTCAAATCTATATGAGTAAAGTTTAGGAATCTAATTAGTAATAATTTCTAAACATTTTTCCCAAGTTATGAGCTAGCCTTACCATGAAAAAGTGGATTAAAAATCCTGCATCAAGGTAGTCACCCAACATAAATTTTAAACATGATCTTGTCCGTACAATGAACAGTATGCTGGATTAATACTGGAATAATGTTAGAAAGCCTGATTAGGGTTTTTTAAATTATTTATTTATTTTTGTATTCCATTTATTATGAACAATGAATCAGATTAAACAAAACTGAAAGTATAATAAGTTTTCTTTCCTGGTTGTTATAAATTCTCCAAATGTAATATTATTTTCCAGGGAAGAAGAATGTTTTTCTTTAAAAAGTAAATGGCTTCCACAGAAATTTTGCAACGCATTTCACGGTATCATTTCCATTGATGTTAGAAGTTGTAATAGCTCTTTCAGCTTTTAGGAACTTGGCATGATTGCATTAAAGTTACTTGACTATATTGCCAAATTAGAAAGGGAGCACAGAACGATACGTTCATGAATTTGTGATGCCTACATCTGTGAAACTGTAATGTCTGTCTCTTTTTTTTCCTGTTTCCCTGCCCCTTTGTGATATGGAGCCTCTTAAGGACTTTACTCTTGTTTTTTTCCTATTGTCTTTTTTTTTTTTTTTTACTTAGACTAAAAGTCCCTTAAAATTTTATGTAGTCTATATATGCATCTGTACCTATAGTTATATATCTACATCAGGTACATTTATTTAAATTACTTCATGGGCTTGGCAATATTTGGTAATACCTATTGAGTTGTGAAAGTTGAGAGTGATTAACTTATTCTTTATGGAAGTGAATGCATCACAAATAGTTTTTATCAGTCCAGAATGAGGAGAAAAACAACTGCATTTTTTAGGGTCCATTTTTCCCTTGCCTCATGTTGGCTTCAGCAGCCTTTTGGGGACCTTTTTATTTCTGTGGCTTTCTGCAATAGTGTCTGATGAAGATTCTGACATAATTCCTGCATCAGTGAGAGTAATCTAATGCCACAGATCTTATGACCTTGTGTCATATCAATTTCTGGGCATGTGGCATATATCACCCCTTCCTCTGCTATGCTTTTGTCAGGAGAGCTATCAGATAGGATTTCTGACTATCAGGAAGACAGAAGGTCAACAAGTCAACCCATGTGTTATTACATATGCATGCTCTCTGTAGTCCAGTTTGTCACTGGGGAACTTAACTTTACTGCTATTAAAATAAATGTCTTGTTAAGTTAAACTGTTCTTTGATGTTGGTGAAGGAAATAAGCCTTTTTAGCAAGGTAAAATGCTATGCTGAAAACAATTTTCATCCACTCAGATGTTTTTCTTCTCTGTCTTCGACCCGCTTACCGCCAGAGGGGTGTTTAACAGGTTTAGCTCTAAAGACCCTTGTAGAAATCCCATACTTTTCAGCTTCTTTTTGTCATCTGACACTAGTTTTCTGAAATGCAATATAATCATCCCTAAGGATGAGAATTTGCTCCCAGCAAAAAAGCATCACACCATTTCAATTTTCAATATAGCATTTGACTGCAGTTTTGGTAAAGTAAATAACACTCTTTACACATCTGATGCACTAAGTGTTCACATCTTTTTCAACCGAAGGGCATTTTCCTGGCCTTTAAGATCTTCTACTGGTCTTTTCTATGATGAAAAATACTTTAAGCGATCCTCTTTATGGTAAAGGACTCGTTACTCTCTTACTATGGTCTACAAGTATATATTTTCCTTTTGATTTTTATAGGAGAAGAGGATCTAAGGTTAATGTTAACATCTGTAACAAGTCTAAAAGTGAGATAGGCAACCAAGAAATCAAGCACTGGAAAGGAGAGGAGCATTTGGAGAGACCAAAAGCTCTGATTGTGCAGTACAATAAGGACAGATCAGCCACCACCTCCACCACAAGGCCGTGAACACCTGCTGTTTGTTCTTTCATGTTTATTTATTGATTCTGATTTGGCATCATATTGGTCTTCCATTATCTGGCTGTATGAACCTTGCCTTTTCTGGCAATTTAAGATAAAGGTATATATTAAATGAAGGAGTATGTAGGGAGTCTAGTGTGAAGGAGATCTAGGAATTTTCTTGGATTTTTTTTTTAAGCAGAAAGTGTTTGCGGAGCAGCATATCTTCTTTTGCCACAGATGATGACTGAAAGGTGATAAGATAAATTCCCTCTGATGAAAGCCTGTTATTTCAGTAGTTTATTTGTTCAAAATTAATCAGATCTAATAATATAATACTCATTATATCCTGTCATAGTCATTATATTTAGGTGCTTAAATTAACACTAACTTGCCTACAATGGGGGAAATAGTCTTGATTTAGCTGCTTTTATAATCAGTGTAAAGAATCCTATTGAATTCAGCAATGAGAGATGACCCTGAATTACCTTGGATGGAGGCTATAGCTACAAGTAAAATGGTAAAGTGGCTATGGAAATTATTTTGGAATTATTTGTAATTATAAAGAGTGATATCTTTGGAACATGACATGGAAGTTGAGAAGCATGCATGCTATTTACATTTCCCTATCTTTCCCAGTGTCTTTTTCCTCCTGGAATTCAGCTAGTAGGAATTAGCACCAATATTATTACATTTAAAATACCCCTCCCATCCCTGCACTCAAGTACAGCAGAAGCTCTATAAAGTAAAAAACCTTTCAGTGAAAGATGTTAGTGAAAATCTTTGGCAAAAGATCTGTCCTAGCTTAGGACAGATTTTTCTGTGTTTTTTGTGGTTTTTTTTTTTTGTTTCTTTGTTTTTTTTTAATTCCCACTGAGATCCCTAATTAGTTAATAATTCATTTGATGGTTGTGAAATCCAAGAGAGAAATCCCCCAAGAATGAAAGTAAAGGTAAGGCTGCAGGATCTGTCAGTCCTAATTTATTCTGAAAAACATATTCTGCGAAAGAAATGCAAGTGTCTCTATCAGTCTTTCACTAAAACAACAGAACCATCTTTATTCCTTTCTAAAAGGTGTGATTGAAATTTCAGCATGTGAGGGGCTGGTGCCCACTGCTGTGTCTTGATTTTTCAGTTTTTTTGGTAAATCACCTGTTCTAGTGAAAGGCCTCAATTATCTTTATCCACAAAAATACTGTTTTTTTTTCCATGTAAATGGAACATACTGATAAGATGATGTAGATGGAATCAGGTTTGACTCCATCTTCATGCTATTTTTTGTGTATATTGATTGAGGAACAGCCTGAAAAACCCACCCCAGTGGCAATTAATGTCTCTAATTTTGGGGTAAGAATTACAAATGTGAATTCTCAGGATCATATCCCAGAGCACTGCAGTGAGGATCAGGACTTTTCCCTTGCTGTATCTGGGATCTCAGTGCTTGACCACCATACATTACATATGCTTGAGGCATAGCCTCAGTAATTATGTATTCACATTCCTTGCCTATCATTAGGGTGCTTTAGGAGGTATCACGTTTGCTCTAACAAGCAAGCCAACACATTAATATATCCTCAAAAAGCAATAACTCTTTGACATTGTCCCTCCTTCTTCCTCACTAGCTGGGAAAAAGGAAAGAAATAATGGATGAAACAAAGAACATTAAGAAGGAGTAACAGTGTAGACTCACAGCTTGATTCCATCTTTTCTATCGGACAATGTTAACAAGTGTTAAAGATGTTGCAGGTACAATTCCACGTAACACCCATTTTGATTGTATCAGCTCATAGGTGGATGAGATGTGCTATTGCCCAGACAATCCAATAATTATTTAAGTGAATGTCTTGTCTTTACCAATTTCTATTTCTGTTGTTAGTGTGAGAAATACTGAAATGCTGGGATTCACACCCCATTTCTGCAAGCGATGACAGGAGTTCAGGTAGTAATGGCAAGTGTTTGAAAATTTGCAGAAAGACACAAGAATGGCTTGCTGTGTTTCAAAGGTGTTGATTGAAAGAAACTTGAATATGTGATGAAAGCTTTATTTATTTGTTTTTCTGTAGTTGGTATACAGATTTGCCAGTGCTCGCAAATGAAAGAAGCGATGCTCTTCCTCCGGAGTCAGGTATGAGGGCAGACTCCATAGGGATGGAATGGGACAGACACAAAAACTTTAGTTGTGGTGGGTTTCATATATGACTTAAAATGCAGCTCGTACTTAGTAATTAAAATGTAGCAGGGATTTTATTCCACCACCTTTAGTTGTAATCAACTTCTATAGTTATACTCCCTATCCTACATTTCTTCATATACAGTAGAAAGAATTCACCACCACTGTGTTCTGCCTCCTCAATTTTCCCCCAAATTTTCAACTTGTCAGATTATATTTGGATTCCTGATTTACATTGTTTTAAAAGATTATTCTATTATTCATGTAAAAAATTATTGCTTTCAGTAACAAGAACATGCTTTGGATTCCTGATTTACATTGTTTTAAAAGATTATTCTATTATTCATGTAAAAAATTATTGCTTTCAGTAACATAGAACATGCTTTCTGATCTGATCCTTTTGGGAAGATTTGGAATTGTAATAAGAAAAAAATTGTTTTGTGAATGTAAGTTCTAAGTTATTTTCCCAAGAATTTATGAAATTTGGGTTGTTCACATAATCTTTTAGATTGCCTACCAGTAATCTATCATCTTGTTACTTCTGATGCCAGGCAGCCGGGGGCTGGAGGTTCACCAGCAATCACAGGCAAATGGTCACAGAAAACAGCCCTGCATCACATACAACGTGTCTGACATTTAAATGCACTGGATTCACTGCACGATTTGTTAATCTGCAAGAATGCAGTGAAACCAACACGTTCTGGATGCAGTGATTCATTGTAGATATACGGTCAAGCTAGGAGAATAGAGACTGTGGGGTGTGTTTGATCACCCACTTTTGATTTTGTCTGTGTTGACAGACTTGTATTCATGCTCTGAGGAATAAGTGTCTGCAGAGCTCACTGAAGTTCTTCACAAGCCGGTATGTAACAGTAATTAGTAGATTACGAAGTGTAGTCAATTTTAGTGCCATATTTAGCTATCATACCTTGTAAGGTGTTGAGCTGGACAGCGAGGTATGCTCAGAGAAACCAAGAGAAAATGGTAGGTGTTCAGCATTTTAAAAAATCATGCTACTCAGATAAATATTTAAACAGAGGGTTAAAAACTTGGGTGTGACTGATTTATAAATCATCTCTGTTAATGGGAGATGTATTGAGGGGTGCTGTATAATGTTACAACACGCTGAAGAGTAGGCTGAGGTGAGACCTAGTATGGAAATACCACATAGCTAATCTGAGTCACAGGTGAGGCTGCGTAGCACGCACAGAATGTGTTTTGTTCACAAAAGACAGATCAAATATTCAGCTCTGTAACAGAAAACTGAAAAAAATCTGTTCACTTCTAGCAGAGATATTATCTCTGCTAGAAGTGAATATGATTATATTGCCAGGCCCCTGGGGACACCGACAGGGAGATGCCTAATGCCTGTGGCTGGGGCTGCCCCTGCGGGTGCCCCCCAGCTGTCCTGGTCCCTCCCCGCTGACCTTGGGATCCCCCGCAGCTCCCCCAGCCCCAAGATGCCTCTGGCCCAGACAGTGTCCTTGCCCACCTAAAGCAAAGACCTAAAGCAACGTTATGCTGTATGGTGAGAGGGAAAAAAAAAAAAAGATGAAAGGTAAGAAAACCCCATAGAGATGTACTACTCTATGAACAGAGTGCTTCCAAAACAGAATGTTTTTGAAAGTTTTTTGTGTGTCTGACCCTCTCAAAAAATTCACAAAATAGTGCCTTTGGCTTGCTGTCATTTTGAAATATGTTTTGTTCCCTGTACAACATTAATTTTCTTGCTTTCAAAATGTCCAACCTTTTAGCAAGTGATAATAACTGTAAGTGGTCAATGAGACTAAAAACTCATTCACAGACAGTTCATTAGCTCACCAGTTGGACTGTGCATTATTTGCTTACAAAGATGCAGGGGAATAGTCTGCAAAGTTTTGTTTGCAATATATGAATATCAGCAAAAAATGCATTTCGTTCTTAGTCAAGGCACTGTAATCATGCTGATAAAAGTGTTTTTTGGGGTTTTTTTGCCAATAGTTTTGCAAAAGTGAGTGTCACTAGTTACAAAAGGTTAGAAAAGCTTCACAAAGTGATCACGGGGGGCCTTACAGTAGGTACATAAGGATATATTCACAAAACCTGTATTCAACCTATGTTACAGCATCTAGCTTTGCATATTGGCTAGATGCTTCTTCTGGTGAGGTAGTAGATAATGCCAAAGAGTAATCCCAGGTCCGTAGGTCTGCTGTGTGCTCTGACTGCAGCGTCCCAGATCCAACTCCATGTTACATGACCCTGCTCGGGCTGTCCAGTCAGGGAAAAGAAATAGTGTGGTTTCTTGATATGCTGCAAGCCTTATCAGCTAATATCCAACAAGCCGCTGAGTGCTTTCGGTGGTGAAATTCATCCTTGTGTAATGAATCAGTATGAAGCCTGTGTGCCAGTTGAGATCTACCTGCATAAGATAATTGCCGTTTATATAAGTACTGGCTAGCTGACACGATAGTAAAGTTCAATACCTATATAATCCCCTAAAACTGTAATAAACATGTCCATAAAATTGCTTGTCCCGCTGCTTCAGGCTGCCAAATCAATAAGGCAGCAGGAAAATGTTGAGTTAATTAACCTGATAAATAGCTTGGCAAGCTCTGTTTCTAATGACCACTCCTGTTTTAATATACTGTAATCACAGAAAGACAGTGTGATAAGCGTGAAAGGAGAATGTTGTAGATCCACTTATCTGGCGATTTTAGCCAATATGAAAATCTGCAAGTAATCAAACTACAGTGTTTCAATCTGAATGGCAGGGTTTGTTGTTCTGAAGCATAATTATAGGCACTGTTTCTGTCCCTTGGGAGATGAAACAAAGATCCCTGAATGCTTCCTAGTCTGAAATGGTTGTGTATTGTATGTGACACATCTGTAAGATTAGACAGCTTGACCTTGCTTGTCTCTATAAAGCAAAGCTGGACATCCATAATCAATTCATGTACAATTTTGAAAACTGCCCTAAGAAAAACACAGTTGGGGATTTTTCTTGAAACGCCCTGGAATTGGGAACCTGACAATGTGAGCAATTTTCAGTTCAAATGGCAAGAGAAGATTTGAAGGTTCACAAAGGTTAATAAGAAGTTGCATCCTCTCTGTGTGACATGTTTCAAGTAAGGGACACAGGAATGCTTTCCTACTCATAGGTCAATAAGGTGTTGGTCCTGATAACACCTGGCTCCATACTCAACTGAGACCCAGGTCTCATCATCTGCTTCCATGTATTGGTTTTCACAAAAAGAAAATTGGTGATGGGTTTTAAGGGAACTGTGTTGTGCTCAACCAGATCATTGACTGATGCACTGGTGTCCTGATATGGTGCATACCAGCAGTTGAATTTAAATGTAACCACAGGTAACCTCAGAAATGTCCTTTTCCAATGCACCTGTCCTGTCTGGACCCAAGTTCCATCACTCTGAGCATGAAAGTACCACAGAAGTGACAGCCCCACAAAAGTTCCTTTTTTTCTTTTCTGTATCCTCTTTAGTAGAACCATTTACAGTGAAGAACTGCAATGATATCAGTGCCAGAATAAGACATTTTGACACTAACTGGTGCTATAAACAAAGTAGCAGTGAAAGTACATGCTATCACTGAATCAAAATTGGTAGTACTCTCATGCCAGGTAATAAGGATGGAGAGTTCATGAGAGTGTGAATGGGTCATGGTAAATCCAAACAACAAAGTCAAAAAAGCGCAACTGTCCATAAAACTTAAGGATGAGCAGCTGTCAGTCTCTCTAGGAGAGTTTGTCCAAACAATTCAGCAAAGATTTCCCTTTCAAACTAACTTACTTAATGTACAAAAATTTTAGAAAGCATTTCCCTTTTGAAAGAGCCTTTTGTTGTCCCTGTGTGACTGAAAAGGTCTGTGAGTAGCACTGAGACTGTGAAATCTCTGGTGCAAATGAAATGGCACACTGTTAAACATAACTATTAAACTATTTTCTTGGGAGTTGTTTTTGATTCATGTGGAATAGATTAAAAGTCTGTTTCAAATCCCACAAGATTTCCCATGGAGTATAATTATACAAGAAACAGAATAAGAAATGCAGTCCAACAATTACTTTAATTAGATGGTGGTTACTGAAGCTGTCAGTGTGCCTAGTCCTACAAAGAACTAAGAAGGAAGAGTTAGGTAATGGAATTGTTGATAAATGTTTGCACTTCAGAGGAATTAATTATCTGTGTAAATAAATAATGGGCTAGAAAAACTGCAATCAGCTGATGGGATCTTGCCCTCATCGTCACTGATGATATAATACCTATCTTAAAGACCAATTTGCTGCCTTAATAAAGCAGCCCTCAAGGGCCCGCCTTGCTCCTTTGAGCAATACAGCTTTCTGCGGTTTTATGGGGTCTGAAACTTGAAGTAATAAGGCTCGGCTCTAGTAGAATTGTAAGCTTGGCATCGGTAACACTAGAGATCTCCTTTTCTTCTGCTAGCCATTTTGTCAATGAAATGAGTTTGACTACTTCTGAATGCAATAGAAGGGGTGAAGATATTAATTCTCCTTGACCAGTCAACATTAGTTCTACTATAGATGCATTGTGGAGCCTCTGCCATTGCTCTGAAGCATCTGTCAGAAGTGTTCAGGTCAGAGGGACCAGTATTTGGTTCTGGACTGGAAGTTTTTGTGTTCCTACATGTGTGACTATGCCTGTATTGTTACAGTGGTATGCAGAGAAGCTGATAAAATAGGAGATCAGAGTTTTGTAGCTGGAGGCTTTCAAAAACACCGTAGCTCTTCAGAACTGAGCATCTTGAGTGATTCTTGCCTCCCTTCTAGGTCAAAAAGGATTGAAATTCTCTTAGTTGATGATACAGTCGTCTCTGTTGTGTGCATGTGCTCCATTGGTGCCTTTGCAGCACTTTAATGGACAGTCCTAGCTTAGAGGAATGGCCAAAAAATTACTGACCTTGAAGGTCTTCCTCATTATTCCCATATTCCTCAAGAGATTGTCCTTTCATCACCAGAAATGATGGTGCACACTGCAGGCAGAGGACAGGAGCAGTACCACTGTCTCTGCACTTATAGGTCTGCACATAAATTGTGTTGTGGCGTTCTTTCTCCCTTGTGTGAGGTAAGGTGTACCAACGGAGACAGGAATGTAAAGTAACTATGTTTTTGATGGGGAGAAGCTATTGATTTTCAGCTCTAGGAAAGGTAGATATAGCTATTTGAGTGTGCCCACATTCCAGGTTGTTAGAGGGTATCAGCTTGCCACATTCCTAAAAATACACCAATGCAACGATAAACTTCTGTCTTGCATGCTGCTGATCCAGCTGTTTTCACTACTCTTCAGTCAAAGCACAATAAATAGTGTACTGTAATCTTCAGGAGGGAGTTGTCAGGAGATGCTACTTGGGCATGACAACATTTCAATGGCTTTTAGCTGTGAAATCCAAGTTACTAATGTTGAGTTTGTACAAAAACAGAGGAGGGAAGAGTACCATAAGAGAAAGTGTTCCTTGGAGAATACATCTGATTCTCAGTTGTAAGCCTTTTAGAGAGTTACATAGTTGAGGTTGTGTTCTTGACAGACAATAAAGCAATTCCCACTTCCGTGAACAAATACCCAAGATAGGGATTCAACTCCATAGTCTGCAGAATCTTGCTATTTGCCTCTCAACTTAACTGATTTAATTATGGTTCACAGTTCCAGTGAATGTAAAGAGAAATACTGGAATAAAATAAAAAATCTCACCTCTTGCTTAATTGCATATTAAATCTTCATAGACAAGAAAATCTGAACCTCTTTAGGGAAGCTTTAAGACACACAAAAGTGTGTGGTTAAAGAGAAAGAAATATACTGGCCCCCTGAGCAAATGAAGAACAAGTGAGTATTACTCACAAATTTCTTTTCCACCTATCTCTTCCTTCCTCCCACCCCGTCCTGAGCAGGGACTTGATTTAGGCAATAAATACATAGATATAATTTGCATTTTTTTCCTAAGAGTTTCAGTTTGCAGCATTAACAGTGTTCTCTTCCATGGTAACATAATGAGAATCTCAGAAGTGGGATTTAAAAATGGTATTTAGGCCCCTGATTTAGGTTACAGATTTTTAAGGATACTCTGATGCCTAAGTGAAATCAAACATGATATTAAAGCTTTACAGATAGTCTTTGCATCTGTCGGGCAGAAGGTATACACTGCACTGAGGAGCTATTCCCAAAGTCTATTCTTTTAGAAAGCACATGACTGGAAGGGGTCCTGCAGATTGCTGGGTTGTTCTGAAGTCCTGCTCTGAGCACTTGTCCAGAATGTCGTCAGTTAATGCCCGTTCTTGCCTTAAACCCTACATCCACTTCTATGTAGTTGTTTCTCAGCATATTTTCTCTGTTTATAGAAACTTTCTCCAAGCTGTCTTGGATGCAAAAGATTTTCCAGATTAAGATTTTTGAGGTGATTGTCTTCATATTCCAGTGCATTGTCATAGTTGGTTATTTGAGATCAAGGCATGAAATACAGCATCTCTTCCCAAATCCCCAGTACAGCCATCTGAACACTTCTAGCTTCACTATGTCACCAAGTGTTCAATCACCTGAGAAAATGTGACTGCAGAATTCACTGTGAAGCCTTCCCACTTTTATATACTGACTCCCCACACATAATATATGGAAGTCAGAATGAGGAACAGATGGAGAAGAGACAAGGAAGGAAGGGCTCAAAGGAACAACCATCTGTTGGCGACAGTGATGCCAGCATCACTTGAGGCATTATGGCCTCAAGTTGCGCCAGGGGAGGTTTAGACTGGACGTGAGGAAAAATTTCTTTACTGAAAGAGTGTTTAAACATTGGAACAGGCTGCCCAGGGAAGTGGTTGAGTCACCATCCCTGCAAATATTTAAAAGACGTGTAGATGAGGCACTTAGGGACGTGGTTTAGTGGGCATGGTGGTGTTGGGTCGATGGTTGGACTCGATGATCTTAGAGGTCTTTTCCAACCTTAATGATTCTATGATTCTCATGATGGGCAGCTGGGGACAGCAATTGCTTGGACCTGATCACCATGCTTTTATATCTCATTCATCCCATAAGAGTTACTGGTACTCTCATATCAAGAGGTAATTTCTGATACCTTGGCTTGGTAGAAGAAGCTGATGCACTTTCTCAAAGTTTGGATGTACTGATGCCCTGATGTGCCACAGGCATGGCTTTAAGGAAGCCAGGGAACAGCAATGGGTGTTAGGCAAGTTGAAAATATGCATTTGTAAATATGGGACTAAGCAAAGAAGTAAATAAGAAGACCTCTATTTGTGCAAAAATCTTTTGTCTTGTGTTGTCGAAGCGTTAGAAGGCAATCTTGAAAGTGTGTGGTGAGATGGGCAGGAACTGGTGAATGGATAGGATAGAACAGGCTCCATTTCCAGTCAGGTGTCCCAGTAAGTCCTTTACTATCTGTTCACTCCGTTGCTCGGTACCAACCCAGGACTTCTTAACTCCACTCCCCTGTAGGGGATTTCTTGCTGTGGAGACTGAGTCTCAGTGAACAGCAATGGGCCTGGATAGTTAATACCCTTGTTCTCTGCAGTACAGGTGGGATTTTTCTGACCGTAGGATGGAGTTTGAGGGAAGGCAAAGGTCACTCCAATTACTTGGAAACCATGTGTTGCCTGCAGATATTTTATTTCTTCTGAAGATCTTTACATTTTTAAGTTTTGTTTGTTTGTTGTTTGTTTGTTTGTTGTTTGTTTGGTTTTTTTAACTTGTGTTCCACCAAGTGATAACCAAATAAGCCTTGGTGATTAGTGGAGATGTTCAAGCAGACACAACATTGGCTTTCATGAATTGTTCAGCAAGAGTTCTAAATCCCGCTTTTTTCATTTGTAGTTAGTGCCTTTTAAAGGTGGGAAAGTGAGGAATGATTCCTTTGCACTACTCAGCCTTTTAAGAAACTGTTTTCTTCTTTAGTATGCAATCTCTGCTTTTTATTGCTACCTCTTATATGCCATTTCACAGCCATTCAATAGGTGCAATGTGCCTACCCTTGCTTCTGCAGCAGAGTCAGCTTTCATGGCAGGACAATAGGTTGAAAAAAAGAGCAAAAGCATACTACTTAGCATAGGCTGCCAAAGGAAATGTTGCTTCGCTTAGCACTGTCAGCAGTCAGCAAGTTCAGAAGGCAAGATAAGGTCCCACCATTAACAAGCTGTGAAATGTGCTGGCAGAGTCAGAAAGGTTCTCCGTCCCATCACTGCTGAAAGCTGGGCGGGGCGATGAGGGGAAGTGTGGAGTCTGGAGGATGAGCAGACTTGGTGTCAAAGGAGTAAGGGGCATAAGCACTGCAAATCTCATCTCTTTGTGAGCTTTATCAGCTGCTGAAGACCTAGAGCAGGGCTGTGTGGGTGCTCCATCTTTTGGGAATTGCATGTCATAAAAGCTGCATAAGTCACATGCTTTCAGAGAGAAGCAGAGTTTAATGTGCAATGCATTCCTGTCTGTTTCCGTGGTGGAAGGGAAACAACATTGTCTTTTTCTTCTCATCTGAGTGGAATATCTACTGTTATGACCAGATACAGTATAATAACCGGAATGATATTCTGCTTTTGAGCATACGAGGGGAGATGTTGAAAATGGCCATATGTGTTGCTTAGCTGAATTGGAAACCATTTCTCAACATGTGTATGTTTGGGAGGGGTAGGTGGATCTAAATGGGAATAGAAGCTCTGTTAAGAAACAGCTTGCTCAAGAAAGCTCTTGAATTATTAGCTTCTAGGAGTTCATCTCCATCTTTAGTAAAATGAGATTTTTCTTTTTTTTTTTGCCTAACAGGTATGCAGCATTATGAGTACGCTTGAAAACCTCTAATCAGTATGTTCTCAGGCTGCAGAAATCTTTTCAACAGTTCTTTCTACAATTAAGTGGCCTTTCTCTCTCCTTCCTTCCCTGCTTTTCTCAAAAAGACTTAATAGCAGTATGTATAAATCAAAGTTTTTCAGAGAGGTGCCTTAATTTAGGCTAAAGTTGTTCCCTCAGTAGGACTTCTCAAAATGCAGCATTTTTTTGAAAACCAGTTTTATATATTATAGTGCAGGTTCCCATGCCGACATCTTAAATGAGCTGTGCCTATCCTTTTCTTCCAAAGGATGTCTAAATAGCCAGGAGGACAAGTGCACTGCCTGCTATGCAGCGGCCTCTGATGTTGGGCATTGGGGGGAGATGTTCTACCTTGCTGGGTACTTTTGGAAAGTGCGACCTGGAATAATACATAGACCAGCTACTTACTAAGGTGCTGTGGACTACATGATCCTCAGAATATCTTGATATGAAATCTTAAGCTTTCCTACTCCTTCTGTCAGTAGTCAGTGAATTCCAGCTTGTATTTCATGCAGCCTCTGATTTGTAGAAAATAAGATGGAAAAGAACCTTACAAAGTCAGTTGATCCTTCTTCTGAGTCCAGTGCTGGACCAGCTATACAGCTGGAGACTCTATATCTGCTGAGGCAATCTATGTCAGTTACTTAGCTAACTTGGGCTTCACAGAGCAACTGGGGAACGGTATTACTCCACCTCTTCTTCTGAATACCCTTAGATGTGTGTCAGCCCTCCTCTTTCTCACTTAGTTGGAGACCATTACCTAGGAGGAAATAGGGTGCCTGTGACAGCAGAAATGAAGTGCAGAAAAAAAAAGTATTGGGATGTGGCATTTGTTGTTATTTTCCTGGAGACCTAGCTGATAGTGTGAGGGAATAAAGATGATATGAATGGAATTATCTATTGTTCTGGGTTTTGTTTTGGTTTGTTTTTGTTTTGGTTTGGTTTGGTTTTTTGCTTCTTTTCATCTCTCCTGACTCACCTGTGAAGCTCTGCCTATTCTGCAGAGCCCAGTCTGCATGTTTCTGAGCAGAAATGAAAGTGAATGAAAGGAAGCCATGACATTATGCACTTACATCATCACTGTTAAATGCCAGGCAAGCACACAACAGAGCGAGTGCCTTGTAGGCAGATGCGTTCCCTTGAATTGCATCTTCCTGTCACCACAACTATCAGAGCTTTATGATATGGAAATGTGAGAAAAACAGCAAAAAAAAAAAAGGATCCTTAAGGATGCAGTGGAGTGATTTAGATGTTGATAGAGATAGAACTGTTTTTGTGTTTATATGTGGTCCCCAGAGTAAATAGAGATGTGACTCAATTCTACCATCTTCCTTGCATGAATAACATTTGTCTCTTTGTTAATAAGCCTGACATTAAATTGTGCTCTCTCTCTCTCTTTCTCTCTCTCTCTCTTTTTTTCCTTGGAACTAATAATACAGCCCCTAGAAGTTCATTAATGCTGGCATGTCTCTTTGCTTCACTTTTGTAATGCATGAGAACACAGGCCTTAAATAAAATCTTTGTGAAGCACTTGCACTTGTCTGAAGATAAAAAGCATGTTCCTATATTTGCATTACAAAGAAGCCCATATCAGCGTCTTCTTTCTCTGGCATCCTCCTTCCTCTGGGCTTGTATCTGATGGAAAAGGCAATTTCCAGCTAATCATTCTAAAAGCCTGTCATTTGTGTCTGTAATGAGAGGAAAGAGTTTTTACTGTTGATTTTCAGTGGGCATTAGGCAGTGGGATTTGTTGCAGTCCTATGGGAGAGTGCAATACACAGAAGAACTACTAACTACCGGCATCTCTAAATTCTCTGTGCTCTGTGTAAGCATTTCTGCTCCACTGCGTGACACTGAACAGCCTGGGATTCCTAGGAGGGGGAAAACACGTCTCAGAACGGGGGGATTTTTACATAACCTCTTCCTAATGTCAAAGCTTGTTTCCAGTCATGTTAGTGTAAATCTGGCATCATCCTACTGATGACAGGGGAGTGACTTCGGATCACCTGGGCCTAACTGGTCACCTGGACATGGTGCTGGGCAGCCTGCTGTAGGTGACCCTGCTTGAGCAGGGGGACCGGACAAGATGACCTCCAGAGGTCCCTTCCAACCTCAGCTGTTCTGTGAAACATGTCAGAGTTGTCTGGAGCAATTCATGTCCCTTGCAGCAGGCATTTAGTGACATTTCAAACCACATGTGGTAACCAGGTCAGGCTCCAGCTGCCCATTTCTAGAAAGGGGCAGTTTTTCCCTTGATCCTGTGTCAAACCCTTGTCTCTTGTGCCAACGCATGAGTACTCTAATGGTCTAAAATGGGACTGTAAGACCTCCTAAATATCAGACAGCAGCCTTGTGCTAGTGCGCGCACACACACACAGACACAGAGTTATTGCATCAATATTGGTTTATCTTGGCACCAGGCCTCTGAGAACAACCTCTGTTAGAGGACAGTGTTTATAGCCTTGGGAATAATTAAGGCATGCAAAGTAACTGCAGTCCTTCAGAAAAGAACTATTATGGTGAAGAGGATCTTGACTGATAGCCTTTGGAAAGGGAGAGGTGAGAAAGACTCCATACGTTAAGGTGGGAGGAGTGAAGAAAGCATACTGCAACTTACACTTTTGCTTACCTGTCCAGTACAGGATAACGTACACTCTGGTACGCATGAAGAGCATCCACCTGGCATGTCCTAAGTCTGAGGTACCCCTCACAACACTGAAGCTGCACTCATGTGCTTGCACCTTTAAAGAGACAGCTAAGAGGATCAGCTGCACTTTGAGATATGTGATTTTCAGGATTAGGAGAGATTTTGATCTCCACAGAGCAGAGGAATACAGTTTAGCTGGGAGTAGGGCTGTCAAGGTCATAGCATTTTCCAGGATGGCAGCGCAATCCGGCTGTGTTTATTTTAGATCATTCAATTTACCAAAACAGCAATCCATTAGTTTAGTCCTTCTGGCTGAGGAATCCCTGCAGTGCCCTGAGGCTGCAGCCAGCAGTAATAAAACTCCTTGAATGCATCTTTCAAGGTGTGCTTGATGCATGCCAGCTAGTCCTTGAAAGGTGCCCATGTGTGGCAATTCATGGCATTGTTCATGCTCTTCATATTTAACCATTTCATTACTAATTAATAGGGTCATTACCGCAGTGCAAAGGGAAAAGATGATTATTAAAGGTTGATGTCATTGCTGTTCATACCGTGCCTTGAATTGTTACAATTTTTTCCAAGGTGTTTAATTAAACCAATAAGTAACAATACAATTACAATTAATAATGTATGTCCAACCATATTTATTTGTCCCTCTGTGAGGCCAGTGACTGCCTATGACAATGAGAGAGATATTAAATCCACAGTGGCTTTGTTTTCCTTTTCATTTTGTGTGCTCATGTGCTTTCTGCTTCTCATGCTGGGTCTGGCTAGAGGTGAAGCTCCAAAGACACATGACCATGATGAAAAGCCTATGATATATTTATGGGTCACAAATATTGCTTAGGTGTAGTGGCAGCCTAGCTTAGGGACTGGGAAAGTTCCTTTCATATATTTTTCCCCAACTATATCAACTATAGAGTGGATTTCAGCCAGGATTTCAAAACACTTTCAACTTATGACAACTTATTGAATCAATGGTAAACCAAGGGGCTGCTGTATTTTTCCTGCTTTGACAAGATTAACTGTTGCTGAACTCACACCAAGTGACAACGCCACAAGTAAACCCACTCTTCTTTCTCCGTGCTCTCTGGTTGCAGACTGCACTTCATGCCTGGTGATGCCTGGACCAAAGCTTGCCTTAGACCAAACCTATTTGATTGGCTGCTAACCCACTCTTAGGCATAGCTGAGGTCTAGATTAAAGACTGTATTTGTGTTACTCATTAGCACAGATTCAAGTATTCCTACTAGTAACGCAGCTAGGTCACAGATGGCTAAACATAAAAAACTGTTGTTCATTGCCATCTCACTCCTAAGGCCTTAAAGCAATGTCATGGGATCAGTGCTGGAAATACAAACCAGTCCCAGTCTTCTTTCAAGAAAGGAGAGATACCATGTGTAACTCCTATACCTTAGCTGGAGGTGTTTTGAGAATTCTGCAGACAAACCATAGTGAAACACAAAACTCATGAGATCAACAACATGGATAGAGAGAGAACGGCAGGCTCTAGCCTACGTGTGAGCCAATATTTCACATACAGACACAGGTCTCCTCTCTACAGTGCAAGCACTTTAAAAGCACAGTAAAATTAGAGCTAGGCAACATAAAAAGGCCATGTTGATGTTTGGGTGCATGTTCAATATGTATATTTTTGAGTGTGGAATCAGGACTACGCAGGGGTGTGTCTTGTATTGCTACTACCGTGAACAGTGTTCAGAGTTAAATGACTGGAAGTATTATTTTGTACACACAATGGCAAATATTACATCACAGCTGGCCAAAGAACAGTTAACAAGATTTTGATTGAATATTTATGCTAATAATTTATACCTAGAGGAGTTATATTTGTATGCATTTTGCTATCTCACTAATCTATCTTACGTGTATCAGGGCAAAACCAACACCTTTAGATAATAATAAAAAAAAATGAGAGAAGGAAGGAAGGAAGCATATCTCTTCCTCTTTGCTCTGAGAAAGCTTTTCATCAGTAAGTTTATGCAAAAAAAAGAGGAAAGTTTTGGTTTTGACGAACTGACATGTTGTGATGAAAAGTAATGTTTCATCAAAAATTACCAACCTTGTTTTGCATTGACAAGTAGAGGATGGAATGAAGTTCATCTTCATCAAAAATTACCAACCTTGTTTTGCATTGACAAGTAGGAATGAACCATAACAATAAATGACTTCCATAACTGTAGACCATAATTAAAAAGAAAATTAACAAAAACCCTGCAAGCCAAACTGCAGGAGACAGATTGCTCACAGTTTCCTTTCCAGGAGATTTTAATTTTTCGATTCCTGCTGAGAGAGCTGAGGAATCATGAAGGACTAACGGTGTTGAATGCCTCTTTTAGCTGACTGAGTTGCAAAAAGGCTAAGAATACAGACCATGTGACAACTCTGAAATAATTTTGTTATTAGGTTGTCCCTCCTGGAGGTATTCCAGGGAGCCCTGTAGCTTTTCATGATTGGCAGAGAGAGGAAAGGAGGAACTCCAGGCTGAACTACAGTGAGCAGATGCCCTCCCTCTGGTGTTTAATTTAATTAATTGATGTTTGTTGAAATAAAGCCAATTAACCTGGCTTATCTCTTTATCAATCATGCTTCTGCTTCCATTATTCAGCTGGAAAAATGGCATCATGTGTTTTATGGCAGACAGCAGGAACAATTAAAACCAACCTGTGCTGCATTGCCTCCAGCAGGCTTTACAAGGGAAGATGAGAAACAGATTTTGTGGTGTAGGACAAAGCAGTCAGGCTTTTTACTTTACCTGTTTTCTGCCTCTGAATCCCCTTTAATTCTTTTCCATACAGGGGTGAGGAGGAACTGAGGCATCATACAGTCAACAGTCTTGCTTAGGGTCAGTGAGCTAAATCTGATTTCTGGACTTCTTGGTGTCAGACCCCTGTTGTAGATAGTAGGAAGCACATTGTACTCCAATGACAGGAGCCATCAAAGGATGATGTACTATGAGATCAGCTGCAGTACCATCTGCAAACATCAAAGAAGTGATTGATCATGTATGTCATAAACAAATGCACGAGAAGTCCACATTACTGATCATGAAACCTGGTATAAGCTACCCTTCTTTTATCTTCCAGCAGTTATACCCTACAAAAGCTTGTTCTTTCTTGTGCCTCGTTTAGACATGCTGATGAATGCAGATTCAGGAAAAACCTTTCCACTGTACAGAAGCACCATCAGGATTATTTAAATCCAGTTTTACCTTCATTTAACATTAGCATGGCTACGTTGGTGTCTTATGCTCCTCTTCATGTGTGTTGGGATTGAATGGGGCCCTGCCCTTTTGGTTTTGTTTGTGTCTGGGGTTTTTGCTGTTTCAAGGAAGAGTTTTACAGTCTTCAAGTTTTCCAGGGTGCTAATGACTTAAAAGGAAAGTCAGGGACTGCTACCTGGAAATGCTGATGGTGGTGGCATGGTACAGTGCATGGATCTGAAGGAGAGGTGGGAAGAGGGACACACCACTTTCTTGCCTGCATTTAAAGCAACTGTAACGGTCATGTGACAAAACTTTCTATATTTGTGTATTTAGGTCATATTTTGGTGATTTTGTACTTATTTGTCCTGGTAGCAGCTACCTGCTCTGGAAACTTCAGTGCATGATTGTTATCGTTAATCCCGAAATGCACTCAAAAATAGCACAGCAACATTGCTACCTACAGAGTAACCACTGACTAAATACTGGAACAACCACTAACTCCTGCTGAAAAAATTCCCTTTGTTCACAACCTATCACCAAACATTTGTTTTCTGGTGGTGAATGATGTACATGGATATCTGTGCCTTTCCAGAATGTTCCTTTTAGCAAAACTTGAACTTCTTCGCAACAGGAAACATTTTTTTTTTGCTTATAGATATTTCAACCCTTATTTTGGTTCATTAAGATAGTTCTGGATTAGTCATCTGTTTTACATGATATTGTTTTTCACTCTGACTGGACACTGAAACTTTTTGAGAAAGAGAATACTAAACAAGCAAAAAAAAAGAGCAAATAACTTCTGTCTGCTGCTGCAATTTTAGATGATTTAAGATTGCTTATCATCATATCACCAGGATTCAGTGTTTTCATTTTTATGCTAATTTTCATATGAAAAGATGAAACAGAGGGGGATTTTATGTGTATGATTTTTTTATGTTTACCATTGCTAGGGATGTGTTTAGGAGTAGCCAACAACTTGTACTATTTCCATAAAGCACTCATATATAGATTAAAAACATAAATCAATTACTACCTTTTGCAAGAATTTACTGCTAGCATACAAAATATGTCTGTTAAATTAAAGCTGATCTTCTAGGTTTCCTGTGAAAAATTGTTGAGGGACTTAAAATATTGCTATAATTTTCTGCAATTTCTCATATTAGTTATAGAATCTTTGTGTTGAAATGACCATTTTGAAACTTTTGTAGGTTGTTTTTATTAAGTTTTTTTTCAAAGAATAATTTATAAGGGCAAAAATTATATACGTGAATAGCACAGGTTCCACGGACGATTAATATTCTGTTACTTAAACATATTGAACTCGTCCCCAGGGGATAATTTCACTTTGTATTTCCTGCCTCCTTTGGATAAAAGGAAGCTGAAAATGAAAAGTCAAGAGCAAATTCCACTGGAGAAAGTTGTAAGGCACATCTTTTCACTTTTCTGCTATCTGAGCAAAAACCAAGAAGATGTGCAACTGATTATCAGTGTCTTCTGCACAGAAGCACAGACCTTGAGACAGAGTATCAATAGGTAATGAGTGAACCGGGTTGCTGTAGGAAATTGCCATTTAGTTTGCAGGGAGGTGTAAGAGAATCTATTAGGAAGAAACTGTTGATCTGAGACTGGTATTACATACGTAGAACTGTCAGGACTCAGGCCATGAATGCAGTACAAAGGAAGGTATCTCAGCATCATGCTCTCTACTAACGAATCCCAGGCTATGGAGCCAGAGGTTGTTCAGGAGCATGTTGCACACTGTCAGCTGACTGTACCTGTTCACCTAGGCTCTTGTGGCAGTGTTTTCCAGAGCTGCCAGGGCAATATTTTTCCCTTATTGTTTTATGTTGTTGTTCCTACATGTTTTTCCTTATGGTCTTGCACCCAGAAGCCCAGATACTGATCTTTTGGCAGGTTCTCATGGGATGCGATTGCCACCAGCACAGTGAATCACTCCTGCTGCCCCTTTCCTAAACCTTGTCTTATGGCTTTTAGTGTGTGTTAAGGAAATCCAAAACTCAGAGCATAGCAAAGTAGACAGTGGTCATCTAGATACCCGGTTAGGATTATCCAGTGAAACACATGCACAAAAGCTTAACAGCCAATCCGTGTGCAATGCCTGTGCCCAATTAAGCATGCTCCAGGCAGGACAGAGAGTGTCATCAATGGGAACAGCCCATAGGATCTGGAGCAGGTCCTGGTGGAAAGTACAAGGTGCTGGGGGACAAGGACGGCAATGGCTTGTCACCGTATTAACCTGTTAGTGCTGGAGAGATTGCCCAGAGGGGGACACTCACTCACCTGTGGCCCTGCCACTGCTTTTCCCAACTGGCCATAAGGAGAAGTGGTTTGTTGGTCTTAGCTGTGGAGGAGTTTTTTGCTTCTCTCTCTCCCTACTTTGTTTATCCCTAAAGTAATTTTGATAGTAATGTATGGCATCAGCTACTGACCCCACTAACAAAGCTTTATGCATATAACCCTGTCTCTACCCTCATTAACAAAGACTTTTAAGAGGATATGGTCCAGTATCAAGCATATTTAAGCAAAAAAATAGTTTTGTCTTCTCTGCCAAAGAAGAACTGGTAGAGATAAAATGTTCACAATGACAGTCACTGCTATGTCACACTAGTTAGTTTAACCTGCTGAGTGAAAGGGATAAAAGGCTCAATTTCCTTCCCGGTGGGTGAGTTAAATAAGTGCATTTTCCACTCGGAGCAAATAGTCAGGACTGGTAAAATTTAAAAGCAGAACACTGCAGACAATTCAAAATACCAGCTCAGCTCTGACATTGTGCACCTTATACCCACCTAGTAGGGACCACTATGTAGACATAGTACATTAGGCTTTTTAATCAGTTGACGTCCAGAAATAGAAAGGATAAAACAGTGATTGCTTTTGTTTTACTGGTAATTTATTCTTTTTATGCTGTAGCCTAAGCATCAAAGACAAACTCAACTATTATGTCAAATAATTGTTAATATTGGTAGTGTCTGAATCCCAAAGAAGGATAGAAGACTACCATACAGAAGTCATAAAAGGAACAACCTAGAATAAGACTTTTGGAAACTGATATATAATATAAAAACCTAAAATACCACATCATGTAATATATGATAAGCATATTGTTGGAAAGAGAAATCTGTTGAATGTCTATATTTGTCTTCTCTTCAACATTCATTTCTTTATGTCTACAGAAACCATAAGTGGGGATAAATCTATTTTCTGTCTATCTCTATAATGGTATCTATGACACGGCTACACTCAACTTAAAAGCTTTGTGGAGCCTGAGGAGGAAGAGGTTTTGGCCCAGACAAGGTTGTAGTTAGGCTGTCTGGGGTCTACTTCAGATGTGTAATAAGTGTCCTCTTAGGAAAGCTGCGCAAGCCCAAACACTCAAAACTCAATTGCTTCTCAGTAAAATCAGTGAGACCAAGATGCAAATGGGTCTTAGCCTCTCTCTTCCTCAGTAGGATTGGCTTTTCTTCAAGGCATTGCAGCCAAGAGTCTAAAGTATTTGAGAAATGTGCAGATGCTACCCAAAAGAAGTCTGTGACTGTGTTAATGCCATCACCCATGGGCATCTTCACAAAAGTTAATTCATGTTCAGAAGGTGTTTTGTCTGTTTTGCTTTGGGTATGTGTCTAAGAGGAAGTGAAAACGGCGTTTTTTTGGGGGCAGGGGGGCCAGAGCTTTTGTGTAAAATCAACAAACTTCAGTAGTAGTATACTTATATTAAATCTTCCCTTTGGTAGGCTGTATCTTAGGGTACAGACCCATCAATTGGACAAGCTGCTGCATGAATCCTTTAGCTCAAGTTGTTGAGATTATTTATTCATGCCCTACTAATAAATCTTGCTTGGCATGAGGAACATTGTATTTCATTTGGTTGTTAAGACATAGCCATGTTTCAGCCATATGAATGTTATCACAACTTTCATAAAATGCACAGAAAGTATTTCAAGTATTTCACTACAAGTTCCTGGGAGAATGTGATGATACATTTGTCTTCATAAAGATAAAAATCAAATGAACAGGTACAGCCATCCAGTAAAAGGAACATTTTGTGACTGGATCTTGTTTTTTGAAACACTTCATACAGGGGAAAAAAGAATTATACAGAGCCACAAATCTACCCTGAAGAGATTTGAAATATAAACTGCATAAAAAGTGATTTCACAGATTTCAGAAATTGCAGCAAGAGATTAACAGTGCACGGTACAATGAAATGATTATATACCTCATAAAAGAGGGAAGTGCACACGGTTGATAGACAGAATGGCAGAATGCGGGAGCTGAAGTATTGAATAGATTATCTATCCCATCCTCCATCCTGACACGACTGTGAGATTATCCTCTGTGTGGAGGTGTTTCATTTTAACTCCACTTGGTGATGATGGGGTTTCAACATCCACCATTAGAAAATCATTGTATTTTTCCACTGGCAAAATATGGAAATTCTCATCTCATTTCTCTCATTAATATCACCTTCAGAAACCTACATCTTTTTTCCTATTGGCAATTATATCTCTGTCTCTCTTACACTTTCTCACGCACACCCTATTCTCCTTTCCTTAAGTCAAGTATTACCTGTTAAAAATGCTGTTTTGGCTACTTGCTTTTGAATATTGACTTGATGATAGATTGTGGTCCCATTGAAGCCAGTGTTAAAGTTCCAGTTGACTCTGAAAGTGGAACTGAGCCTTCTAAGTGAGTTATAATCAAATTGATTTAAAGACCAATTTTCAGCAGTCTAGGGTCCCTAGCTGAACCATATTTTCATGAAGACCACAGTGCTGTACTTTTCTGAGATCTTAATATTAAGTGTTACATTACAAATGACTGAGTCCTGTGCATTTTGTAAGATATAGCCATACCTGAACCACATGAATGGGATCTGATTTATTCTAAAAGAATATCTGCAAGTGTTTTATAGAAAAGTCTGACTGCTGACCATATAGATATGTGAACTTGGCTTTGTGTTCTTGGTGAATTGAAAATGTGGCTTACAGAAAATTTTTCAGGAAACTTAGCCGTTAAAATGTTAACATGTCAGCAGGAGGATATTGTCAGAGTGTGAAAAGACACACATATTTACAGCATTAACAGCATATAATATATGATGTAGAACATTACCAGACTTCAATAGCTCAATAGCTCTGTTAAGATCTAGGCTGGTTATTAATTTCCAAATATCTTCTTAACTTAACTTTTCTTGCTCTGCCATGCCTCTGTGTTTTCAACTCCAAAGTAAATCAAAAGAAAGTGGCCTTCAAAGAACTACCTGTCTTTTTTATGTTCAACATGTCTCTTTAGTTATCATTAAAATAACAGCTCTTATCAAATGAGCAGCTTTTAAAGTCCTTAACGTTCTTGAAGGAACAAGTTTCCGCTAGCCACTAGACTATTTCTCATAGAGGTCTGTACAGAAACAGGTGCCTGTCAGGATACTTTTAGAATGAATGTCCACAGGTGTCAGATTTAGTACTGAAGCAATCAAGGCAGAGTGCAACAGAGCAATGAACTCACTGCGAGAGTGGGGGGAGATTATCACTGCTTTTGCCTCCACATCATCTTCTCAATCAGAATTGCATAGCAGGCTCATGCTGTCTTACTAAACAATTTTGGTTTCCATTCCACGTGTGAATAACCTTGGGTGTTATCGCCCAAAAATAAGCCTGCGAAGCAGAAAGTCCTCAGAATACAGAAATTCCTGGATAACCAAATCTGGCCTCCAATTATTAATGGTAACTTCATTATCTACCCTATTCATAACATGATTGAACTGCTTCTTAAAATTGTTATTTCTGTCCCTATTATTCCTGTGAAAAGGCTGTTTTAGAATATCATTGGAAACCTAATTTTTGGCTTAGCCAATTTACATCCATTTTTTGTGCTTTAATTAAAAAAGTTAACCTGTTGTTTTAACAGAAATAGCTTCTCTCCTTCATGAATATTTACTTCATGTATTTATAGCTTTTCTCAGACTCTCAAACAGAGGAAACCAAGGCTAGAAGATGCCATGGCAGGTCATTCAATTCACCCTCCTGTTTAGTGAGGCTAAAGGAGCTAAGCTCATCTCATCATTCTCAAGTTGTCCTAGTAGTTCTTTTCAGACTGGCCTTTGATTTCAGCTTCCTTGAATATGTTTCAAAGACTGCATACGCGTCTCCCATGTCCACACTGTAATGATGTCTTGTAGTCCCATTATAACTAACTAATGCATCCACTTCTTGACCTTTCTCCTTTTTGCATGCCGACACCTTGTTTACAGCAGAAACTCTGTTACTCTGAGGGCATGGCATGCAGTGAGTGCTGTTTCATCTTCTACCTGAAAACACCAGTTAATCTAACTCCTCCCATTTCAAACCTCCTCTGTGATGACAGTGCCTTTCAAATACAACCCAGTAAGAGTGGCTAGACCTAGTGGCTAGGGACAAAGACTTCCAAGATCTGTGCTCAGCTTTACTATTAACTCACTGGATGTCTTCAGGCAAAAAGGATGCTGGCCTACTGTAAATCACATTCATTTGCTACTCTTTCTAAAGTGTTTCTTGGCATTAACCTCTTAAATGTAAAGCGTTAGTGAAGGGATATCAACTAAGATCATGGAGATGTTAATTTCTTCCTTCTTGAAGGATGAGATTCAACTAGGTGTAATAATAACTGAAATTACTGAAACAGTTTTGTCACAGGAGGATGTAGAGGCAGATAGTATCAAGATGCTCAATAAGAAACTAGACAATTTCATGGACCCCAGATCCATAAACAAGATACTAAAGGGGATTGACAGGGTTATATCCACTATTATCCTTAATACAACAAGTGTGGATACTGGGAAATACAAAGAGAATGGATTAAAGGAAAAGCCTCCTTTGCTCTCTTAGATGTTGTCCTCTGTGTCCACTACCAGAGAGAGTATTTGGCTAGATGCACCAGTGGTCTGATCCAGTAGAGCTGTTCTTATGTTCTCAGATTGACTTGCAAAACTACACATTAATAAGAGCTGTCAATACAGTTATTCTTAAATCATTGTTAACACTTGTCTGTCATGCCCATTTTTCAGTAAAGAACCAATTGCACATATTTTCCATATTAAAAGGATGAAAAGTAGAAATGGAGATGTGTTGTATCATCTGTGGGGACATGGATATGTACGGCTAACATATGGAAAGTTACATGTGGAAAGAGAAGCATGCTCCAAATCTTATGTTGAGTACACTGACCTGGGTGGTTTTTTGGGCTTTTGGGTTTGGTTTTTTTAATTACTTCTCCTCCTACATCTTTTATAGTGGCAATTCATCACCACCTCTGTCACCAAGACATAGGCTTTTCTATCTTGAACTGCAACTTCAGTTACAGATTGGAAATCTGCTTTTAGGAGCTGCCAAAAACTTGATGTTTCTGAAGATAGTGAGTCAGTCATCCTCCTTGGAAGCAATATGCTTATGCAAAATTCTATCAGTGTTTTTATTATCCATAAAATTGCCTGTTCCTGCATAATTCAGCAATATTTGACCGTATGACCTCCAGCAGCCAAGGTAGCTCTGATGCACCTGTTATAACAGTGCTCCATCGTATGAATCAAAAGATGCTCTGATTTAATTCACATCTTCCTGTTCTATTATTTAATACTGCCTTCCCTTTAGGACCATGATGTAATTAACCTTTCATCTCCAAAAGTTAAGGAGAAGGCTGCTGCTTCCAGCTAAGTGCACAAGCTTATTTTGCCCATGTATTTTTTAATATAGATATATAAAAATATACTATGAGCTAAGTCAAGAAATACTAAAATGAATTTCAATGAATATGAGGAATAAGTTGAGATGTTATGACTCTATGGGATCGTAGTGGGCACCTGCAGACATTTAATAACATCATAAACATCAGTGCTAGTACCAAGTGAAAAAGTCATGGGTAATGGATTTAAGTAAAGGGCTTACAAAAAAGTACTTAATTTTAAATAAAGCAAAGCGATTGTGAGTAAATTAAACATTGATCATGAAAAGACACTAATTAAGATGTACTAATGATATAAAACTTAATTCTCATGCAATTTATGCACAATTACTCCTGAACAAATATTTAATTAAATTCCCTTTAATACCTTAAAACAATCTTCCCTTCTCTCTCATGCTCTGTCTCTATTTCTAGTTGTTAGGTAGGAATATGTGAGCTCTTAATTGGCACAGAGTAAGAATGACAGGTATTAAGGGAATTCAATGCACTTATATTTTTAGTTCTTAAAAGTTAAATGGGAAATGCTTTACAAGTGGATGACTTGAGTGTGTAGTGTTTTTACAAACTAATTGTTTTAATTAATTGAGTTAATTAGCAGATATTTTCAAAAAGCTTTTAAGACATAGATTGTAATGTAAGCACTGTGTTGATGTTATTATTATTATTAGTGAATGCTGCAGACAGTTCACTCCAGAAGCTGGGCTGGCAAAACCTTCAGCAGGAGCCATAATGGTTCAAAAGGAACCCAGAGAGAAAATTAATTTTTTTACTTCAAATCCCACTTCTAAAGTAAAACAAATGCAAATTATTAGCTCTGTGTGTGTGTATGTGAAATCCAGTGGCCTGACAGAGGTGAGGCTGTCACAGCTCCATACCCCACGGCTGTGCGTGGATTCCCAGTAGGCACACACACAAAAACACACATATACAACACAATATATATATAGACAACTGGACACACAGATCAGTACAGACAGACAAACCTGGCACTGACACAAACATAAACTGCCTCAGCAGCCTCATCCTGTTCCCCTGTCTGGCTGATCAGGAGGAAGATCCATGACTGGGAAATATATGTATGTTTACATCTGACTATACGTACAAGGCCAGCAGCTGGCCTTAGGCAGTACCTGCCCCCTGGATCCCAGACTCCCCGGTTCCTGGTCTCTGGACATACAAACCCCGGAGGTCCACAGCCCCACTCCAGCTGCTGGTAAAGACACGTTGCTCACAGAAACACACATGCACACGCACACACATGCACACACACAGAGGTCATCTGCCTGCTGGTAAAGACACGTTGCTCACAGAAACACACATGCACACGCACACACATGCACACACACCAGAGGTGTGTCCCTGGCAACTGGCCGGGACTCCCCTGGTCCCTCTGGTAACCAGCTCCTCCCATGGTGTCACCCTTAGAAACATAAGCACACCTGACTCCCAGACCACTTCACCGGGAAGCCTGGCTTGATATTTGCTAGCGCTCACACACTCACTCACACACCTGCACTCCCTCCAGTTGCTGGCACCACAGACATATGGGCCTCTGACCCTTGATCCCACTCCAGTTGTTGGTACTTAGACCCCCGTACACACATGCACACAGAATAGAAAAATAGTTAGAAAGGGAATTTAATAAGATAAGGCAGACTGCGCTGATTAGACACTGTGCATAGTCATAAAAATGCACTGACCAGCAACCTGTGTACAGGCAACCAGCTCCTTTTATCCCCTTTTCCCTCTGTTTTCCCATGCTTGTTCCCAAGTCACCTAGATCCATCCCTTTCCCCACCTTTGGTTCTTCACCTAAGCATCCCATAATGAGTCTTGTGCAATCCTGAAATGCTCTTCCCCTGCATCCTGTAATGTGTCCCATATCCCTGAGCAGTGACCCCCTCAGTCTGAAAGGTGTTCCAGAGAGATGGGAGAGTACCCATCAACTCATCTTGATGGATGTCACCCCTAGACCACAGAACTGCGCATCTTCTGGGGCCTCCCTGACAAGGGTCTGAACAGGGTGCCCCTTCCTCTGAGTGTGTAATTTGGGTTCCCTGGCCAAGCCTGCAAGGTACCAAAATTCCTGTGGTTTATAAAAAGTGTTTTTTATGAAAAGTGTTGGAGAATGTCTTTAACCAAGAGGTTTGTGGAGTTTTCAGATGAGCCTGAGAACTTTCAGCCTGAGCTGAAAGGAACTTTCTGAAGGGCATCCAAATTATTAATCCATATGCAACATGCCTGAACTCAGCTGGGCATTTCTCATTCTGCATCCAAGTGATTTTTCTTTCATGTTTTTTTATGCATCAGTATTAATGCATAAAGAATCTAAATGACGCCCTTGGATTAGAAAACTTTTTCACTTCCAAGGGTAGCAGATTGTTCGGATTTCTCGGAAGTATCTACCATGTCCTTACACTTCAGCTCAGTGGTTGAAGTCTCAGATCACTTATTACCAAAACCTGCTGTCCTCTGGAAGATCCGTAACCTGTGAGAGATAAGCTGGAGAATCAGAGGTAGTTCTTCCTTCAGAATATGTACCTATTGGTCACTTAGTTGTCACACATAATAAAGAATTCAGAGCTACAGAAATGACCTTCAGGAGAAGACTAAAAATTAAGCATCATGGTGGAGACATTCAGGTTGACCTTTAGGAATGAAGGTATGCACAGCATGTACTGGGGCCCACTGCACAAAGGTAAATTGCAGTCTTTGAGAATAACAATATGTAAAAATTTTATACAGAGAGAATAATAATTTTATATTTTCCTCTTAATAGAAAAAAAAATCTCTTTTGGTACTACTGTAAAAGTAATTCCCAGATAAAAAAATAATATTTTATGCATATATTTTTATATATATGCATACATATATATGCATATATGGAGAAACAGAGTGAGAGGGAGAGAGAGGTCTTTATTTTTTCCAAGAACAAGAGAATAAGCTTTGCTCTGTAACTGTGACTTCAAAAAAAGAAGGAAAGAAAGGGAAAGGAAGAAAAATCTCCTTCCCATGTGGAAGGAAGCTTTGTTTACATATACAAAGCAAATCAGAAGGGGCAGAAGAAGCAGCAGACTTTGGGAATCTGCTCTTCCCAGCAGGGGAATTCAAACAGGTGGTGTATGATCTTTGAAACTAAGATTAATTTTTTTCCTCCGAGGCAGTGTTTTGCATTGTTAATACATTTATTCCTATGCAGACCCAAGCTTTGCCTATTTACCCTTGGAGAAATAATTATATAGGATGGTCCTATAATTTTAATATTCTACCTGTCCTGAAGAAGCTCAATGGAGGCCTTGGAGGGGACTTAATATTATTCAAAAGAATTAATCCTGCAGTGCAGCAAATGCCCTACAGAAATAATTTTTAATGGAATTTTTGAAGGTCTAAGTGTCCTATAGATAACTTTGAAAATCTCCATCATAATGTCTCTAGTGCTGGGCAGACAACAGTCCTTGTAGCACACACTTTCCTGGGACAGTAGGAGGCTTGTATGAGGTGAGAATTAAATTGTGTTATTTTGATATCACATTAACCATTTTGCAAAACAGTGACGTTTGAGAAAGTAAAATATTGCACCAAATTGCAGTGAAAAGTTTCATCTGGATTTTTGCATCTCTCAGCTCCTGAATACGATGCCTGCAATGAGGGAAAAGGAATAGTCGGTTGGTTTTAACTTCAGCTCAGGACTGAGCTTATGTGCTTAAGTGGCAAACCTTTCAGTCATTTTGTACTTTAGTATCCTGTCAGGGAAATGTGGAGTCTTTTTGTCTGTGAAAAGGCTGCTCATGAAAATATATCTTTGACCTCTGTTCCAGGAAATGCCCAGGCCCTACAGAATATAATGGCTGTATGTGTCCACACAAGGTATGAGAGTAGAGGGCAGACAGCTGGAGAAGATAGCCTCCATCGACAACTAGGGGGAGTGAAATAGAGTTGGAAATGAAGTGGAACAAGAACAGAATCAAAGAAGGATTTTTCAGTCAGACCCTGGGGATAGGATTAATCTGGACAAATGTTAACGTTTGCAGCGTAGACAGCTATAGCTGAGCTGGGCACTGTGGTTAATCTCCACTGTCACTTGTGTCCAATGACAGTGAGGAGACTGTAGGGTGACCGTCTTCAGTGCAGCCATCTGTATTGCAGATGTTGAACATTACATGAGTTGAATATTGCTGTAATTTAAGTCTCTCTCTGTAAAACTCAGATGCCTGGTGTCGGGGCAGAGCTATGGTGTGCAGAATCTTAAAATAACAAAGCACAAAATAAAGCACACAGTAGTAAGTAGGGGACATCTAGAGAGGCATAAGAGGGCCATGGACTGAGACCAATTAAACATAAGCTTTTTAATGAACAGAAAGGAGACCCGCTTGTGTTCCACGTTTAGGTTCAGGTCTTTGCTGAGGTGTATTCACTTTTGCTTCTCCAGTCTCTTTAAGTGCAGAGCTTTATTAAACTTCTTGGCAGTGACAGCCAGGCAAACAGACTGACTAAATAGACCCCAGAAGTAATTTCTATCTAGATTCAGCTAGTTTTGGAAAAACCCTGCACCTAAGTCTGCTCACAGTAATGTTCCTCTCAGTCTGGAAGAAGAGCCAGAAGAAAAAATGAAAAGTCATAAAACCCTGAAAAGTTTAAGGGCTTTCTATCAGCTGTTCTAAAATATAATCAATATCATCAACAAACTGACTTTCCGGGTTGTTTTTTCCTGCGTCTATTTTGGAAGGGGGAGAAGAGGATGAGGTGGTGGGGCTAGAAAGGCTTCTCTATAAAACAATTTCAGCTGCTTGATTTGATGATGCATTTTGAAAATGGACCGTGTGGGAAAACAAACCTCATCGTCTTACAAAAAATGTTCTGTAAAGCAGTGTTTTGGGCTTTGGAAAAATTATTTTACTTCTTTCCGCATCTCAAAAGTTCACATAATATTTTTTTCTTTCCACACACAGCTCTTTTAAAGCTTTACCTCATGTCCTTTGAAGCGCACTCTAAATATTTAACAACTAGATTTGAGAAGGAAATGTTTTCTTGGTAGCAAGACATTTGCTTTTCTTCATATTGTAAGCAGCTGATGATAAAAAATGAGGGGAAGCTTGGTTTTAAAATATATAGAATTCCTGCAGAAGGGCTTACTTGTTCTTATGAAAATACACCCTTTTGCTAAATACAATTGTCATTTAGGTTCTACAGTTTTTGTAGTTATGCTAGCCTGAAATTGCTTGGGGTTCCATTCAGTGCTGTATAATTCTGTTTACAAACTGCAAAACATAAGACTGAAATTTACTGTTAAGTACAAGGGTAAGACAAGTAACACAAATGAAAATGAGAATTTCAAAGGATGCTTTTCAGAAGCCAAAGAGAATCACTGAATATTCCTAACATATTCTTTATAGGCTTCTCCCCATCAACATGACAAATCCCAATTATACCTTCCTTCCTGAGCAAGAGCTTGTAACTATGCAGTCTTATTCTTTCTACAAGCAAAAAAGGAGCTTTAGAAAGTGTGGAAACCTCTACAGTGTTGGAAACACACGTATTCAGATATGTGGTATAGCTAAAGCTTAAGTCATCTGGCTATAGGGATTGATGGAATCAGCAAAGTCCTGGATAAAAATAAAATGGAGTGAAATGAGGAAATTCTTTAGGGGTAGGGATAGGAACGATGTAGAACCATGAATAAATTTAACTGTAACGGGGTAAGTCTGATCAGCTGTCAAGCCACAAATACAATTGATACTAGAAATGTATATGGATAGTTAACTTTGTATTTATATGAGATGCTAACTTTCACAGTGAAACTGCTTCAGAGGAAATTTGCATTACATGGCATTAAAGTCAAGCCAGCTCTGTGTGGAGCACTGCATCAGTACCGAGAGGCACTGGTTCAGTGCTGAAGCTGAAGGAATAACAGCAAATCACACTTACAGCTTTAAAAACCTTGACGATAATATTTTCAAAGGAGACGTTTACTATAGCTGTAGCTACTTTTCACAAAACACATTTTATAAGAAGGAGATCTCAGAAGCAACCTGCTAAAATTCATTTCTGATTAAGCTCAAAATCAAAGAAGGAAGCTCCCAAATAATAATGATGTTAATGATATCACATATTTTTTAAAACACAGTGTGTTCGCTGGCATCAATGAGTTTTGCAGGAGGAATGTGGCTCTTTATTGATAATGTCCATACAACCTTGGCATTTGTATTTAATTATGAGAAATCACTGGCCCTTTTCCAGTAAAACCCTAAACGGAGATGGAGTTTGTCTGCTTTATGTACTCAAGAAATGGTTTTTCTGACAGAAACTCGTGCTGTATTTGTTAATTGTTTTTGCACTTGCTCCAAAAAGGAGAGACTAAATAGTTTGCTCATTGCACACTCTGCATATATGATATCCACCTGTCTCTGATCACTCATAGGAGTGGTTTCTGGCTGGATTTAAAATCAGTGTGCGATTCTCCTCATAGAAAGAGTGTTTCCCATGCCATGGAAGAAAAGGCTGGTGTTCTGATAGCATGGCTTTCCTTGGGTTTCTTGTATGGAACAGAGTCCTCTGTATAGGTTTTCACCAAACACTGGCTTCTAGCAAAGTGCTTGGCAAGGCCCTGTGCCCACTGTGAATTGGCAGCTTCACCCCTCAGAGTCCAGACTTTCTCTGGGACCTGTCACAGGCACTAGGGAAGGAAAGTTCCCACCAGAATAGGAAAGGGAGGGAAGTGATGGGAGGCAGGTGCAAAAGGCAGAATTAGAAAGTCAGGCTTCTCTGCTTAACTCTTCCATTCCCTGTGGTAAATAAGCACAAATGACGTAGTTTTTCAGTTTTCACGTCTAAAAACAGGATCAATAATACTCTCTCACAGGGAAGGTGCACTGTGAGGCTCCACCCATTGTTTTTCTAAGGGCTCAGATCACGCTATTGAGAAGGCAGCCTGAATTCTCAGTTGCTGCTAAGCAGTCACCAGACAGCTGTGCAGGCAGCTCCGAGCCCAGAATTTCATGAGTTTCAGAGAGAATGACACAGTGTGCGCACAGACACTGGGCAGACCTGCTGATAGCCTTGAGTGGGACCAGTGTGGGAGACTACTGATGTTTCCAATATAGGCGATGCAGGCAATGTGGCAAAGGTCTATGGAAGTAAAGGTTCCCTAGCCTTACAGGATCCCAGTGTCTGTGCACAGATGCAGCAGATTCACAAGGAAAGGTAAAGTACAATCTGGACAATATCTGGACAATATAAAATTAGCAGCAGTAGCTGCGTCAGTCACCTTACCAGTAAAATGCAGGGATGACTGCTCTGGTAGATAATTCCCCAGTGGATGGGGTGACCAGGGAAGCTGTCGAAAAACATTTTCTGAAAAACAGTGTGGTTGATTTCCTGGAAGCCAAGCAATTTATTTCAACACAGCTGCAGTGGGCTTATTTTCTGTCACGCTATCCACTTCATTTGGATCCAGACGGAAAAGAGCTACGATTGTTGTGTTTAGAAAGTATCGCTGCTTTGGAAGGTCAAGTTCACAGACAGCATTTTCACAGAGAAACTACAAAAATCCAGGGATGCTCAGTATAGGTCCCTGACTGACTCTTTCTGTACTCTTAGATAAAAACATTTGGGTAAGACAAACTGAACACAAATTAGGACAGTGCTAGAAGCATGCCTCACAGCCTGAGTCACACAGAAGATTTCTGGTATACTGAAGTTGGACTTCTTAGTTGTAAGCAAGGATGGGTTTATTGTCTGGAGTAAAGAGTGCTGAACCTCTTTGGCACAGAAATGGGGTGGAAAGTGTTGTGAAAATTGCCAAAATCATGATTGTGGACTCTCCTCTGCCACAAAAGCTCCAGCCCTTCTTCCTTTTCAAAATTAGATGTGCAGCACTGCTGAGATCTTTCACGCCACACATGTCTGAGGATGGTTCGATCTAGACCATCTGCCACATCTATATTTCATAGTTGTTATAGTCAGTGGTAACAACCTCTTGTCTCCAGATAAAGGTTTTGAAGTTGGAGCCAGAGTGAGGTCTGATTGCTACCACAGCCAGGTCATGTAGTCTGAGCTGGTGTCTGGAAGAACTGCTTTATGGGAGAAGCTGGTGGTCCTGTAGGTGCAATGGCACTGACAGAGGAGAACAACATGAGGTATTCTGAAGTGCCTTCTTCACTGTGAATACACTTTGTTCTTATACAGTCCCGTCCTCCTCTTTATTTGACAATCAGAAATTAATTTCACACTTTAATGCTCACTTAGTTCTGTGCTTAATGTCTCTCTGTGCAAGGAAAAGAAGTAATCAAATAAGAAAAAGGCTCTTTTTAGCTCCCCCTGAGATGGGCCTATTTGTCACCTCCCTACACTGTGATCTTCTGAGGCAGTAAAGGAATAAAACTAGAGACCATTAGTGTGACGATATGAATTTAAGGCAGTGCATACGCACCAATCCTACAAAATAGGTCTGTAATCTAGAAATCAGTATAATGTCAACAATAAGAGATAATTCACTTAATTTTGGTCTTGTGTTGTCCATCATATCACTTCCACTCTTTTCAGCTCAAATTATGGGTTTTCCTTTGCTCTTTAGCGTGCTGACTAGGGATACTGAGGATTATAGTACCACATGTTTAATTGTTTGGGTTTTTTTTCCTTGAGGACGTGGATCCTTTTCAGTGGTTTGCATTTGAGATGCCAGTGGCCAAAAGATACCTTTGCCTAACCCACTGGAGGAAAAACAACAGAACACAGCTGGCAAATGCTGTGCTTTGGAGCATAAAGTGAATAATCCCTGCTACTCTTAGGGCTAGAAGCCCTTACAGCAGCCCAAAATATGGCATCAAACCGCAACAAAATTATTTCTGGAGAAAGAATGCAGCAGCTGTCTAGCAGCAGAAAGAGAAAGCAGGAATATTACATCTGGCATTTTCAAAGTTGGCGAGGAAAAGGATGTTTAGCACTGAATCTAGGAACTACAAATGCAATTGTACTGGGTCAGACCTACATCTTTTGTAAGTCACTATCCCATCTCCAGCAGCTGATGCATGTCAGAAGAGTGTCAGTATGGCTCACTTCTTGCTGGAATACACCCACCCGAGTGCTAACAAACTTTAACTTAAGGACTTACTGAGTTGAAGGTTGTATCTAGACCATGATGGTTAATAGACCCCAAATGACTTGGTTCAATAAATGTGTCTCATTGCCTTTTTAACCTTTCTTTGTCCTCTACAACATCTTGCAGCATGATGTTCTGCAGGTTTATTTTGAGGCATGTGAAAAGTTCCTTCTTTTGTTTATATTAAAGCTTGTGTTTGGGTATTTTATCAGTAGGACCTATTTCTTTTGTGTCCTGGTTTCGGCAGGGATAGAGTTAATTTCCTTCCTAGTAGCTGGTACAGTGCTGTGTTTTGGATTTAGGGTGAGAACAGTGTTGATAACACACCGATGTTTCAGTTGTTGCTAAGTAGTGCTTACACCAGTCAAGGACTTTTCAGCTTCCCATGCTCTACCGACTGAGAAGGCTGGAGG
>NW_008795857.1:1551973-1592205 GCF_000699145.1 Aptenodytes forsteri | reverse complement strand
AATTCCTTGTTTTGCTTTGCTTGCGTGCGTGGCTTTTGCTTTCCCTATTAAACTGTCTTTGTCTCAACCCATGAGTTTTCTCACTTTTACCCTTCAGATTCTCTCCCCCATCCCACCGGGGGAGAGGGAGCGAGTGGCTGCGTGGTGCTCAGTTGCCGACTGAGGCTGAGGTTAAACCACGACATTTTGCTACATAAATTATTGAATAATTATTCCTTAATTCATCACTTTCATTATTGTTATGGACTTACTAATGAAGACATTTGCAGATATCTGCATTTGTGGGTCTCAAAGATGACAAGGCCAAATTCTGCTCTGAGTGGCTCCTGTGCATCTCACTAGACAGCAGTGGATGTATGCATTTCACAAACACACAGAGACTGGACTTAGGCTTGGAAGCACCTCACATTAGGCATTCAGAGAAGATTAGCATGACTCATATCCTCAGGAACAAACAGCATAGCTTTGCTTTTGAATGCTGGCTCTCTGCTTCCCTAAAGTTGTTCTGAGCTGGGCGGGGAGTTGCTGAGGCAGTCGTTGAAAATCACCTTACAAAAGTGTTGAAAAGCTGGTGATGCCCCATCATCTCAAGGGCAAAATTAGAACTGGGACACAGATGTCAATTGACAATGGAAACTGTGTACAAACAATGGTTTTACACTTACAAGCTATAGACAGTTACCTCCTCTATATTCTCTTCCCTGCTACCATTACATCCTCAGAACAGATTTGCTGCCATTTGCCTTGATACCTGCTTTAAAGTCACAAGATACTCCTCAAAAACATTTCACATCTGGAAATTTACAGGCTCAAAAAGGAGCCTGGAGTTCTCGATTTTGTGGATCCAGATGCCAAATACAGTCAGAGCTGGACAGATCCCACTCAGTAGTGGAAGCTATGAGAGGGTATGAGGCATTAATCAAATCTTGAGATGTTTACAAGAGCACTCTTTCACTTTGGGTCAGTGATTTCAGTACTGACATTTCTGTCATCATTTGCCATGTGAACTCAAAGCCAGACTTCACTCAGTGTCCCTTGTAATCATGTTGAAATAAATTAGGAATGGTTGCATTATGGGATGAGACTGGGGTCAAAGAGTGTACAACACCTCTTCAGATTGGGCTTTGAGACCTTTGGACAGTATGCCTGGGAATCAGAGCGGTTTGTAATACCACACTCATCTCAGGAAGCTTCTCCCAATTAATAGTAAGAAATGCGCAGACGATAGAAATGTGGACCCCTGCTCTGATGTCAATGGATGCCATGCCACTTCAGGATGTTGTAAGTCCAATTTTCTGGCTAACTGTAAACAGGATGCTGGATCCCTGTCCCCTGCACACGTTCAACCATAGTGTCTAGATACAGCCTGTTTCTCCTTTGCAAAAATTAACAGGAAAGAATGTTACTGCCATACGTCCAAAGGAGGATCACTCCTTTGATCCAGGCAAAAAGTCAGTGACTTAGAGGAACTTGCAACAAAAATAGATATTTTTTCCCCCCCTCCTCTGCAAAAAAGATACCCCCAACGAGCTCTGTAGGACAAGCTTTCCAGTAAGCGCTCTCTGTGTCCTGCCAGTGTCCTTATTTCTAGATACTGCCTGTGTTACCTGCTAGTTCCTATGAAGACAAAACCCTTATCCTGCTGACTTCTAAGTTGCTCCTTCCACTCATGTGTGATGAGAGCTGGGCTCAAGGCTCCTGTTTTTGCTGACAGTCCATTATATGCTTGGAGGCCATTATATCTGCTCTACAGACCGTATGGAGCCATGAAGCTATAAGGAAGGGTAAGAATAAACAGGGTAAGTTCTGCATAGCTTTGCATGCTTGCAGCAAACACCATTGTATGAACAATCATTTCCACAGCAGCAGCAGCACATTTCCCAGGGGAAACCTGCAAAGTGTGAAAGACTTCCCACTCATCCTGTTATTGATGCCCTTGTATTGACTCCTTCATCAGTGCTGCTGCTCTGAGCTACTTCAGATGCAGCAGAAAGTCAAATCATACTCTTCAGCTATATTTCTTTGACAAAGAAACCTGTTTCATACTGGAGGATTTAGACACTAATGGAGCTGAAAGAAAGTGAAAAGAAGGAGCTCTGCTGTTTGTTAAGGCTGGTGTTTATCTCTGTAAGGTAAAACTATCATCCAAATACTCCCTACACAGACTTAGGTCCTGATTTGCTAATGGCATTATTATGGGCTCAGAGCATCCTAGAAAGAGAATAAACCTATTCCACGAAAGAGATGTGATTGAAAATGTCTCTTCAGGAACCATAATGGATAGTAAAGTTTGCAACCACTAGCCTGTAAGCTGTGAAAACAGCTCTTCTCTCTGACTCAGGGAATGTAAACCAGGCATTATGGTCTTTTAAATTACAGTCAATTCTGTGAGCATATATAATAGGAAGAATGGAGGAGAGCTAACAGTTTCACTGCTGTTGCAGTGATTCCCTTATGCCTTAAAACGTTAGACTGAATTCTATATAGATCCCCAGCTACCTGTGTTACTGTTTTTAAGGTATCTCAAACATTTTAAGACTCACTATTTATGCGTCCTAGAGGAATAATTCTCCACTCATTTGGTGAACAGTAAATACATATACTCACTTCTTCCAGTTCAAAAACTTTAAACCATCTGTTTTTCAGGCTTCATTTTATTAAGATGGGACAACACAAAAAGAGAGCTTGGGTAAGTTTTCAGTAGATCACATGTCCTTTCTTAGCACTGCTCCTTAGCCAAACCTAGTTTGCCATTTCTGGGTACGTCACTTGTCCTCCTCATGGAGTTTTAAGCCTTATTCTCATCTTATGCCCCTCTGTACAGCCCTTTGGCTCAGACCTAGCAATTAAGCAGAGCCCTGCTTAAGCTGCAGAAACTTGCTAATGTGATCTTCAGCCCTCAGCAGCAATTCCTGGGCCAGGTGAAAGGAGGGCCAGGCAAACCTTTCATTTGCTGTAATAACAAACTGTGTGTGAAAGTCCTGCAGAGGAGCCAGCACTGCGAGTGATTCATGGAGCAGCACTAATTGTACTGGCTACTCACTGATAAGTTGCACCCTTGGTGAGAGATTAGCCTATAAATCACTGTGGGGAGGTAATTTGTTTGATGTAATCAGTTAGGCCTGCCCATTTTGGCAGCCTCCCACTTCCTTTCTTTTCCTTTTTTTAGTGAATCTCACCAAAGGGAACAACCACAGTTGCATGTCTTCTCTCATTCTCAGCTCCAACATATGCATCTCCTTGTCTCTTGCCCAGCTCCCAGAACTTTCCACTTCACATCTTCTCATGAAATGCTAGCTTCCAGTAAGTGAGACCTTCAGTTGCATCTTTCACCCATGGTCTTCAAAGCCATTTATAAATACACAGGAGTTCAGGCTCTAAACCCTTCTGCCTGCCTCATTTTGTAGGTGGAGAAGCTAGCATATACAAGGCTAAGGAAAAATTTTGCCCAAACTCAGGATGCTAGCAGTATTTTACACCACAGTCAGTGATGTGCTGGTAACTTGTATAGACTGGAGTATTATACAGCTGCTTTGGATGCTGATTATCACAGGTCTGTAGCAGAATAAACCTTGCAGTTCTTTATAGGTCACCCTGTAGTTATTTGCGTACTCATTGTATTTGTTTATGTAGTGCCCAGAGGCTGGAGAGACAAAGCTATTTCATAGGTGAGATTTCACAGCAGCACACGAGGGCAAACAAAATACACTTGATGCAGTTTGAGAGCCTCCTCTGAGCCAGGATGGTGCCCTTCCTGGGCTCTTTATACAGGCTGGGGGCAGAGACCGAGTGTACCCACAGGCATTGCAACCTCTTCTCCCACTTTCCTAGTAGCCTGGTTGCCTGTGTTCGAGGCCACCATGACTAGACCTGCTCTGCTCTTCTCCTTTGGGTACTATGGGACTGTGTCCTGGCCAGTGAGGGCACTGCCTTGCCAACTTTACTGTCACCCTCACTGAGAAGCCTGCTCTTGGTGCTCCCTGGCAGATCACGTTATAAGTCAGTTCTGACCAGTCATTGAATGGATGCAATGGGAGCAACCTCCCTTAGGCCACTAGAGACAGAGAAAAAGTAATAGAGAATTTCTAGTATGGAAAAAGCCTGTGGGGTGGAGACAAGTCGTGGATTATATGGCTTCTGATAAGCTATTTTCAGATTGTTTTATATCTTTCTAGTCTTCACTTGCAAACTTCAAAGAACATCACTTAAACCTTGCAAGATCATGAGCAAAGACTCAAAAGGCACAGTCGCACATCATTATCACAGGAGCTCAGCAGAGATCCTAGGGAGCTGGGATCCCTAGAGTTGTGGTTACAGGAATTCCCTGAGCCATTGATGAATGATTTTGTCAAAGCAAGACTGTCCACCTGAAGACCCCTGATGTTCTGTACTTTGAGTGGTCCACTGTATGACCACAATGACCTGATTCAGAACCGGCAAAACTTGGGTAATCCTGTAGATGCATCTTATATTTTCCTTTTTACTACTGTTTCAGATGGGAAAATGAGCGAAACCACAGCGAGAGTCTGACAAGAACATTTTTTGCATTATAAGGACTAAGGGAATTTTTTTTGTTTTGTTTTGTTAGTTGTTTTTAAATGAAAGCTTCAATTCTGTGAATAATATTGGACCCTCAAAGTCAACCACTGTGTGGTGTACCACTAACTTTCTGCTAAATCAACTCCGTGTTTGCCAAGCAGCTCACCTTTTCTGAGGGAAAAATATAAGCATTGCCTCCCAACAGAAACTACATGCATGATAATTTTACATGTAAAATCTTGTCTGTACAAAAAGGGTACATACAGATGTAATAATACTTTTGCACATAAAAATGCATGTGTAACTAAATGTGCAGAAAGGTTTACTTTAATCAGCTATTCAGTTAGGGCAGTTTCAGTACCAGTTTACTACTGGTAACCCTTTATGTTATTGTGATATTACACATGAGGACAGCATAACTATCAGTCTTTCTATGTTTCTACACAAACACTTATAAATAACAAATAGAATTTCAATTCTGTTATTAAAAAATACCAAGGAAATTAAGCTATTAATTCCATTAATTAAAGCTAATAATTCACTTCATTAGCATGGCAAAGAGACTTAGTATGAGATAAAAATCACTCATACAAATAAAAGACATACGTCTAGAGAAACCATTAACACTTAATAACAAAAGGAACAGCAAAGAACCAAAATGAAGATTTGAATATGAACTGAGAGATAGTTAGAAGGAATATGAAGAAAAAGCACTCTGAATGACCTCAGAGTTGTATCCTCGTCCCTGAAGCACCTTCCCTGCAACGTTGTGGGGTTAGAAACAGCTCCAGTGAGAACGAGCTCTCTTCTATTGACTGGCTGCTGTGAGAGGGCTTTTGAAAACTGTCATGAAATATTATTTAAAAAAAAACAAACAAAAAAAAAACAAGGGAAGAATCCAGCTTCTGCACAGCCTAATAATGGACAAAGTGAAAAGACACCGTAAAACCAGCTTGTCTTGATCACATCAGATTCCGGTCCAAACAAACGTTGGCTGTACTGGCGCATAGAGCCTAAATATCAGGACAGCCTGGTCTGACAATAAAAGCTCCAGAGAGAAGGTACAGAATATCACGTTGACTTTCTGGGAGCTTATATGAATGTAGTTCATGGCATCAGTATCACCCCGCAAGAAATATTGTTGTTGCACAGCCAAAACTTAGTTTCATCGTTGAGTCAAAGTGTGGAAAGCTCTACAGGGTGTGATCTTCTCCTCGTGATTAATAAATCTGTGAAAGTCATCCAGCGCAACAAGCAGATCCTAACACAACCACATTCAATCCACAGCTCTTTCTTCAGGGAATAGTCAAGAAAGCTTATATCCCACTGGATGTTTCTAAGATACTACCAGGAGAATTTGACCCTAAAATTCACATCTAAACTTTAAAAAAACCAAGGAGTTCAAAATCAAGGAGAATTCCCTTGGACCATAAGAATACGGTTCATCTCGTAATACATTCTTGTAATATATATCCTCTTCACCATTTAGCACAGAAAGAAAATATAATATATTGGTTTAGCAAATATGACTACAAATAGAGGATCCTGTTCACAATAGCTTTATTACTTTTGGAAATGCACAAAGACATCATTCTCTACCCAGACATGTACTGGGAATTCTGTTCGCTATTGACATGCCTTTCATAGTTTGCAATGAGCAAAACTACCTTGTAAATTGCCTTCCAATCTTATTGAAATAACCTGATACAAACTGCACCTTAATTGCCAAATTAGGACTGTGTTCTTTGCTGAGCTAATTTCCTTGCTAAATGGGCACGTGGTGTGGCAGTTAAGGGCTTTTTATCAGGTTGTTACAATGAGGGATTATATGGTTTCAATGTAATTGAATTTTAATGAGGATGACTCTTAAGCAAATACACCTCCATAAATGATGCAGCACTGATGCTATGCTAAGAAACTGAAGATGACATTTCAGTGGAGCCAGCTGGACCTAGGGGAGTCTTTAAGGCTTTAATTAAAAACAGCGAGGAGTCTTTTTTTTTTTTTACATTATTCTTAGCCCTGTCTCCATTCCTGGCCCAACCACAGAGTCCAATGGATCTGAAAGAGATTCCTGCTTTCATTTCCAGTTATCTCAGAATTGCTGAATGTGTTTTTCTGCTCTGAAAGTCCAGCTTGATTGACATTCATTCTTTCTTAGATGCACTTAGTAACAAATGCAGCAATGAAAGCAATTCACATCCAGCAATCTTAAAGGCCTACAGCAGATAAAGCAAAACATGGAACACATTACATAAGTCTTGTCCATGTGTAATGAGAGTTGGCGTTCTGCCAGAAAGTGCAAGCTGAATTCTAGTGGTGGGTTTCAGATGCTAAACCTTTCCTGGAGGAGCAGTAAGTGTTATTTTTGTGCATGGTAGTACAAGAGGTCTGACTTTCCCCAAAGACACAATTTCTCACTGAGGACTAAGGCAGTGGGAAATTACTGTGTCCATAAGACTATGGAAGAGAAAAATATCTGCCTCGAAGTATGTTCTGATTAAGAATAAAATAAACCTCTCTCAGCTGTGCTGATTATTGAGGAGGAGGAGGAAGATACATGTGATGTTACACAACATCTGTGATGGGATGTCAAAAAGACAAGCCAAATCCAGACATGTACCCTTCACCCCCAGCAAAGTAAATCCTAGAAGGCTGGGTTTACAACAGTATTACTTAGCCACTCTGTACTTGTAGTAGGTAGGACCAGTATGGGGCAAATAAGTGGCATATGACTCATTTCTGACAAGAAGAAACATTTCTGAAATATTGTGAAACAGATAATTTGGTAATGCAAATGCAAAGACAGTTTGGGAAGCTCAAAAACGCCCAAGATGCAAAGTAACTAATGCATTAGGTGAGATGTCAATGTTTGTCAACAGGGATTGCAGAGATTTCCGCCTATGAATATGGAAATAAACCAAGCAATCCTCCAAAAAGGAAATGCCTTGATAAGCTCTACAGCTATTGTGTTGTAATTGCTGGTAAATGACAGCTCTGATAATGGCATCTGCTGTGTACCTGTGCAATCACAGTGCACTGGAATGAGCTAATGACCACAGAGCAAAAGGCTGGCCTGAAGCCACTGCAGGTGTACACCTTAATGAGGGGCTCAGGGGAGAGAGGTGCACTGAGCAAAAGGCTTTGGAGACTGCTGAAGCTGTTGGAGTGGAGAGGGGATCAGTGTGGGCCCGTTTTACCCAAAGGAAGATGCACACACATTAAGGATGTTTGCTTGGCAGCTGCCTGCTTCATGTGCACACAGACATAAAACTGGCTGTAATAGCATGATATGCTCAGATGCAGAAATATGTCTGATAACAGTTACCATAATGAGCATATTAGACACTGCTCATTGCACCCTTGAAAAGCAACCCAGGCCCAGCTCTCACTGAACCACAGTGAATTCAGCATCACAGTGCTGATTTGGAGGAAAATGTGCTGACGGCAGCTGCTTTTATCTTTACATTTTCCATTACTAGACTAAATGCGTGCTGAGAATAAAGGATTGCCCCTTTCCTGCCCCATCCCTAACCACGTGGCTCCTCAAAGGACAGCTGTGGAGCACAACAATAAGACAGCTCATGGGGAGGAAATAAGAATATGCTCAGAATTGTTCCAGGGATCTGACTATTTCAGGATGACTTCAAACATTAAGACATTTTGGGGCATTTCAAACACCTAATCATTAAATTAAAGATGATCCCAAATCAGATGGCAGTACCGCTTAGTGGTGACGACGCCAGGAAGCCTGGATACTTTCTGTGCTACTGATGGGTTGTACACCCTGGAGAAAGTCCTTTCACCTCTCACTGTCGTTCTTTTCTTCCTACTCTACTGTTCAGGCACATGCTGACGTTCAAGCTGTCTGCCTCCGTGACCAAGGTGCAAATGACACTATGTCCAGGGTTAGAGAGGAATGAGTGCCTTCTGTTCTGCCAGTGTGCTATTTCACGTGCCACTAGCTGTAAAGGGAAAGTATTTCTAAATCTGCCCAGTCAATCTGTCATTTTGTATTCAGACGGTAAAACCTTCCTAGGTTCTTAGGAAACTTCTTAGGCTCCATCCCCACTTCTCCCTTTGCTTCTTATGGTCCTTTGTGGTCCACTGCCTTCCTTGGGTCCTTCTCCCAGCTGTGTTAATCCTCATCCGCTCCTAATATTTGATATAGTGACTATTGTATGTGTTAGCGAAGCTCTTTCTAGCTTTCTGGGAGGAACAGTAACTTTCGTTCTTAAACTTCCCCATAGAATTAGACATGTGGGAGCAAGATAAATGTGGTATGTCTGATCCACGTTGAAACTGGTTCTGTTTAGGTTCCCAGTCTCTGATGACTGCTGACTCCTAAAAATGAACACTGAGCAAACGCATAAACAAGAGGCAAAAAAGAACTCAGCATACGGTGTTGAGTGTTTCTTTGGAGCAGTGTTTCAGATCTAGACAATGTTTGCAAAAAGCATCATCATCACCATCTGAGAGCTTTTTGGTGGAGTGAATTGAAACTACATTTTCCAGTGTCTTGAAGGTATCATCTGTAACAAACCTACCATATGGCAGGATTTGAGCCTGAGACCTGCACTGTGAGTCACTACTACCAGATATTGTTTTAGCACAATATCCTTTCTTTTTGCCAGTTGTAGAGTTTTTAGTTTCTAGCGATGCAGTGACTAAAGGAGGACACCATGCTGCCATTTACTCTGATTTGCCACCGACAATTTCATCAGAGAAGCAAAAGATTGAATACACACGGAGACCGAAGTAATCTCTGAACCCTGAGAGTGCTCTTTCCAAGAGGAGGAATTAGACATGCTGATTCAAGGCTCTGTGGGAAAAGTTTGTACTTCAGTTAGTTTGTTGGTATATCAAACTGACAGTCTAAAAATAGAGATGCAACAAACAGTTAATAATAACAACACAGCAATGTCCTGCAGAGCCATTAAGCCTATAAACTCATTCCCCAAAGCATACACACCTCTTGCCTTCTTTCCTGTTCTGCACAAGCGCCATCGCATCAGACATGTTGTCTGTATTATGTAGCTGTGGAAATAATCTTCCTTCTGTTTTGACAATTTGATTACACACACATTTAGTCTGGGTGTAATTCTGGAGTCTCGTTCCAGCTCAGTTGCTCAGTTAAATTGCCGTGCTGCAGAGAGGGAGAGGGGGGAGCAGCTGAACCGTATAGCTCTGAGCAGCCTTGCTCTTCTCAGTGAACTCAGTCTGTGGGGCTCTACTCCACTCCACCCTCATCGGCAGACAGGAATGTTAATCAATAGCAGCATCTTTGCTGCACATAACAGCATATGCTGTACTTTGACCTTTCCTTGCCTATCTAAATAAGGGTAGACATATCCACCAGCTGATAATTCATTTAATGTCAGTTTTTAATCTGTTGTATGCGTCTGAGGACAGATACTTACTACTGAAGAAATAAAGATGGCAAAAATCTTCCCTCACTCTTTCAACCCTTGGTATATCTAACCCTACAGGTATTTGACATTTAACACCTTGCACCTGACCTAGTCTGGGGTCAATACCATCCATCATTATTTCCCATCTACGTGGGCTAGATTCAGTTGAGGGGTTTGGGGGTTTGGTTTTGTTTTGTTTTGTTTTTGTTTTTTAATTTTTACTTCGACTTGTACTTATTAGAAGATGAACCTAAATCTTCGGTACTGTCTCCAGTGCAGTCCACCTTCACTAGAAGTGTTGGCTTAATGAGGAACGTATACGCCACAAGATTTTTGAAGTACCCTTCGCACAAGGTTACACCATTCCTTGTATGGAAAACACCAATCGCATGTGAAAGACTCTGATTTCAGATTAATTGAAAGAAGAAGGAACATGAAAGCCTGAAGTTTTAGAATGGAAGGATGTTTATTTCAAGCTTTTCTAAAAGGCTTGGGTTCAGGGTGGTATGAAGCTTCAGCTTAAGGTCGGAACTGAAAAGCTTTGGTCAGTTCCAAGTATTTCATTTAGATAATTTCAGATGGGCTGTAGCATGCTTAACACAAATCTGTCTGCATTTTAGCTAGCTAGTGAAGTAATGCTGAGACAAGTGCTGCAGATGTCTAGGTATTTGGGGAACGGGACCAATATTTGTGAAGATCACCAGAGAGTGTCCATTTAACTTAAATACTGCAGCTTTGGCACACTGAAGGTCCGTGTCTCAATGAAGAAAAATTGGGCACTCTGCTAGATGGCCAGTGTCTTCAAGCACCTGAAATGTAGCCTGAAGTTAGGTCCCTCCGCAAGGTAGCTGGATAATTCCTCCTTGTGGTACAAGAAGTGAGCCTCGAAAGTATTGGAAGTTTAACTTTGTGTTGTAAAGAAACCTCAGACAGCCTGTTCAGCTTTTGATAGAGTGCTGGTTGATACGTTTTGAAAGACTCATTTTCCTGGTCAGGCTACAAATCTTGCTTTGTATCAGTACTATTTATCTGAGAACTAAAAGGAAATATGGTCACTGTGGTCAGTGGAGATGAAGTTGCCCTGTTTTTTAGTGTAATGATGGAAGTCTTCAGAAGTTTGACTTATGGTGTGGCGGGTTTTCTTCTGGAGATGGCTCTTTCTCTCCATCAGGAAAGAAGCTCCAAACTGTGAATGTGCTTTGTTTACTTATCTAAAGTTGGATAGGGTGAATAGTGGTTCTGGTGCTTGAATCATTTGAAAAATTGGTGCTGTATAAATGGCTAAGCCAGGTTCTCACACTGTTAGCCTTAATAATTTGACAAGAAAAGCACAGAACATGTATTTGTTGAGAGCTTTGCCTGCACAAAAGGCAAAATTTGATAATTTGGGCCAGTCTTATTTATTATAAAGAATTAGCAAAGGCTTGTGTACTATTGATGATAGGGAAAAAGAAAAGCTATTTCAAACAAGACTTAAAATGACCTCTCATTAAAAAAAACAAACCCCTTCCTATTTCTCTACTCACTTTGTTTCAACATTTTTCACCTGAATCTTCCAAGTATGCTCTACCAAGGTAGAAAAAGATCTTCTTGATAAGAGGAAGAAATAGCATGGTGTCTTTCCAGTATTTGGTTCAAACGGCCCAGATGAGCAGCATTAGTCACAAGCCATTAGAATAGCTAGCCTGAACTGCTCTGTGGCTGCAACTGAGCAGGAGCCGAGCACTCGAGGCAGAATCATGCGGTGCAAAACGCAGCACTTCTGGCAAAAGCAAAATAAACTCCCAAGTCCCTAGTAAATATTGTTTGCATGTATAGTTCACCACAGCTGGCTACCAGGAGGAATAAAACATGTGGAAGACAGTGCTTTTAGCTGAGGGTACACAGCTTGACTTAGATAATAAAGGATGATGGTACAGGATCTGGAGCAATAAACACCATATTTTAATGAATAATTTTTTTTAAATAACAGAACACAGAGTCATTATAAGGGTTATCTGTTTCCATCAGCAATCTGTTGTGTTTCTGCCAGTAACCTCAGCCTGGATCTGTTTACATTATCTTTATGCTAGCAGCTTTGAGAGGGGTTGCTATGGCTTGTGATTCCAATGCACCTGGAAAGTGGATGCTTGTTAGGACCTTGCACCTGAAAGGTGAAAAAGGAGTAATCAGGAAGTCAATATATGGGAGGGGACAGTCAGATTGTGTTTCTCTTAGCCCTCTGTGGGTGATCGAGAGATGGGTTAGTCTAGACAGAGTGGACATAAGGGGTTCTTCAGAGGGTCCTTGTGATCTGTAACTTTATCCATAGTCTGAAGCTCTTGCCCAACTGAGAAAAATCAGGAAGTTCAGTGGAAGTTTATTGTAATATGGTGAGTAGATTTTTGCCTTTTCTTTGGGCCAATTTAGACATTTTTAACATTTTCATTCAAGGTTACCTTGAGTTTTGTTTTGGGATTTATGCTTGTTACTAAAAGGCTTACTGTTCTGTCCAGTTAATATAGAAAGTCTAGTTGCCTTCTTGAGACGGTGTCCTGTTTCTTTGCGGTTATTAAGCTTCACAACATGTTGTAAAGTGGGCATATGCTGTCTTTTTTTCCAGCTTTGGCCAGCAACTTTTGTTGTCGACTCAGGAAGGGGAAGGTTTGCAATGCAGGAATTCACTGTTATTGATAACTTCTATCTCCTTAGTATACAGGTCTGCTTTTCCTGCAAGATCACCAGTTTGGGGAGGGGGAAGAGAAAAGGTGCTGGCATAATCAACTGTCTAGGCTCAGAACAGGTCCTGATCCCTTTCAAGGAGAGAGGATGGTGTCTTTGCTCAATAAGGGCCTCACTTTTCCTGTTGTCTTTGTGCAAGTTGTCTTTGACATCGGGCTGAGCTGTTGTGCATGAAGTGGAAAGAAAGGGAAGATGCTCTTTGCCTTAAAATCATACTCGGGGCAAGGTGAGCAGTTAAAGGTGGCATATGAATTTAGTACCCCCTGCACATAGATCCTTGCAAGTTGAAACACGGAGCGAGTGTGTGTGATAAAGAAACAGTCAGATGAAGACTGGAGAAGCAGCCTTTTGTTCAGCTCAGCTTGACCACTAGGCAAAATACAAAGCCAGGACTATTTCCAGAATGGGAACTTTGTTATTCTACACTTTTCTTCTCGAGGCTTACACAAACTGAAAACCCCTGGGACTGAGCATTAAGTGGGCTGGTAAGGGAAAAGCTTTCCCCTCTGGCCCTTCAGAGGGGAAGGAGGTGGTGAGTTTTTCCTTCTTCTTTTGGGGGATGGGGGAAGAGGACAAGTGAGGTGTGGAATTGTTTTTTTGTTATTGAAGGGCAATCTACTCTTTTTCTCCTTCTAGACCTGCTAGCTCTCAATCCATCCTGAGCCCAGACATGATAATAGAGAGCTTTCACATGCAAATATGTCAATTTATTTCCACGGTAGCAAACCACTGAGGACTGAAAGGGAAGCCACAGTAATGCTGACAGTTACATTGTTCCAAAACCACTATGCTCCTCAAAGTCGGGAGAGAAAGTCTAATCAAAGGCCATTCAAGTCTCAAAACCACAGGACTTGACTGCCTCATCTTCCTGATGTTTCTCATCTTTCTCAAATCTTCCTTTGCAGCAAAATCACTGACGTGCTCACCTGCTCATCTCCATCTGACCATATTATACCAAACTGTCTGGTGGAGCTGAGGATGTTTCTTCCATGGCCTGAGAAATGTCTTTAACCCCCTCACTCTGGTGTCTTGGGAGCAAAGAGAAATGGAGGGTAGGGGCATGCATTTATCTATGTGGCTTCCTTATGTCTTTGGCTGTAGGGTGATATGGTATAAGAAGGCATGCAGGCTCCAGAACTGACTGCTTTACTTTGAGATGTGTTCTTTGTGAACTAAATGTAACCCTTTTCCCTCACTCATATGTAAATAGAAATGAATGAATGTACTAAAACGTTCTACACAAATAGGCTATGATAATAAAACATTTGGATCCTTTCCTGAAAATAATGCCTTTCCTTAATGGGCTTGCAAAAATAAGTTAGGAAACTAAAGGACTTGTTTTATACTACTCAGTTTGACACCCTCAGGCAAGTTGAGATCACATGATGATCTTTCATGATGCAGTGAAAACTCAACACTATCAAGTCTTGCTCAACTCTGGAAGCAGACTAGCAGCATGTATGTGGCACACAAGCTAACTACTCCTGCCTGCTAGCGTGGAAGTGTTTCTAGGTCTGAGATGGCTTGAGCCAAGACAGTGGGGAGGGTTTGTGCTCAGCACTTCTGTGTCAGTGATTAGCAGGGCTGGAGCAGACCTGTGTACATCCTATCCCCCCCCCAAGGATGAACCACTCATGAAAGGGTAGGAATGGGAGAACCTTAAAAAGGAGCTTCTTGGGACCATCCTCTGTCCAGTGCTGCAATGCAAGCCCTAAAGCAGCCAGTTCTTAATACTCTCAGAGGGACTTTTATTTGTGTGTTTCAAGAAGCTTTGTATATGTGGGAAAAACCTCTTACCCATTGTAAACTTGAGTTAAGGAAGACATAAGGAAGGATACTGTCTTTACTGTGACTCTGAAGCCAGTTAAATGTGCTCAAGCTAACCTAGACAGTAATAAGCAAAATACAATGCCAGCCTTAGTTTCCCAAAATGTAGGTAATCTCTGCGGGATTTTACAGCCATATCTGTGGGTATTCATTCTGCCTGTGCCTTGAACATGTCTTTGTGGCTGCACCTTGAAACTGAGGTCTGCAGCCTCCCTCTGGGAGGTTTGGTTAATGTGCCTCAACAAACACACAAGAGGACCCATGTGGATTTCAGCTGTGGCCTTTTCTTAATGCATTTTAAAACAAATACAAAGCTTTCAAAGCCTGGAGTTAAGCCCTCTGGGACTTCCTGCTTAACAACTGCAATATGTGAGCATGCAAACCTCTCAGTCAAATTGGAGAGTCCCTCTGGGGTATGTGCACTGGAGGATTGTAGAAAGGGAGAATAGTAGCTTTAGGCTACCTTTCCTTCCTCCTAGTCATCCCTTCCAGGGTCTAAGTAGCTATAGAAACCAGGAAGCTGTCTGGTTATGTCAGATCTTGGCAAGCAGGAATATGACTCATGATTTTTAAAAAGGCAGCTGGTGAACAGAGATGAATTCCAACAGTGGGCAAAATTTCACCTTTATTCATACAGGAATAGCCTTATTGTCATCAGTGAATGTCCTATTTCCTCCTACCTGTAGAGGTTTTTCTTTGATTTTCAATTATTTTCTCTCTCATAATGATTTAGATGGTTTCCTAGTAGCCAGCCCGAACAGTTCTCAATCATCCATCATATGGTCTTGTTTTCCTTTATTACAAGTATTTATTTGCAAATTTCTATATATTAAAAGTTTTGAATTGAATGGTCTTTTTCTACGCAGATCATGGTGTATCTATTATCCATACATAGGAAATTTCCAGTATGATAAGTAGTTGGTAACTGTTCCTCATAAAAGTAAATCCTGTTTCTGAAAAATCTATTTCCCTTTAAGTCACAAACTTTTTCAAATCCACACTTTTGGGCCGTTTTCTTCTTCTTGCCCTGTGATCTGCAAAATGTCTGTAGATTTTTTGTTATATCTGTAACGGAACTAGTAGTTGTTTGCTTATGGTACATTCAGACTCAGGCAAACTTACCTGAGTGCTTGACAGCATCCTTTACTTCTGGAGAATTTCTTCTGTCGTAGCTGGTGTTGATTGTGGAATTTCTACAAACTTATTTTTTTAATTAAAAAAGTGGGTTGTTTAAAAAAAAAAAAAGATTCAGTGCAAGTTAATTACCAGGAAATGGAGAAGCATGTGCTTCCTGCCACAATTAATTAGTCTACTGGCTGTTTCCTAGCTCACATAAGCCTGTATTCTAATTATATGGAGACAGTTTCTGCCATGAAGCATTAGCAACTAGCCACCAAGGTATATGTGCAGCTCCATAGATTTCATCTGCTGGGTCAGCTGTCAGAAACAAAGATGGCGAATATCTGTTAAATAGTCTTGTCCCATCCTCCTGGTTGGCATTGCTTTTCTTGCCTTTAAGAATTCTGTCTGGCCCTTGCACTTAACTTATTAAGGAAGGGGAAAGAGAACCTTTCACTGTTTCTGAGGGGAGAAGCGCATCGTAATTTGTGGGCCATGACCTTGCAGATATGCAATTCATGGGCAGTTAAGCAGCACTGAAAACACTGGAATAATGTTAAAGAAAATAAAATATCCCAGATAGAATTTGGGAGACACAAAGCTTTCCAAGTATGAGAGATGAACTGTAGTAAGTAGTTGTAGTAATACTGTATTAGTTGTATTGTTGTATTACTACAATTACTTGTAGTAATACATGTAAGTATTACTTACGGGTTGTATTTCAGCCAGATATATTGCTGCCATGCTTGATATATTTTTATTCTTTTTAAGCTAAATGTAAGAGATCAGGAAAAATCGTTATTTTTGGTTCATACCTGAGAAAGGTGACAAATGTAGCTATGGGGAATATTCTAGAGACTCTGCTACTGCCTTTGCTTTTGTTTAGCTGGTGTCCCTCTCACCCGCACAACTTGCTTCCTACTGTACAAAGACATTAGGAGCTGAGGCAGACTGTACTCTTGAGCCCCAAGACCTTGGCTGGTCAGGTGTGCCCTGAGGGACTGCTGCACAGAGGAGCCTTGGGAGAGGTGAGGCTTGCAGCTTTCAGCCTTACTTCAAAGCAGTCTGTATTTCACTGTCCATTTCTCTCTTTACCTTCCTTCTTGATCTGCAATCAGTTTACACTGAACACCTCTGCGGGTCAATATTTAAAGAATTCAACATCTAGGCAGCCAAAATGAGTCAATTTGTCTATTAAAATTATATAGCTTAAAGGTCTTAGAGTAACATGTATCAATTTTTGAAGATACAGTTACAAAAGTTGTACCAATGCCTTTCCCTTAGTGAAAAGTCTGTCCGTTGTGTCCTTGCATTTCCTCGAGGATGCTGGAGGCTGCAGACAGCAGGACCTAACCCTGTGGGTGAGTGGATACTAGAGGTGGGTGAGCAGCCAGCCTGGTGGGACAGGCAGGGAGCGTCAGTGATGGCAGCAGAGATTTGAAGCCTGGGAGATGCATGACGAACTTCCTAATTCTGCATTTGTGCTGTAGCTTCACCCTGGCAGGTAAGGCTCGGAGGAAGAATGCACAGGCTGATTTAAACTGGGTGTAATCAGTGTACTCATTAGTTACGTTTCATTCTGCCCCTGTGGCACACTGGTAACAGGTTACTGTGAAAGACAGCAAAAGTGTGTTGAGCGCCCAGGTGTGACAGCAGGCCGTGGATGCTTGGTGCTGGTGAACTTCTCGAGGAATCCAGGTCCCCAAGCTTAGGCCAGTGCAGGATCTCTCAATCTATAAGTTTTACAAGTGAAAGAGATGCTGTTTCTGTGAGGGGCAGAGGGAAAACATCAAGGACAACAGCCTGCGGCCGTGATTTATACTCCCAGAATGACCTGACTGAGCAATGTGTTCTGACTGTGAGCCACAAAAAGTCCTTTTAGCTTCCATTAAAGTAATTTAGCTGTGCAATATACCCTAGAATGTCATGACAGGCTTAAGTGTTGATACTCAATATATAACTTATGTTTGGAAGTAATTACTAGATGTAAGTTGTGTGTTTGCTGAAATGGGATATGAAATGAGCTAAGAGCATTAATTCCTATTTACCAATGGAAGTGGCTCTCTTGAGAGCAGTCTGTAATTCCAGATGCCATGTCCTCCCTTGACATACATCTTGCCAGGATTGTAATTTTAATTCTCTAAATAAACATTTCACCAGATTACTATAGTGAGCAAGTTTACTTTTGTCAGGGATCTCAAAATGTTTGATGTGAGATTTTAATTATGTTCAATATAGTTCCTAAGAGGATGCCTAGTCAGCAGGTGAAGACTTTGGCTGGAGATGTAGAAAACCAAAACCAGGTTTCTGAAAAGCCACCGTTGTTTGTTTTTTTGGTTTTGGGTTCCCCCCAAAAAAGTTAAGTAAGCAAACTGAAAGTTAGAAAGAATTAAGTTTTGCTTTTTGATAGAGGTTGGATTATGCTAGTTTTCTCCCCCCTCTCATTTCAACTTTCAGTTAAATTCTTACTGTTGTGTCCTGGCTGCAGGGCTTGGTAACCATCCTCTAAGCTGACATCATTATCATTATTTATCAGATAAACAAGCCATGTGTTTTGGGAGGCAGAGGGGAATTATCTGTGTAAATATAAGACCCAATGGTTAACTTATTTCTGCCAACACGAACACATTTTTTTCCCACCTGACAAACTGGGGAGTGGAGTGGAACCAGAATAAAAAAGTGGCAAGTTGACTCTCATATCAGCTTCTGTCTTTGAATCCTCTTTGAATCTGGGCAAAACCCTCTTGGAAGACCTGACTGCCCCAGTTGTGGGGCATGTATGCAGCAGCATCAAGGGTAGGAAAGCCTGTCTGCAGCTAACTGACCAGTCTCAGCTGATTCCATTCTTGCCTTGCTTCAGATGCCATTACTTTGTAGAGCTATTGGCCATAATGGCAATTTGTCCTGCCTGTACTTTTGACAGCTGATAGGGCATTTCAGGAAAGGAGGTGGAATAGGGTTAAAGTTTCTTTCATTGTCTTTCTCCTAGAATGAGTGGCTGTGCAGAAAACTTTATTTTAAAATGGATGTTTGGGAAGATTGTTGTTGTTGTTGCAGTATTGCTAGTTTGGTTTCTGCCAGTTCAGAGTGACCCATGCTGTGGCTTACTGCATACCAGGTACTCTTACTCTGGGCACATCAGTTCCAAAGAAAAGCTGAAGTTGGTGCAATAAACAAAAGCAGCCCTTATAGGTCACCTGTTTTCAGCCCTCTGTGTGTCACAGATTTTTGTCTTTGAACATGTTCTCATTGATGTCGTATTTAACCTCTTGAATGACTGTAATGAGGATCTCTCGGTCATTTACCTGGAGAATATAATCAGCTGCCATCTTAATTCTGACTGTTAAGAGCCTTTACCTGATACCTGGACTGATCTGTACCTTTTTTCATTTCTGGTTATTTCTTTCTGTCCTGCTATCTTCTGAGGCCATGAATTAATTTACTTCCTTCACCTAATCTTTTTTTAAAGGTATTAGATTCTGACCTTATTTGCTCTTGGCTTATTTTTAACTCTTTTACTTGCTCCTTGTGTGGCTTATGCTCTGTTCCTTATATCACTTTATGGTTGTCTTTGGTCTTTATTTCTTTCCAGTCACCACCTTTTTCCTAAATTTAAAAGAGAATATAGAGGTGTTCAGTTCTGACTGCTCAGTTGCATTGTGGCTCTATAAGTGTCATTTTCAACCTCCCTGCTTTTCTGGGTGTTGTTCTTTTTTTGTGCATCTGAGAATAATCTAGCTGCTCAGTTGCATTGTGGCTCTATAAATTTTCATTTTCACCTCCCTGCTTTTCTGGGTGTTGTTCTTTTTTTGTGCATCTGAGAATAATCTAGGAGTATACAGTCGTTAGCCCAAATCTGCTGTCAGCTATGTCAATAAAACGAAGATGAGGAGTGAATGAAAATAAAACCAATTGAAGCCTCTTGGGTTGCCTTTGCTTTTATTCTGAAGATTTTTAAAAGAGAAGGAAAAAAGCGGAGATCTCAAGGGTAGATCAGAAAGGCAGTTTTAAATCAGAGAAGGAAATACAGACTTAGTGATGTGATGTTCTGTTAAAGGTCTCAGGAAAACCACCAGCCACTGCTGGAGAAAGTTGGCTGGATGATGATAGATTTGACTAAAGTGCTGATAGATTGATCTGCTTCATTCATAATGTTTCTGAAGTACTTAAGGGAATTGTATCTAATATCTTTAGTCCTTCAGTGATAATTCAAGTAGAGAGAGGCAAAAGCCCTAAAATCAGTCAAATCTACTTAATACCACTGTGAGTTAAGAATCCACTGAATATTTGTGTGTAATCACAGCATAATGCTGTCTGTCTAAACAACGTGATTATCATCTAAGTTTTGACAGTGGGCCTAGGTCTGAATGGGTAGTCAACTAAGGACGTCGAAAATGGAGGTTTCTGACTTTATAGGTCAGTATGAGTGAGTGTATTTCTGCTCTTAAAAAGTGTTCTGCCTGTTAGAAGTGAAATAAAAGGTAGTTTGCATAGATCTGGTTAGACAAGAAGAGCAGGGCCAGAAGTTGTTACTTTGGGGATCACACCAATGGAAAGAAAACAAGGAGATCCTCTGACATCAGAAGAATTGCTCTGGATTTTTGCTAACATATCATGACACTTCATGGCAAAAAGCTGATATGCAAGTAGCCTGTGGGATCCTAAGCAGAGTGCTGGGTAGGGATGGTGGTGCTCTTCTGGCATGAGTTGGATTTCTGATGCTGGAGGAGCAGAGGTCTAGCATACAGTCAACTTCAGCACGCTGACCCAGCTGAACAGTTGACCCACCTGATTTTAAGCAGGCAAGTAATTTTGACAGATATATCAGTTTAGGCAGCCATCCTTTCCCAAATGTCCCAGGTTTTCTGTTACTGCTTCCGTAGTTCAGCTAATGGGGAACTATCTTCAACTTCTCCCATGCAAGGTCAGGCAGGTTAAGTTACTCCTTGTTTGCCTCAGGAGCAAACTCATGTGAATTCAACAGGACTGTCTGGCTGTGTGCACAGTAATAAATTCAATGTGCCTGGGAAAGTTTGCAGGCACTGAGTTCAGCTGGCAGGGAAGGACTTTCAGCCATGCTAACATGTGCTTTTACACCCCTGTATAGGCAGCGTGGAGAGGCTGTATGTTGGGAATGATCCCTCAGATGCTATACAGGCTGAGCAAAACTTGGGCCCCAAGTGTGAAAGAGCTAGTTGGTGTGGGCCAGCAGTGTGTCAGGGACTGTTCCCACAGAACATTACGAATGGATGATATAATTGTATTCTGCTTGGAAAGGTCAGCCAGATTGTGGAGTTTCTTGCTATAGATGCACCCTTATGTGTTATAAACTCTGAGGCTATCGTTCAGGGAACAATTTCTATTTAGTACAGCATTTAAACAAATGCTTACACATGTTCACATGCTAAACTCCCACTAAATCCATGGGCTTTGAATGAGACTCAGTTATTAATAATTCCCCAACTGTAACACAGAGTTGATTTAGTAAGGATTCTCTCTCTAACACATGCACATCTCAATGGAAATGATTGAAGCAGGACCTCTGAGAGAGAACAGTTATTCTCAGGCTTTTGGCCACTTGGAATCGCTTTCAGAACAGGTTATTTGTCATTAATGTCACCTCTTCTTTCACCTTTCCTTACCCCTCTTTACTTTTCCTTTCATCTTTTTAAGTTCTTAAGCTGTCGAACAGGCTGCCAGAACTCATTAGAAACATGTCAGCAATTAATTTACCAGCCATGCAGAGCTCTTTCATGCCCTCTTGGAAGAATCTCACTAGCCAGGAATAGCTGCTACCATTGCAAGGATGCAACACTAATCAGATGTGGTTATATGAAGGGGAAAACAGTAACTGCTGTAAATAAAACATTAAAGATGAGTGTTGTTAGGGCAATTATTTTGATCCCCAGGCACTTTTTTGCATGTTGTTCTGCTGGAGTCTTCTATTTTTGTAGATTTTAGAGATAGAAATTATTTTTTAAATCACCCAGGCTATCCCTAGGGGCCAGATTAAGATTATTCCTTGTAATATTCTTAAATCCTGTCCACTCTTGTTTGGAGAGATTCAGACTCCCAAAGAGAGCTGAAGCACAGCCATGTATTTCAATAAAATTACAGGAATTTCTGTGTACAAACTTTCATTTGCATGTTTATCTAGCTAGACTGCTGGTGCCTTCGGATGGGGAGCCTGTCATGATGGTTAAATAAATAAAGCTGTCCCATCTGTGATAGGAATGATCAAAGACTCTGTTCAATCTGCAGCTTCCCTGCTGACAGTGGGAATACGTGAGTCAGCTGATGACCAATTCAGCAGTTTTCTACAGAAAGGTTGTCCGCTGCTGGAAACTGTCACGATGTTAGTGGGTTCGTTTCAGTGAAGTTTCCTGAACAAATGAATGCTTTACTGGAACTGCCACTAGGGAGACATGAAAGATGAAAAATCAAAGGGAAGTGGGGATGGGGGAGCAGGGGAAGGAAGAGAAGAAACAGCACAGCTGTGTGTAGAGCTTGTTTCAAATTCTGTACTTTCTCAAAGATTAGACCTATTTGTTCCTGTGGTTTTGATTCAGCCCCATATTTCATATTAATTTTGAAGCTGTTTTCAAAGAAATCTGAAGGTCCTAGTCACTCGAAATAACCCCAAAATAAAGACACAATGCTTCTAACTTTACGTCCTAGAGTTTACTAAACAGATATTTGTAGACACAGCCAAACACGCATGCATCAGACTGGACCAAGGATCCAGACTTCCTCACTTGAACTATTCAGGGGACAGTAGTTTTCAAAATGTCAATAGTTACTTTAATCAGAACATATTCTATTAATAAGAATATATTCTAATCTAACTGATCAAGGAAAGTTACTTCTTAAATACTGTTCTCATTCACATGCACTTGAACTTAGAATGAGGACTACGGCATGTACTCTTGGTCTGATCAGATAAAATGATTTCTTTAGGATGAAAGATGAAATTGGCAGCACAACATGCAGTCCTATTAGTGAAAGAAAATGGCATATTGCTTCAAGGCTTCATACTCTATCACCACAGTGTATTAAAGCTTGGGTTTATAGCTCTTTTTCCAGCTGCATTTTGCATCCCTTCATCCAGGTACAACTAGAAATGCAACTGTCTTGTCACTTGTTGCTGTCACCATTACAGCTCTGTAAGGAGAACATCCATCACACTGCTACTGTATGTATAGAAATTGTATGCATCTGTACGTCATAGGAGCAAAATGCAGCTCATGCCATTTGAACTCCACCTACTGATGTTAATGTGTTTTTAATACTGTGCAACTTGCCTTGTTATTCAGATTCACTCTTGATAGTTTAATGATACAGCAGCAGCTATGTTTAAGGAAAAAAAAAAAGCCCTTGGACATGTGATTTCTTTCTACAAGTGTTGTGATCGTTAGGTTTTTTATCCCTTAGAGAGCTGCTATTAGTCACATTTTAAAAAATAATCTCCTGAGGCAGTAGCTGGCTCAAGAGGGTGGAAATACCACATGGTGGTTTATTGCACAGCGTCAGCAGTTCAACTTCACCCCAGCCCATTGTCTAAACACATTAAAGAAAATGGAGTGCATCTTCTCTGCCAGCTAACTTGTAACATATGCATCTACCTCACCATAGCTGTTAATTGTCTCACTTTGTTGTCAAACTCAGTAGAGAGGCCAAGAGGTGAGGGAGACTATGAAAAATGAACTACTCTCCCTTGCTAGTAACAACCCCATTAAGGCACGTTAGCTAGGGATTAGGTGTATGTAGGAAAGTGAAAGCCTGCACCATCATTGCCTTTATATCAACAACCGATATTGGTCTCTTGATTTGTCAGACTAGTTTGCCTATAGGAGTACTATGTTAAATATATTTATTTTTCTGTGGAAGAGAACTAGTTAATGAGAATCATTGAATGGTACTGCTTCAAGATCAAGCATAAATGCGTGTGTCTGTCCATATGACCAAGCAGTGGAGCAGGTCCTGGAGTCTTGCGGTCAGTGCGGGTGAGGAGACCACACAGAGACAATCAATTTAACAGAAAGTCGGGTCTCGGCGTTCTGGCCTGCAACTCATGAAAGCAATGCTCTCTTAATTACTCTGGTTTCAAACCAGACCTATTACAGCAAAACTAACTATTTGTGAGCAGTTTGTGGCAGGCCTGGGTAGGAAAACTTTGGTTGTGATAAGAATGAAACAGAATGGCCATACTGGTCAAATGAAAGGTTCGTTTACTCAATGCTGTGTTTTTAGCTGTAGCTGGTTGTAGCTGTAGAAGATGGTTATGAATGAGCAAAAACAGGGTGAACATGTTCTTCTTATGCCTGATACTTTCCAAACCTCTGATTACTTTTCAGAACATGACTCCCATTTTTCTGTGCATTTCCTAATCCCTAATGATTTGTTTTCTGAACAATTCCCCTCCATTTGGCACACATAAAAGTCTAGCATCTGTTTTAGCTTCCTTTGTCCAGGAATTCCACAGATTGCTACCTGTAGTAAGCCATGTCTTTATGTTTGCTTTGAGTGTGGCTCCTAGGATCCTTGTTTGATGCCTGTTAATTCTTATGGTGGAAGAGACAAGGAGCACTCAGCCTTAATCCACCTTCTTTGTGTCAGTCCTGATTTATGTATTATATCCCTCCCAGGCCATCTTTTCTTCCAGACTGACAGTCCTTAGAGAGAAGTTTTGATGGCTTTAAGCTGATCTCAGATCATGTTTGATTTCTCTATCTTTCTGTCTCATGCACTCTTTCTTTTTCTTTGCTGTGTCCCATCTGTGCCCATCTGCCTCTCTGCAACTGCATCCTGTGAGACTAGGTGAGACGGTTTGAAGCACATGCATCAAATACAAAGCCTTGGCTTGCATCACCACTGAGGGTTAACTGTTGAATACCTACTAAGCAGTCTTTACTGAATGCTTTCCTCCCAGGGTAGATGGATTATCCCATTAATATGCCAGCCAGGCTAGGATTTTTTCCTAACAGGACCTCTGCATTCATTTCCATAATCAAATAGATACAGGCACTGGTTTGGAAGACAGAGCCTTCAGATCCTGATGTGACTGCTAAGCTAAGCAGATGTGAGCTGACACTGAGAATCCTGAGCATCCTGAGCTTTCAGTCACAAGCAGGTTTCTGTAGCTTGGCACCGGGGGAAACAATGAGAAGAATGCAAAAGGTTTGGGGGCACTGGAGGCAGTCAAGGCCCCTGCCTACTTCAGTATGAAATGGCCCAGGTGCAGCCGTCTCTTTAGCGGGTGCTTTGCAGACAGGAACAGCTTTTATTTTGAATGATGAAGAAAAGTAGAGGAATGGGAGTTGGGGTTCCCCATGTCTTCTGTGATTTTTGCCATTGCCTTGAGTAACTTAGGGCAGATCACTTTTCTCTCTATACCTTATTTTCTCTGTCTAGTTGATGCATATTTATAAACATTTTACAGAGCTTTTAAATCATTTTAGTGATGGGCAAGCAGAAAATCAGAGATGCAAGATTGCTAAGCAAAATGACAAAATTTATTTGTTAGGTGTAGAGCACCTTTATGTGCGGTGTCCTATCCTTGATATTTTGTGGCTGTTACATAGGTTTTCTTTGTCTTAAACGGAAAGAAAGAACAGATAATGTCAGAGACTAGAAAAGCTTCTGTCTGTGGCAAAGAAATAAAAATTGCTGGTTATTCCCTCTTCAGACATCAGGACTTCATGGGCTAGGCCCAGATGCAGAGGGACAAGGATGGTTCAACTCCACATAGTTTGCATCCTGACAGTTTGTGAATTTATGAGAAAAAGTAGGAGAAGGAAACAGGGAACTGAGACCCATCAGAACTATGTTTAATCAAAGCAAGAAATGAGTTACAGGAATCAAAATCACCTCATGTAAAACATCTGCAACCTATTTTGAATAGACATTTTGAAGGGTGGCTTTCTGAATAAAACTATTACAGCAATGCTTTGGGAAATTGGAGGTTTGGAAAGTAGTCAGGATTCAGGCTGAGAAGGAAACAGGGAACTGAGACCCATCAGAACTATGTTTAATCAAAGCAAGAAATGAGTTACAGGAATCAAAATCACCTCATGTAAAACATCTGCAACCTATTTTGAATAGACATTTTGAAGGGTGGCTTTCTGAATAAAACTATTACAGCAATGCTTTGGGAAATTGGAGGTTTGGAAAGTAGTCAGGATTCAGGCTTTAAGAATGTAGAGGCACATGCCCAGAATATGGGATATAGTTTTCAGCATGTCCCACTCCTGTCCTCCCTCACAGTGAAGGAAAGGGTCTTCAGGGGATCTATATCCCACCAGCTTTGGTGGAAACATCCTACCCAGAAGTATCTGGGGGTGGGGGTGGGAATGATCTGGTTAAAAAAAAAAATTAATTCTCTGCAGTTTATCCCAGGGGAAAGATCGGGTGCCACTTAGCTTTCCATCTTTATTTAAAAAGTTGAGGCAAAATAATCAGCCTTTTAATTTAAATACAAAATGGCAAATCTGTTCTTGTTGAAGGAAGAAGCAAGCTCTGGCACTACTGTTTGAATTCATAATAATGCTTCACCTTATGTTATTTGGCTCTCAGCCACTCATCAGGACCTCCTATGCTGCAGTCTGGTGCTGTTCTAGCCAGAAAAGGTGATTTCCTCCACAGACCCTTAGATGTAAAGTGAAGAGAGGAACTTAAAAACTCTTTGAATAGTATTAGGTTTGGAGCGGCATGTCTGATTCTTGCCACGCATCATCAGCAAGGTGGGTGGAAACACCTCTTTATGACTTTTTTTTTTAATTCAAGTTAAGTGGAGGAAGAAGCTGCCCTCAGTCCCCCCTTCCCAACCTAGAAGTGAGCAGCACAGTGAGTGAAACTTAATGAGGCTGCTATGCTTTCTGCCAACTAGCAGAAGACACAGGAGCAGACTTATGCAATTAGTGAAATTTCTTCTGACTCATCTCTTCAGCTCTCCTGTACCCGGCACCTGGTGTCTCTGGTTTTGCATATTACTGCAGCCACAAGGCTAGTCTGGGATCATCTGCTGAACTGGATAGCTTGAGTAGTCCTGGTTTGTTTACTCCCAGAGAAGTGACTCAGTGTCTCATGCAAAAGTCAGCCAGTGAAAAGTTTAACTTTTCCCTCTTTTTTTGGAAGTAGTGGTGCTACTTGGCATATTTTCTTCTGCGTGTGTTCAAATGGCTGAGCAGGTGTTGAGTCCCACAGGACTGTGAGCTCCCACAGTACAGCAGCAAAATCTTCATCATCTTTATTGTCTCGTGGCAACAGCAAACGCAAGCCCTTGTTGTGGAGGGCATGGAGCTGTCAGAGGGAGGTTTAGGCGTTATCTTCCTGTCTCTGGGTCCACTGTTAAATATTAACGCCATCGCTGAACAAGTCTATTGTCAGCCTAAGACTGCAAAGATCTGAGAAAACAGTGATGTAAAACCACCTAGTCTGCGTAATTCACAGCGCTGGATGAATCCCCAGTGTGCTGTCAAGGATTTAGACCGTTTTAAGTAGGTCCTACTTAAGGGTGCTACTTTGAGTTATGCCAATTGGGGATTTTGCCAGAAGATTGGAGGCAAAGTTTGAAACCAGTAAGATATGGGCATGCTTCCCTTCTGTACCTGTGCACCCAATCTCTGTGATTGCGTAGTCAGGTGGGTCCCTGTGCATACAAAAACTTGGCAGCTACATGCCCTGTTGTGGCAACTGAGCTAGTAAATCCTTGGACACTTGAAACACTAGAAAATGCACATAGCAGAGAAATTCCATCACACAGCATGCTGCTGATGGTGGACTTATAGTTTCCAGGCATGATGACTATGCACGTTAATAGACTAGAAGGTAAAATAATTTCCTGAAGTTATTGCTGTGAGTTATGGAGTATGGAAAATTCTAGTTTATTTTCATCCAATTTCTCTTCATTAGAATAAACAGTTTTTCTGTGATTTGCACTAAATTATGCCTTTTTTGGATCCAACAGCAGTCATCAAAAGTTTTCTTTGCTTAGCTTTCTAGACCAAATACTTATGTTTTTTGTCATTTGCACAAGTGTGTTGCCTAAGGCTAAGTTACCTTTCCTGGAAGGGATTTGTAAAAGATCAGGAAGAAAGAATGCAAAAAGCCTTGTATAGCTGAATGAGGCAGGGAGAGTAAAATGAAAGGGTACTCGACAAACTGTTTGCTTATATTTGGCATCGTGTCCATTATCCAGGTACTTCACAAACACCACCAAACAAGGAAAGGACAATATTGTCCATGTTCAGTCCAACAAGGACCTCTTTACAAACGTGAGTTGTTTGCAGGGAGCTGTCTAAAATGGATTAAGTGGTTCAAATTGCCCGGACTTCTGAATCTCTCTGGAAAACTGAAGGGAGCCATTTAGACTCCTCCCAAAGAAGAACCCTCCTTGCCCCGAGTCTTTAAATTTACTTTTAATCCATGGTGGTGTTGGGTTGATGGTTGGACTCGATGATCTTAGAGGTCTTTTCCAACCTTACTGATTCTATGATTCTATGTCCACCCCTTTGGCAATATAGGACAAAAGAAACCAATGTGGCTGATATAAACCATATGTGTTCAAGGCTTCAGGTTTTCGAGAGGTGTCTGTTTGTGTATGAGTATGCGTGAGGTGTCTTCTAAGAAGGTCTTGATCCCTTGAAAAGGGGAGAGTCTGCTCATGGGCCACATTTGATTTTAGGTGGCATTATCCAGACACTTTGGGGCGTAAGAGGAACCAGAACAGCCTCAGCAGCAGTTCTGCATGGCTATATGAAAAATCACTTTGAGCAAGTGATTATATCAGGAGGGGGCTGCAGACAAATGAAATCAAATCCACTGATTTTCTTTTTGAATCACAGAATCATAGAATCATTAAGGTTGAAAAGACCTCCTGAGATCATCGATCCCAACCGTCAACCCAACACCACCATGCCCACTAAACCATGTCCCTAAGTGCCTCATCTACACGTCTTTTAAATACTTCCAGGGATGGTGACTCAACCACTTCCCTGGGTAGCCTGTTCCAATGTTTGACCACTGTTTCAGTAAAGAAATTTTTCCTCATGTCCAATCTAAACCTCCTCTGGCGCAACTTGAGGCCATTTCCTCTCGCCCTGTCACTAGTTACTTGGGAAAAGAGACCGACACACAAATGTTTTTTTTGACCTAGTATGAGACTGGTCTTGCTTCATCCAGAACCAGTTCAGCCACTGATGGGTTGGGATTTTCTTTGCTTTTTTTTGCTTTTCATTTCCTTTGAGAGTTTTTTGGACTGATTGTTGAGGTTTAGTCTCTCCATATGTCTGTGTACAGCTATAGCTGCATAAAATATGTCATTATTGTATTAAAATATTTATATATCTGTACCAACTACATATGCAGTTCAAGTCCTTCTTTCATAACTTCCACTTTAAGTAACCTTTAGGCACTGAGAAGTGCCTGCAAGCTATAGCTACCAAACTGGAAGAAATGTATTTGGTTTCACCTCTCGTCTCTTGTCAGAGCAGTAGGAATTTAAAGGCCGTCCTATTACTGTTTTCAAGGTCCAGCAGACATGTAGCAAGAATAAAGATCAGGGTTTTTTTTAAAACAATCTAATTCTCCACCTGATTGCTCTTCGTGCTTGATTTGTGCACAGAGCATAATAATGTTATTAAGGGTAATCAGTACTGCCATTGTTATTCAGGCGAAGAAATGCTACTGCACTATTGAACAGCACTTCACATTTGAATCATGTGAAATAGTGTAGCTCATAGAGCATCTCTGTGGTATTAAATACACTGGGGAAAAGCTCAGGCCAAAACTGTGTTAGGGTCTGACAGAACACACAATTATTAATAATAAGGCATGGTACGTACAGCCATGGGCAACACCTTCGTGAGAAACCAGTGCCTTGTGTCAGAATCTAATTTTCCAATAATTGGTACTGTATGTGCCTTGTATATGCCAATACAGGTATTGATTGAACATGTAAAAGTGAGATGAGATAGCAAAGTAAATCTCTTGGGAATGAAGGACCACGTGGAAAACCCATAAGTAACGTCATTTACTTCTCATACGGTGCTTTATATCTACATTGAGAACACTAGAACACACAACAGAGACAATGTAGGAAAATAACACTAACGGAATAGGTCAAAAATGCCCACTTTTCATTTGAAGTTTTACAAGAATTTTATTCTTCAAATTGCCTGGGATTATTATAATATTTAATTTCAGAAACAAACCCCAGAAATTGTAGAGAAAAAAAAAGGTCTTGTTTTCTTGTTCCTCTGAAGATTTCAGTTTGTTCTGTATTTTGATCAAACTTTTTTGGTTTAATTTTTTTCAGTCAAAAAATCCAATGGATTTGAAAAACCATTTTAAATTTTAAAAATGTTTTGGTAAAAAGGAAATGTAATTAATTATTACCTATATCATATACAAACTGGGGGCCAGAAAAGAATAAACTAAACAGAAATATGATATTTGCGCGAATACAGGCTTCTCATCTGTTCTGTTTAGCTTGTGATAAGAGTTTAGCTATATGATGCAAGCTGTGGCAGTCCAGTAAACCTTACATCTAGACAATGGTCCCCAGTCTTTTTTTATTTACTGGTATTATCAAAGCAATGGAGGCTAAGGGTGGTATTCAGGCCTCTTCACTACAGGTGTTTGATATAGCAAAGACATTTTAGAACTGTTGAATTTGATGGTTCTAAAATTTGGTTTAAGGCAAAAAATTTTTACACAGTTGTAATTGTGAGAAGAGATTTAAATTAATATGAAATGCGAGAGAGAACATATTGCTAAGAGCAGGCTCACTCAGTAAGGTAATGCAGTCCTCCATTTACTTTAAACTTAAGCGTGTTAGGCAGGTTGCCAACAGAGTCTACTTTCCCAATCGCAAGCATCTGCTTTAAGCAAACTTTTCTGATCTTGAGTTTTGGTGTCTTCTCTGGCTCTGAAGGGCTGCTACAGCCAAACTCACTCAATCTTCCTCCTTGCTGAGATTTTTCCATGGCTCTCTTTGCTTTAGGTATTTCACTTTAGTGCACTGTTAATAAAAGCGGAGATTTCTCCTGTAACCTTTTTCATTCAAAGGTATTCAGGTTCTTAATAGGATTCATGCTATGCCATACTGTAACAGGGAATTGCTCCTCTATAAGTCTCACCCCCAAAGCCCTCTGAACTCAGTGGGGATATTTCTATTGCCTTTGGTGTGCTTAGGATGAGCACTAGTGACTGCTGAGTACCTTGAACACATAATAATGAATCTGACTTCATGGCAGCCCTGAGAGATGGATATCGCTACCTCTGTGACTGATAAGGAAATAGAAATCTGGAGAGCTTACATGAATTGCCTATGATCATAAAACAACCCTGTGGAAACGCTGAGAAGCAAATACCTGTCTCCAGTCCTGTCTTATCCGGAAGGCCAGTCTGCCCCCTTGGCATCACACTGGCGACTATTAACTTGTTCCCAGATCTTCACAAAGTGAAATAACAGCCCCTATAACTGCTACCTGCATATCCATACTTGGCTTTGCAGTGCTGCTGCCTCACCCATACTGCATATTCATCAGATCCCAAAGATCTGCCTGGAGAAGCAGCTGCCTATCCGAGGGGGACTTTTCATCCCTCCCTGATCTCCCAGCTGTGGTGGGATTGAGGCAGGGCAAGTGTCCTGGTTCTGGCTGGGATAGAGTTAATTTTCCTCCTAGTAGCTGGTACAGTGTTGTGGTTTGGATTTAGCATGAGAATACTGTAATAACACACTGTTTTAGTTGTTGCTAAGCAGTGTTTATACCAAGTCAAGGACTTTACAGCTTCTCATGCTCTGCCAGCAAGGAGGAGGTGCACAAGAGCTGGGAGGGGGTACAGCCAGGACAGCTGACCCAAACTGGCCAAAGGGATATTCCATACCATATGACATCGTGCTCAGTATATAAGCTGGGGGCAGTTGGCTGGGGGGCAGCAATTGCTGCTCGGGGACTGGCTGGGCGTCAGTCGTTGGGTGGTGAGTGGTTGCATCACTTCTTTTCCCAGGGTTTTGCTTCTCTCTCTCTCTTTGTTGTTTTCCTTTTCATTACAATATTATTAGCAGTATTATGCTGCTCGGGGACTGGCTGGGCGTCAGTCGTTGGGTGGTGAGTGGTTGCATCACTTCTTTTCCCAGGGTTTTGCTTCTCTCTCTCTTTGTTGTTTTCCTTTTCATTACAATATTATTAGCAGTATTATTTTATGTTATTTCAATCATTAAACTGTTCCTATCTCAACCAATGACTTTTCTTACTTTTACCCTTCCGATTCTCTCCCCCTTCTCACTGGGAGGGAGGGTGAGCGAGCGGCTGTGTGGTGCTTAGTTGCCAGCTGGGGTTAAACCACAACAGCAAGAAGGGTGGCTTACTGAGATGCTGGGTCAAAATGCTGCTGTTTGGCAGCTGACATGGTGAACCCTGCTGTAGTTTCTCTGTATTGTTAACTATACGCAGCAGAGGGCATTAGCGTTTTTAGTACTACAGAGTTTATCTGTGGTAACCAAGGTTCAAATATAACACCTAGGACAGCAAATTCATGAACAATACAATATTGGTTGATTGTTCATAAATACAACATCTCTCTTTATTGTAAATTGCAAGATCAGACAAAAGTGCGTCTCCCCAGGGAGGGACAGGCAAGCAGTTTGGGTCTGTGTGAAAGAAGGTTTGATAAGAGTTATCAGGCTGATACAATGTTTATTTACTGCAGATAAACATGCTCAGACTATGCATCTGCTTCCAGAACAATCCAGAAACTTGCTCTGAAGTGGCAGGGCACCACAGACAGATCATGACATGGTCAGTGTGTCTTCTATGTGCCAGAAATCCTGCCTGGTAAGTCTGGGCCTTTTTATATGGGTTCCCTGTGTAAGCATTAAAGTCAAGTAAAGAGCAGTTAATGCACTGGTCCCAGCACCTGCAGTGCTAGGATGGATTTAAAAAAAAAAAAAAGCATAATTAAATGACTAAAAAAAAAGAGTACTCTTCCACTACACTATTCCTAACAAGCTGCAGTATCCTTGCATGAAACAAAAATCAATATGCCCATCAAACAGAGACACAATCTTAATAGTACTATTAAAAGAAGGAGGAAAAAGAACCCTGAATTTCTTATATTTTGTAATTACTCAATAAGACACTTCATCAGGTAAGTGTCTCTGCAAGCTGAAAGGCTGCACAGTGTCATTTCAGTCTGTGCCATGTTTGCTGCTCAGCTGTTTCTGATAATTTAGGTCAACAAAGTTGGCAGATCTCTCTGGATCTTAGTTCAGCTGCTGTGTCCACAATCATTCCTCCTCTGAGCTCAGATGGTGGGACTGCCCCTGGGGGCCCAGCTTGGATGCTTTGGCTGGGCTGCCTCTTCTGGGTTTAGGGACCAGAGTGTCAAGGGCTTGCTGCTGTGAAGGGGTTTAAATTTCCTCTTCTCAGGGAATGAGCTGGGGCTCCATGTGATTTCCCTCTGGGTTCTTCAGATTATGGGTTTCTCTCTAAGGTGGGTACCTGACCTGAGATCTGGATCATTCAGGTCAAGCCCAGATTTCTGACAAGTCTGCAAGTTTGACTCCCTGTTAAGTGTTGCAAAGGGCTTAACTGTTCTCTGTACCTTATTGTCTGGAAGGATCTGCATTGTGCAGGCTCCCAGAGGAGTCAGTTGTTTGATGCGTGCCATTTGGCTCTGTTCTTCCTGGGCAATGAGGTGAGCATTCGTCTGTATATATCTAGAAACAGGATTACACTAACACCAAGCAACAACCAAAATAAGGTCGCCACAGTACTATGTATAGTGTAAACATGGTAAGAAACACCTTATCCTCATGGTGGTTACGGCCTGTATAGCAAGAGAACAAATGATGGGGGGGAGGGACACGGGTACTAAGAATGACTTGACTTCACACAGAAGGTCTCTCTCTGTGGCAGCACAAATTTTCAAGGTCCAAGTCCAGTGGGTTAGTTTCAAGACTACAGTTGTTCCCACTGAATTTGTTTGTGCATCGTTCTGTAGGGAGCCACTGCTCCCCTTGGTGTGTTGGAAGGAAAAGGAAGTTTTCAGAGAGCAGCCTGAGCTCAAATCCCAATTGCTCTTTGGGGAAGCCCTTGTTTGGGCCCATGGTTGTCTCTCCCTTCTTTTTTTTTTTCCTCTCATCAAGCATAGTATCATCATCCCTCTACTTTTTCCTTCCTCCTTCTCCTTGCCAAACCCCCTGTCATTAATACCTTAGTCTACCAAAGTGGTAATGCCCAGGGAATTGCTCCCAAGCCCTCAAATGGGTTCCAAGCTCTCTCTGCACTGTATTTTGCTTGCTACAGCACAGTTTAGCACCCTTTTTAGTATTTCTGTCCAAAGTAAAGGGGTTGAAGAAGGGTGAAAAAGAACAAGCTGAAATATGAACATAATAGGAAACAGTAGTTTTAGGGACAATCACGAGGTAGTGTGTTAGGAGACTGAAGTGATGTGCCCAGTGGGAACAATCTGAACCTATTTGTTCAAGTTCAAACTATTCTATTTGGACATCAGCTGTCTCCAATGGCAAGCACACTGACTGATTATCTGGTATAAATCTGCATAATTTGTCGTTATACATAATGTAGTTAATTTACTTCAGGCTAAAACTTTCAATCTATTCACATTAACACATTTTACAAAGAACAGGAGAAGGGCACTCGGATGATGTGCACATCCCTTCCACAGCTCTGGGTTCCTGTGTTGCTGGGTAGCAACTCAGAGCTGGCAGAGTGTCCTGGGCATGTGGGGAAGTATTTAACATACACCCAAAGCATGTGCTGCTTTGGGGTTCCCAGGTAGAATTTTGCTATGGCATGCAATCTTTTAAGTTCTGGGTTGTGAGTGAATGCAGACAGGATTTTAGCAAGAGAATTAGCAGAGCTAGGGTGTCTCCTTCTACAGTTCTGCTTTGTAGCTCTCATTTGTATGTGAGCTACTTCCAAAATTATTAGCAACTCCACTTAAAACTACTACTAATGTAATGCTTGAAAGGCAGTAATACCTGTAACTTCTACTGTTTAAGACAGTTTGGGTTCATTTTGTCCAGTGGTTGCTCTCGTTCATCTCACTGTGAAAAGGCTTCTATTAGTATTGCAAATTAAGCTGCTTGACTGTGGATAGAGCTATCTTCATGTTTCATATTGAAGAATGAATTCATATTTCACTCTTCCTGGGATGAAGATAAGGTGTCAGAGATCTCAGATTTAACATCAGCTGGCTGACCCCAGGCTGAGCAGAACATGGAGGCTCCCCTAAGTGTGCTAGCTAATGGTACCCTAGAGGAGGATGAAGATGAATATGGATGAAGGCTCCTTGACACTGGTCACTTTTCATAGCATTCACCGTAAGGTATTGATACCTTCTGAAGGCTGCATCTGTCACAGAGATCACAGTAACAATGGAAAATATATTTTCTGGGTATAATTTGAGACTACCTTTTGCCCAACTCTGTTTTCTGGACTGGTTCTGGTGGTGAAATACTGGGTAAAATCGCTGTCTTAAGATTATCCAGTGTTTGGATCAGTTTTATGAAAGCTGTAGCTTGAGTGCATCTTTGCTAATTTCTCCATTTCTGTGATAATTTTGTGTATATTGGTCTAATCATCTCATGTATCTGACAAATATTTTAGATTTTAATTTCAAGTTGAATCTCTACACATGCTTAGTCATTTACGATTACTCAGTCTTATGAAAGAATGAGTGAGAAAAATGCTCTCTTTGGATTAACAATAGTCATTATATCTGTTAGCAAGAATAGATAATCCCTTATAATAGTTATGGATTAAGAAGATTAAATAAATCAGGTGTTCATGACAAGAGCAGAGACAAAAAAATGTGTTTGCCTGCCCACAGAAATTTTTTCCCTCTTCTGGTAGGGATAAACCAAGACTTCTCCAGTAGGGTTTTTTGGAGGAGGGAGGAGAAAAATGGAAACAAAATAATAGTAATAAAAAAAGATAAGCAGGAAAAGCATGAAGGAAACATACATACATATATATATGTGTGTGCATATGCATATATATACACACACAGACACCTGTACACAGTCAACACCAACCAAAGAGCCACTCATTTGTGATTAAAGGTTTGCCTGAGCATAAGGAATTCCAAACTCATGATTCTTGCTCTGTTTGATGCTAGTCCTTGGATCTCTTCAATAAGCTGGCACAAGTCTATTTTTCAAGAAGTTCAATATTGGATCTGGAGGTGCGGGGAGAGAAAAACAAAACCAAAAACTTTTTTCCTAAAGTTTACATTTTGACTGACTACTTCTGGGGAGGGGAAAAACATTACTGGAAAAAATATTCAAACCTACTATAGTTCCAACAGATTTTCTTAGCTCTTCTCTCAAACTCCAGTACGTGGTTGATATTCTTCCGCAATATAAACCAATTGGGATTTTTATTTGAAATATCTTTCACATGCATTTTTGTTTCTGACTGACTTCTCATGATCCCCAGGATTTTCCATAGGTGACATATTAAAATTCAGGACACCTGTAAATTCTGATACAGCTGTGATGCTGACAACACACAGGGTCTAAGAACAGTAAGGTCTGGTCATATTTTCTGTTGCTGAGAATCTGCTGCACTTTTGTAATCCATTTTAATTAGGTATCCGTTCAAAAAAAAAAAAAGTAGGAGCTAAGCAAAATATCTAGATCCTAACTTTAAATCGGTCACTAAAGTTGTGGTATGAGGACCCGTCATCAACAAATCCATGTTTAATCCACAGGACCATATAGGACAGAAGCCAAGTTCCAGCTTCAGTGTGAAGTAAATTATATTAATTACAGTGAAGATATTGACAGCCACCATGAAGGAAGTATCATGTAGCCTAATTTTTCAGGTTCAGAAAAATTAACTCGGCAGCTGAATTAGATTTATCTTAAACAACAACCAGGTAGAGCAGAAAACTAGGAAGAAGAAAAGGCTTGAAAAGCAGGCTACAGCATAGACAGGACCACCGATTTAACATACTAGACTAGAAATAGTTAAGACTGGAAATGGAAAGACTGTGCCATGATAAACATCTGTCCTGTAGAGCATGTGTTTTCTTCCCTCTAGAACCATGGTCTGGTTTTCATTTTGGTGTTTTCTTTTTTGTTTGTTTATTTTGCATTATTGCTTTGTGTAGCCTGTTGGCCCATCACAGATGTGGTAGGACTCAGGAGACGTGAGCTTTCTCTGAGCTTTCAGTGTGACCTTTAGCATGTGATTTCGTATCTCCAGTTCCTTAATGCAATCAAAATGAAATTTCTCTACCTCATCAGGATGTTATGAGCCTAAAATACATCTAATAGCTTTGAGATGCTCAGGTATTTGGGTGGTGGTAGCCATGTCAGTGGCAATCAGAGAGAACTAGATAAATCTCAGCTACCGCAGTTCACTCCTCCTGAAATTTAGTTCAGCTGGATGAATTTTGGAGTTTTGTTACATCATGATGCAATAAGGTAAGAGTGGATCACTTGCACGTTTTTACTCATGGATGTTCCTGCCTGATAAATTCACCTACCATTCAATCAGTTTCTACAACTGCTAAAATAGTCACCTCGTTTCAATCAGTGCAAAATAAAACAGACCTCCCTACCCTTTTTTCTGTATCTTCTTGGGGAAGGAGGGGAAATTAGCATTTTTATATCCTTTTATTGCAACCCTTTGATTTGAGATCAAGATTACTCGTTAGATATAATCTGGCTTGTACTGTCAAATATCTCTGGTCTAGGATTAAATCCAACAAAGTCACATAATAAGAGGGAAAAAAAACCCAAACCCTTAAATAATTTAAACTCATTATTCTACTAATCCTTCCATTCTCCTAGGCTCCCTGGAGGTGTATTAGGAAGTAATTGAAAGCACTTTAATACACTGAAAAGACATTTGAGACTAATGTAGTCAGCCCTTGGTAACTTTCTACTTCTTTGCTGACTGTTTAGTAATAAGGAAGAAGAGCTCACTTAGAGGATCAAAAAAAAAACCACCACCAAACAAAAAGAACAACACCCCCCGCACCACATATTATCTCTAGGTGGTTTTGTTTTAATAATGCACATTTACTGTAAATAAGTACTAAAAAGACTTCACAGTGTTGTCTTCATTATAATGAGAATTTACCGCGCATTCAGAAGAGCACATATAGGGTGGGGGAGAGGGTGGTATTTGGTGCTTGATGCAGGGCACTGACACTGGAAGCCCCAGGGATCCAGTCTCCAGCTCTGTTGCCTTGTGCACAACCCTGTGTGATGCCTCTGGGAACCTACGTCTAATTTACCTCGTGTGGAAAGTGCTGTTGCTACCTCTCTACGTCATGGAACTTCACTTAATTGTTGCTTTTAAAACACTCTGAGGTCCTTGGATAAAGTTGCTGTAGAATTTGAAAGTGTGATTATTTCTCCAAAATCCTACAGCAGGAAAGGTGTTTAAATGTCAATTCTGATAGGTAGTGCTTTTGTACAGGATTGAACTATGCCCATAAAGCACTTGCTTATATTAAGGACAGTATAAAGCTTTACTTCCCCAAGGAGAATTTAGGGGGGAATTACTTTAGCTTTTACTTCAGTTAATAACACACTTGACACTTGGCAGGCTGTGATTGGGGATGGGTGGTTTTTAGAGCATCGTTGGACGCTAGTCTGTAAGAACTGTGATTTTCTGGTTGCAGTCAATTTATGATTCAAAGAGACAGCTTCATCCTACCTATAAATTTATTCCCATGGCTGTGCTGCCTCTGCCAGTTCACAAACGAAGGCTGATCCAAGACATTTAAGCTTCTTGTTTTGAAAGCAATACTTTCAGTCAATAAAGCTCTGCTATTTTTTGTGAAATTCTGAGCCCAGGCACTGGACAGAACGAGGAGTCAGTGGTGGATTAGGGAGGCTTTTGCCTCTAGATCATATGATTTTAAACCTTGCTGTGAAGAGTAGCACTCAAAAATTGTTGCTGTGGGAAGGCTGGCCAGTGACCTACACAAAAAGGAGTGTGCTGGCTTTGCCTCAGTCCTGCAACATCAGTGCACCCGGGATCTGTGGGCTGTCTCAGCAAATCTGCAAGGACTAAAAGATTTTTCAGGTGCATATCTCCCTTCTCATTCCAAAGTGGCCAGCTAGTCCAGCAGGCCAGCAAAGAGCAGGGAGTAATTTATCTCCTTACATGTCCTTTTGTCATCATTACTAACTAACTCTGATGGTTTTAAAACTCTGCCACTTAGTGTTGCCTAAGGTAAATCAGCTGAGTTATATATAGTGACAGACCTGTAGATTTATTTATGTTGGGTCCTTCTTGTGTCTCTTGTTATTTTAATATATTAACATCTGTAAATATTACTACATATTAAAGCAGGATTATTGTGAGCATTCACAATGGCTGGACATCTCCCTGAAATTAAGTGAAGCTCCCAAAGCATGACCTACATCTTGGGGAAAAGGTGCAGATATACAGGGGTAAGAGAAGTGAAGTTCCCTTGTTCAAATACCGGAGTGGCTCCCGATTCAAGCTGGAGTTGTGCCAATTCACTGCCCCTGTATTCTATTGCAGAAGCTAAGAAATATGTAGCAGACAACCCACCCTGGCCATCACTGCTTTCCTGCCTCCATCCAGCTCCATGCCCACTGATTCCCACTTGGTTTACCTCTACTTTACCCACATGTCTATAGGAGAAAGATAAACAAGATTTACATGTAGCTTGTCAATGACCAGAAAACAGGACCCAATAGCTGATTTCCGTTCACTTTCCTTAATGATGAATTTCTGTTTATACTCAGTCATTAGACTGCTTACCTGAAACTCTTTGGTGCATTTGGAACTTCATTCATGCAACTTCCCATTGTAAGGAAGAGTAAACAGCACAGCGTAGGTCCCCAGTGTGTCACAGCTGCAGCCAGTTCTGTGTAACATCTCTGAGGCAAACAGAGCGATTTCTTCTGCTGAAAAGTATTTAAATATTATTTATTTTGAAATGTAATTTAGTAGCTGTAGATGGGAAAGATTTTAGTCTTTGCAATTCATTTGCTGTCATAAGCTTCCCATCTCCTAATAAAATTACCCACAATTACAATTAAGGAACTCTCATTTTGTAAGTGCAGACACTGACATAATACTTTCATTCCTGCCTTGATTTCAATGGCATTAACAAGTTTTATGCCACATGAGGACCTACCCTCCACATTGTAATGCTGATGAAGGCTGATCATATTTCTCTACTGCAATTTCAACAATTGTAAAAAAGGTAATAATAATGTTGTTATTGCCTTGTGTACCTGTGCTGGTTCTGGCTGGGATAGAGTTAATTTTCTTCACAGTAGCTAGTATGGGGCTGTGTTTTGGATTTGTGCTGAAAACAGTGTTGATAATACAGGGATATTTTTGTTACTGCTGAGCAGTGCTTACACAGAGTCAAGGCCTTGTCTGCTTCTCACCACACCCCACCAGTGAGCAGGCTGGGGGTGCACGAGAAGTTGGGAAGGGACACAGCCAGGACAGCTGACCCCAACTGACCAAAGGGATATTCCACACCATGTGACGTCATGCTCAGCATATACAGCTGAGGGAAGAAGAAGGAAGGGGGGGACGTTGGGAGTGATGGCATTTGTCTTCCCAAGTCACTGTTACG
>NW_008795857.1:1546832-1551771 GCF_000699145.1 Aptenodytes forsteri | reverse complement strand
GGGGGGGAGTGAGCGAGTGGCTGTGTGGTGCTTAGTTGCCAGCTGGGGTTAAACCACAACAGTACCTTAGAGGGATTTTGAGGGGATCAACAGTGTTTGTAATGTGCTCTGAAATTGATGCTCTAAGTGCTATTAGGAAGCTGCCTTTCTGACAGCTTGACATATTTTCAGACAGTAGCAATGCAGCTGTGTTAAGCCATTGAGCAAGCAACCCCATATAGAACATCTAAATAACAGAATTTATCAAAAATAACGTCAAAAGCCCCTCTCCTTTTTCTGATGCACCGAAAAGCAGAGCTCCATTTTATGTGTCTAAATACATCATTCATCTGTCCAGACTTCCAGCTGGAATGTGCTGGTGAAGAGCTGAGAGACATAAGCCCCACTCCTGTATCAGTGCTGAGTACTGTTGTTATGCACAGCTGCAGTAGTGCTAGGACCCTGGCAGGTATTTCTCTTCAGAAAGTTGTGGGCCTAATTCAGCCCTTTCTTACATCTGTGTAAATCCATAGTAGTGTTATGAAAGTGAAGAAAGGTAGTCTGCTTTGCATCACTGTGACTGAGATATGACCCAGATTCTTAAATTATTATCTAATCTCTGCAAAGTTTGTTTAAGTGTCCAGGTTCACGGCTAGTCATGACGGAGAATGGCAGGGAGGTGAAAATTTGTGATATCCAAACACTGTGCCAGATGACTGAATTTGCAGCTACCAGGAAAGAGCTACTCTATGCCATTGTCCAGCAGCCTCAAAACTCCTCCGTCCCTGTAGTCAAGACACTTTATAATTTCAAAATTTGCATTTAGTTCCCATCAAAGTTCTACTTTCTTTATTTTAAGTTTAGCTGACAACTTGAAGATTACTCAGTTTGGGACTGAGTTAAAAAAGTCATTTCACTTTTACTGCTTTTAAATTTTTTATAATTCTGAAAAACAGTTAAAAATTGTAGATGTGGTATTACTCTGAATTTAAAAACACAGTGGAAAATAAAAAAATAAAAATAGAGACAAAACATTTTTTTTTACAATTTTTATTCTAGATACTCTGGGTTGAAGCAAGTCTGGTAACATAGCATGAGTTTATGAAACAGTTCATTGTTGAAAAATATACTATTTAGCAACCCTCCTCCCCCTAACTTTTGGCTAAAACCCAATTAGCTCAGATCTACTCTAGGAATTTTATAACCTCAGCTGCTCCAATTTCTACTCGGGCTAGCCAGCCCAGGAACAGAGAGCTGTAATTGGCTGATGCCAGTTCCTCAGTGTCTCGTCTCTTTCTCGCACTGAGCTGGCATCTGATGCTGGGGAAAGAAAAAGCCTATGTATATACATATATATACAACTTTTTGCCGTGAATGTCTATGATTTTTTTCACCTCTTCATTGATTTTGTTAGATGTACTCCAGAGATGACTGTCAAACTCTTAAAGTGACATATTTCTATCATGGAGAACTGTGCTGCTCATAGCATTTCTTTCACAGAAAGAAGCTGGCTAGAAGCCACGGTTTCACAGGCCTTGTACTTTTAGAGATCTGAGCTGTTCTGTAGGGGATACAGCACAGTGTAGGTGGTCTCTGATAATGGATGTTTTGGCAAGCTGTGTGAGGTGCTTTACTTATTCAGTTAGGGATTCTTGCTTTAATAGTATACTCTTCTGTTGTGACACCCATGCTGCAGGATGCTCACAAGGCTACCATGCAAAAATATTAGCTGGTGCAGGGAATAGCTGTAACCTTCTGCTCAGTTTCATGTTCTGTGGGGAACATACTACAAGTCAAGTCCATGTACTGCATTACCTCCCAACCGGTTTCTCAACGTGCTTCTGGGACCGGACTAGTATCTGTGGGAAGCTGAGACCTGGCTGCCTTGGAGGTGACTTTTTTTATTCCCGTCTCTATCAGTATAGTCGTGCAGGATGTTCTTTTTGGCTGGTTCAGGAATGGAAATTTGAGGTACCTTGAAACAGCCTTTTGCTGTCAATACACCATGTTACTTTGGGTTTCTGCTCAAGGAGAATCTTGCCTTTTGCCTCCGGGACTGGTCTCTTGGAGATAGTGGTGTTTGGCTGTCCAGGCGTATTGCAAAACACTGCAAGGATTTTTGTGAGATTGATGGCAAGGTCAGAAGATGGTACTTTTGTCTTTTGAAGTATATACGTAAACGGCAGGTTCTAGTTGCCTGCAAGAATGCATCAAGATATATGACCAAGTGGGTGACTGAAGATATAACCAGGTAAAAGGTATGTATGAACAAGTTTATCAGTGAAACCTGAGTACATTCAATGTTTCTTGAACTTTGCAGAAGTCACCAGTGTGAATTTTTTTCATAACTTCTCTTTTAAATGTATGAATTGAATATGATGGAGATAGGCATTAAAAGATATAATGAAGACCTTTATCTGTGGGGTTAAAAGGAACTTTTAGGCTGTGATTATTGGTCTAGTAAACACAGCTTTTCTGAAGACTGATTTCTCTCCCCAAAATCTTAAAGAATATTGTTAGTTGCTCCTTGGTTGCCAATTAAATACAATTAGAATTTTGTTTTGGTTTAGGTTTTACAGAATCTACTATCAACATCAGTGTATTTAATCTTTTCCTTTCAATAGAGAGATTACATGTGCTGCTTAAAATTTCTTTGTGGTGTTTGAAATGCAAAAATAATTTTATTAGACATTATTGTAGTAGTATTGTGTAGATTTCAAGTCTAAAGATAAAAAAGACACAAAACAGTATTGTCATTGTATTTGAATGGTGACAATCAGATCATGCAATTTTTCTTATCCTAAGGGAGCTAAATTACAAATAATTGAGAGTATAAATGATGAAAAGTAAAAATTAGATTAATAAACATTCTGCCTGTTTTAAAACCTGAGCTAAGAGTGTTATTGTTATTTTAAATAGATTATGGGGATAAAAATCTTATCCTACTGAAATATAGCTTGTGGTTATGTACTTCAGGAAACAATTGTGCTTTGGCAATAGGGATGGACCAGATGAGCTTTATTAATAGGTTTTATAGAGTAATGATTTAAATACAGAGCATCCCAATTAATCCCTTCTGTAAGGAGGCACAATTACAGAAGAATAATCCTCTTGCCTACCCCAGAAGTTTTCTATTGTTAATTTATCTTCCAATTCCAAACTCATATCTAGTAAATCACAAGTTTTGATGTAAAGCACAGGTTAACAGTGGTAGATAGTAGAGGTTTTCATTTAATATATAGAAAATTTGGAATTATGATGTCTCACAGCTAAGGTTGGGTGCAAACTAAGAACAAAATTCTGCCTTCACAAGTGTCCATTCCCTTTTGATTTCTTGTACAGCTACACAGATGAATCTGAGGGCAGTGTATTCTCCAAGAATATCTGCCTTTCTTCGGATGGGATGCCGGATGCTGTTGGGTACTATGAGTGAAATGTTGTCCCATTGAATTCCCTGGCAGAGCTACTTTTTCCTTCAGTGGCATTCATCTGTCAGTAGGGATCAATGGATGCTGTTTCTGTCATCTTATTTTGATATTGTGGGATAAAAGCCTGGGCATTAATACTTAATACTACTAGTACTTGCAAGTGTGTACAGAGATTTTGGACGTTATAGAAGAGACTGATGATAGGCAGTATCCAAGCTCAGAGCTGTGAATGAAGTACCAATGTACAACAAATGCAATCATAATAGTAATATCCCTTGTGTCCTGAACTTTGTATTATGTGTTGGTTGTAACAGCATTACAAAAGAGTACATGTATGGGGGCCTTGTTTAGGTGGTTGTTTATATGTTTGTCTTCAAAATGCCATGCACAGATAGATGAAAATGAAGACAACTTTCTTGGTTTTGTTCGCATTCCCTCCTTGTATTTAATGTGCTATAAAATCTCAGTGACCCATTGCTACTGATGACTGTCTACACTGAGAAATTTGATTCAGCAGGACTGATTCAGTGGATTGAAAGAGCCGGTGCTGAAGATCTGTCACTTACATAATGTGAAGTTTAGGGGGTGCAGGTCAGACTAAAATTAGTCTGGTTCCCTGGACCAACCAACCTCACTATGTAAAGGGTTTGTAGCTGTTTGGATTCATTGTCTGTGTCCTTATCAGACTTGGAGTGCATCTGGTATGGGTCTGGAACAGACCTTCTGGTTCAGTTTCTTCTGAATCTAGTTTGCCTGTACCAAATAAGCTCTGTAAATGCAATCTGTGTGTGGTGGATGGGTACGCTGAGAAGAGTCACCAAAATGCCCTGAATCATAATGCTGATATTAATGCAGGTACAGCCCATGATTGTTTTGCTTGCCTACATGGAATCTAAACTGACAGTAGGAAATTCTAACTGCACACCAATTTGAGCTTTTTAATTAATTCTCTGTAGGTGCCAAAGAGCCAGAGGGATACTTGATAATAACTGTTCATAACAGCTAAGGTGGTTCTGATATCTACTGATAATACAGAGGGAAACAGCTATGTTAGCTTTTACTAGTTCAGTGAGCCATTCAGCCCTCTGTTCAGATGCGTTCCCAATAAAATAATAATTAAGAAATAAAAGTTGTTACTACGGGTTTAATTAAAGTTCTGAGCTAATTTCACAGTGTAGCTTTGGGTCCTGATAACAACAGATCTAGAGCCTAATTACTGTCATACCAGGTGGCCTGCTTTACACCTAATTGCTTCCCTTGAGTCTGACAAGAGCCTGATTTGGAAAGTCAACTCTGTTTCCAGTAGGATATGATTTTATTATAGTGTCCTGGTTTCGGCAGGGATAGTTAATTTCCTTCCTAGTAGCTGGTACAGTGTTTTGGATTTAGGATGAGAACAAAGTTGATAACACACCGATGTTTTAGTTGTTGCTAGGTAGTGCTTACACTAGCCAAGGACTCTTTAGTTTTCCATGCTCTACTGACTGAGAAGGCTGGAGGTGCACAAGAAGCTCAGAGGGGGGCCCAGCCAA
>NW_008795857.1:1532666-1546723 GCF_000699145.1 Aptenodytes forsteri | reverse complement strand
TATTATTATTATTATTATCATATTATTATTATCATTTTATTTCAATTATTAAACTGCTTTTATCTCAACCCACGAGTTTTTCTCACTTGTGCTCTTCCAATTCTCTCCCCCATCCCACCGGGTGGGGGGGAGTGAGCGAGCGGCTGCGTGGTGCTTAGTTGCCGACTGAGTTTAAACCACGACATATAGATAAGGAAAGAAGGACAGAAATAAAGACTCCTTCCCTACAGGTACATGCTTACCCAGCTCTCGTGCCTTGATCGTGCTCTGAAGCTTCCTACTGGAATTTTGAATGAAGATGTTAAATGTATGTCTTCATATATTGATATCTTTTTAAACTCATCCATTCCCAACTTGTACACAAGGTTTATGGGAGGAGGACCTAAGTAGATAGTTCAAACAGAGGTAGTAAAGATGAGTAGTGTGTAAATTAAGACAGGAGGAAGAGGGAGGATAGGTGCTGTTAACTTTAATGCCAGTTCAAAAATACCTGCTCATATTTGCTAACCAGGACAGAACTCAAACATTCTTGACTGAAAGCATAAAATGAAGGCCTTCAGAAATACACAAATTAGGTTCAGCATCTTCCGTACCACTTTCTTCTGGTAAACAAGCAGGATGGAGTTGTCTCCTGCTTGAACATGTGAAAAGCTTTATCAATTCATACATCCATCTGGGGCTGCAGAATTATTCTGAAAAAGGGTCTGGACCTGTGGGAAAGGGTGTTAAAACAGAGGAGAATGCTTTAGCACTGATCAACAGTATTTGGAAGCACAGCACTTGTAAGCGCTGAAGGCAACCACTTCTTTTCCCCATCATCTAGGAGGCTGGGCTTGTATAAAGAACATTTATTTAGTTGTTGAGAGTAAGAGTGTCAGGATTGATGCATAGTAGGGCTGGACATGAAACACAGTTATATCAAAAGACACAGTTATATCAAAAGAAAAAATTCCATTGTTTTAAAGGGCTTTGGATCAAGTCCAAGCTCACTGTGTCACTGGACTTGCACCATAAGCTTTTGCAATAATTGATTAATTATTAGACCTCAGAAATGGTATATCGTGTGAAAAACCAAAAAAAACCCCACCTTTCTCTACTTGAGTGACATCTGTTAATATTTTTGCTGTGGGGAAATCAGAAAAATAACCTTTTTTTCTCTTCTTTTTTTTGCTAGTGTTATTAGCTGAACTTGACCTTCATAAACTACTCAATGTTCTGCTCAAGGCAAATACAATTTTGAACAAATTTTGACTTGGGATACAGTGAATTTAGGCAACAAGCCTGATACTCATTTTTAATTAATGTTTATAAGGGTAGATTTCTAGTGGTGTATTTTGAAAGAAGGATTGAAAGAAAGACTGAAAGAGAAAACAATTGTAATCTTATAGCTGTCACCAAAATGTGAATATTTAATCTGTTTTTACATTGTGGCCAACTAGTAAACAATTCTTTCTCGAGATGCAGTCTGAGGGCAGACCATGTTTATACCACTTGAAAATCAATGGCAATACACTAAGTTCCTGTTAGGCTATCTGAACACAAATGTCTTTGTAATAAACTTCCTTCTCTTCTCAACCACATGTTTTCAGATCAAACACATGCTTTAAAACTGTTTCTTTTTTTAACTTAGAGGAAGAAAACAACACATATGCTAAAAATGTAGTGGGAAAAATAGCTGAATAATTAGGCAAAGAAAAGCTTTTCTTAGCACTTTCCAAAGTTGTTATTCAGTGCATTATTCAGAAGAGAGAAAAAATAACAACGTGGCATTGCGTAGGAACACGTGTGTGCATAGAGTATGCTCATGTGGAGGTGGAAAAGCTTGGATTCACCGAAACAATCCCAGTTTGAATCATGCTGTCACAGTGGAGCACCCAGTGAGCAAGCTGCTTCCTGGGGCTGGGAGCCAGGGCTGTCCCACCACCTCAGCCAGGGAGGAGGGCAGCCCCAGCCCCGGACATCAAGCTCCTCCCTGGGACCAGGCTGATGCTGGGGCTGGGACATCAGTCCGCGAGTGGGGGTCAGGCTATGGATTAATGGGGCCATGGCTGGGCAGGGCAGGGACAGCCCTGTCCCAGGGGAAGGGCGGCCCCCACTGAGCCCTGCCAGCAGTGCTGTCTGGAGGAACTCTCCCCAAGGCCACCAGCAGCATCAGCTCAGTGTTGGCCCCGAGTCCAGGCAGACAAACCCCCAGGATGGGGAGGGGGGGTGTGCTCAGGCGTCTGACACATCTTAACGGTGATACATTCTCCATTCATGCTAATTATCCCCTGGTGCCAGGGGATAAGTTACTTTTTTATCTTGCTATGGGGTTGTAGAAGAGAAAGTTCAGCAGCCTGTAAAGCACGTTAAAAAAAAGTAAATTAAAATGAAGACTAAGGAGAGGATCTTAAGGGCAAAAGAAGTGGAGAGGATGACAAAACATTTTATCCTAGTGTTTAGTACAAAGTGGACACAGTGGCAAATTTAGAAAATGTTCATTGGTTTCTGTGCTGTCATGGTGAGCCTCCGGCTTTTAGGTAAGGTTGTATGCTAAAATAGTGCATCTTCAGCACTGAGGTCAGCTGCAGTGAAAAAAGCTCTTTTTGGTCCTAGAGGTGAAGACACCTCTTTCTGTTAGCCTCTTGTTTTGCAGTTAGAGTTTTGAAAAATACACCCTTCATAGTGCTGAAAAGGGGGGAAAAAAAAATCCCTAGATAGCTGAACTAGCCTCACCGCAGATGGACCTCCTGAAATATGACTGCTGCTGATGTCGGTGGCTAAAAGTGCAGGACTGGCTGTTGAGGTAGGGAGTACAGCACAGGGTGCTGGGTAGGGCATCAGAAATATCCATGTTCCCAGTGTAGCTCTGGATTTTCTGGGAGCTGTTCAGCAGGTCACTTGGCCGCCTTCTGGTTCGTATTTTTCATGCTGCTAGTATTGGCTGATTAACCGGTTAACGCTCATACTGTTGTTTGAAAAAGTAATGTATTACTTTGTCATTGCCTATTGTTATGGACAATTCACTGAATCCTTTTTGTGATAGCTTTTCCTTTGATCCATCACATTTTCATTCCTTTATCTGATTAGAAAGTAATTAAAATAAACAGATGACTTTTGCTTGTATCTGTGCAATAAGCCTCAATTCATAAATATTATTGCATCAGTAATGATCCTCCTTAGTAATACAGTAGCTGACTAGGCTGAAGTGCTGAAAGAAATCACAATGCAAACAGAAGTGCAAGTTAATATGCTCATTAGCAGGCAATGATTAGAAACACTACTTGCTTGAAATGGAGACAGGTCCCTGCCTAGGAATAAAGCTGGACACTTCCTTTCAGATGGGAAATTTCAGCTCAGCATTGGTATAAAACCTAGCTAAAAACACCCTTGGCTAATACAAAAACCAGAATTAAAACTTTGTAACATTTTATTTTTATGTGATTTTTTTTTTTTTTTTTTTTCCCCCCAGTTTGTAATGCAGCCACTAGGGCATCTACAGTAACTGGAGAAGGTTAGAGAGGAGCCTATACCAAGTTTTGGATTATCTACACAGATGTTGCAATGCTTTCCTTTAGCATTACATGACAATCCACTTGTCTACATCAATAGTCCTATTCTGATGAGGGCTGAATATAAAAGAAGGAGAATTAAGATTAGAAATAATCCCTTGTGGAAATTGAACGATAAAAGTAAACAAAAAAAAACCACCAAAGGGAGAATAATGTTCTTCCCTTGGAGCAACCCCTTGAAGGCAGCTGGGGCAGTCAGACACTAACTTCTGGCCAGTATTTCCAGGCTATCTTACTGCAAAAGGTCTTTTAAGACCTCCAGCTGTCATCAGGCACTAGTGGAGAGACATTTCTCTTTACCTAGAGTAAGTCCTTTTTAACAGAAAACATGCCATTGTTATACGATCAGACCTGTCTTGCTGTATAATACATCACAGACTACCTGGAAATAAAATATTTCCAGCCAAACGCAATATTAAGGAAAGGTGGTCTGTGAAGCCCAGCACTCTGCTACTGGCATAATGCAAAGTGGCTGAGAACCACAATGTGCCTGTTCCTATACAAGATACACACGTTCCGAAATGTACCAGTGACATTTGAGGGCTTTGTCTCATACAGAAACAAGTAGTTTTATCCTTTTTCTTTCAGGCCTATAATTGACCAACATGGAAATTTCCTATCTCTCACAAAGCTATAATAAAATGAAAATTGTGCCTTTTTTTTTTTTTTTTTTCTTGGAAGTTATCCTAAGATTTGCTCTAAATTCATTGGCTTTGTTGGCATTTGGGTCATTCTTCATTCTGACTTTTTTGCTGTGTGCCTTGCAAGAACATTCCATGCTCTACATTTTTTTCAAATATTCCTTGTAGGTCATACTCTTATCGTTGTCACCAACAATGCTGAACTGCTCTGGAATAGTGCTGAAAAAGTTCATGGTGAGAGGACATCAGACTCTGTGTCAAGGACTTGCACGTACATGCAAGATACCTTTGAGGTACTGATGTCTTTAGACGCAAATGCTACCTTCATTTACAAGAACTGTTTTCTTAACTTAAATCCATGTTGAACCAAATGGACGCATGATTTTAGTGTAGGCATTTATACAGGTGCGGTGCTTGATCCAGAGTATGGCATGGTATAAAAATGTTCTTACCAGGAAAAAAATCAACTGAATAATGCAAACTTTTGCAGTAAGTCTAAGTTTGTTAATGAAGCATTAATCTGCGTGCACCACAGATAATACTTTCTATAACTTGGAACTTTAGCAGGTATGTAGGAAGGTATCTTTTTGAAATCAATGTACTTATTCTGATTTATACTAGGCTGGGACTATACATCTCTTCTGATATCTGCAAGCAATTTTTGAAGACTATTTTAACAGATGTATTTTCAAGGGTGTGAAGATCTTAAGACACATGTTAGTTTAGTATAGCTTACCTTTGAATATATGAGCAAAGGAACATGTCATGTAAGGAGACAGTTTACTATTTTTAAAGAAAGGTAGACAATGTAGATATGAAGTTTCAGAAGATAAGACTGTCACCAGAATATAGGTACTTCCCTGATTCTGGCTGGGTCAGAAATAAACCCTTCCTAAAGTTTCTTCAACTGATGCCATGAAGAAACTGCAGTGAAACTGAAAAAGAATGACAGCGAATGATGTTTATGGCACTCTCACTGATGACATAGATTACCTTGAATGACACACTTAACCCCCACATCCCTTGGATCTTGTCACTCAAAGTGGCTTTGCAATGCAACAAATTGGCTATCGCTGCTGGATGCCATAAGCTTACCATCTAAAGCAATTTTTCTACTGAAGATTACATGCAAATGCTTGATGAGCATTTGATGGTGCCTGCTGGGTTTAATAAATACAGCATGCTGTATAATTACGATAGCTGTGAATTGTCTTAAGCAAGGGAGGGAAAAAAAAAAGCTTGTCCCTACCTCCCCATTACCAATTAACTTGCATATTTAAGTAACTCTGGCATGTTTTGCATTAATTAGAAAGCATGGGAGATGAAAATGGAGTTGTTATCACATTGTTCGCAGGGGCATATGCTTTGCTCACAAGTTGAGCAAAAAAGCCCCCAAAGTGTATAGACTGCGGAAATCTTGTCTTCTGACCAAGATATACAGGTGGTTACAGGAAAGGCAGTCAGAATGTGGAGCTCTGGCTTTTAACTCTGCCACAGGTATTTTGCATCATCTTGTAAAAGTCATTTCACCAGTCTTAGCTTTTTGTCATAGGACCCTGACATGACCAAGAAAATGTGTTAGAATTTTTCTAAAGCCATATATTTCATGATCTTTGCTTCAGTTTCCCATCAGTGGAATGGAGAGAATATTAAATACAAAACAAGTAAAGCATAGTTCAGAGGTTCTGTTAAACGACAAATTCAGCAGCTCTGTTAATATGGACTGTGATGTTATCTGAGTTTTCATAATATGCCTCAAATTTTACATTCAGATGAAGAGGTGTAATTGGTGTTGTCAATGAATTAGAGCAGCATGGTGTCTATCAGACAGTGTAAACTATGTTCCCAAGAAAAATAAATTTACAGTTGGAAAAACTGTGCAGGAGTTGTACTTTACATTAGGGTCCTGCTTTTTCACTGCAATTCATGATGTAGATAGCTTTAATTGCATACCTCCTTGTCCTTCAGAATCCTCTGGGAATACTGGCAGGAATCTATGTCTCAGTCAATACTGAAATTGAACTGATGGTTATTGTCACCGCTCATTAAAGCTGCAGACTTACCACTGCCATCAGAACCATATGGGAGACAGATTTTTTTTCATAAAATAGCTAGGTTTTTCTAGTCCTGGTCAGCCATTAAATGAACTGCTAATCTCTGAAGATGTTAGACGTGATTCATGCGTCTATATAAATTCTTTTTCACCATTCTGGTTGGTGTGGAGGGAGCTAAAATTAAGCACAAGTTGCAATTGTGCCTTTTAAGATCCCCTTATGTGTTCATGACAGAATGAGTCCTAGCATAAATGAGACACAGCATTTTACCTTTTACCTGCATGGGGAATCCAGCTGATGCCCATGGAATCAATGGGCAGAGTCTCATCTTCAGCAATAGCTGTATCAGCACCTATGCGTCCACTGAGAGAGTAGAAAGGGAAACAAATACATATTTTCATTTTTTTAAAATATATATTTTTAGATGCTTTGAACTAAGACCTGGCTTCCTTTGGAGTAAAAGTTGGGTTTTGACTTTAAAAAATTTCACCATTTTTCATGTCATCAGAGTGTCTTAACTTTTTTCTTAACTTCCCACTCCTGGCACCCAACACCAATTCTGTTATGCAAGCTGGGACAAGGGGACACTGGGTCACTTTGGAGGTTGAGTCCCAGTCAAAGATGAAATATAAAACCAAACCTCCCAATTTTGATCATTAGAAAATCACAATTGGATTTTTCTTGCAAAAGTAGATGTAGTAACCTAGCCATCTTAGTCCAGTTCTAACCAGACCATTACTTTTGGTCTGCCAAAAATCTGTGTGTGTGTGTCTGGCAGCCTTTGTCACTTCCTGAGCCCAAAAAAGACTGGGATGAATTTCACTGCTGGGAGGGAAGAAATTCTTCAGTACCGTATGTACAGTGTGGAAGGTGATAGTAGCATATATAAAGATAATCACTACATTTATAATTGACAAGATATGAATCAATTTATTTACTGGCAGTTAGTGTGACTGGCAAAGCATTCTTATAAGAGGTTGAAAACTCCCGTGTTGCTATAGTAAGGGGCAGAAAAGTAATGTGTTTTATAGCTGCTGGAGTCTATGTCTGCTTTAGCTTTATTCCATATCAATCAGGTGCACACTTTTTCTCTCCTGTAATTGTAAGTAGTAGCAATGATGACTGTAACATGTTCTGGAGTACACAGACAAGAATGAATCTGAGCAGACAAAAAAATCACCAGGTGATCTTTAATGTTTGCAGAAGATATGAAGGGTAATTTTTAACTGAGATGAAAGTAAGCATCTGAAAAAAATGTTTCTAGTAAAACAACACTCCTGTCTGCCATGCCTGACAACTGCTTCCACGTGGGGAGGGGGGAGAACAAAATGTCACCTATTATATAATTAGAAAAACAGTTGTGAAACAGAAAGATGATTATGTTATTCCCTGAAGAGCTATCATCTCCTGCCTTAAATGACTTGTAGAAAGTAAATTCTTGTGGGACACAATAAGTCCAATTAGGATAAAATATAATTTGTGCCTTTTCCTAGATCTGGAACAGCAATTTTGATGTAGTGCAGGTGATAACTACAAGCCTGGCTGGATGGGGAAAGACTGTGAAAGCAACAAACGACTGTCCCCATGAATCGACAAGCCTTTCATTCCTTAATCTAGGGCTTGCCAGTCTAGCTCTTTGGTAGTAGGCCAGCTATGAATGCCTGCATCTGTTATGTGTGATCCCCTTTAGGTATTGGTAATTAGCAACAGCCTGACAATCAACTGGGAGTTTTATGTGCCACTCTGAGGGTGTCCTGGGAACATGTACAGGGCATTAAAAGATGAAAACCAAGCAATGGGGAGAGAAACTATAGTATTTCTTGTAGCATGTTCATTATTTGCCATTGTTTACTGTGCCGCAATGAGGCAAAGGATATTCCCGTAGCCTCTCTGTTGGTGGCCCCAAAAGATGTACTCAGAGAGGTGACCAGGAAACGTTCTGCTAGGAACACAATCTGACACCACACCAGGCTTTTTAAATCTGCTTTCTAGACCAATTGAAAATGCTATTGCCTTTGATCATTACCAGTCTGGCCTGAATATGAGAGAGAGACCCCCTGGCTGGAGTTTCCCAAAACATCCATCATTACTTTCTTGGGAGTTTATTCCAACATGATGGATTAGTAGGATTTATCTAGCCAGTAATGCAAGGATAGGTCTTTTATTGTATTGTATTTTCTCTTCCTCGCTCTTTTTTTCTCTCTTCTCTCTCTTTTTTTTTTTCATTATTTATCTTCCTCATTTTGGACACACTGAATTCTCCTGGAAGAGTGAGAGGGAGATGGGACAGATAAGCTGTCCTAAGCTACCCAGGAAACTCTTGTATGACTACAAATACACCTGTGCCATGGAGGATCTATGGTTACAGCAAGTCTCCTTGCTGATTAACTAAAGATTTGCCAGACACATCATTTTTGCATCAGTAGATCTGTTTTTACAGCACTGACTGGTATTTGTCTTCATTTTCTTCCCGCTCACATTCTCTCCTAATGCAAATAAAAGTGTGTGGAACATCCCCCAGTGCAGCTGAAAATGGGCGAAGGCAGGGCTAATGCTTTTTAATAATTTCTCCAATATATTTAATTCTGGAAGAAGATGTTTGTTCAACACCCAGGTGAAAAAAAATCCTCCATCCACCTAAAATTGAATGGGCATGAATGATTACTTTCTAAGATGCCCCACTCTAGACCTTCAGGAGTAGCTGTCAAGTATGAGGGTGTTACTCAGTCTCTCTCATCTATTAGTACCTTAGCCCATCTGCTTATATTTCATACTGGGCCACCTAAAGAATAGCGTTTGTGTGATACAGACAGCTTCCGTTTAGGACCTGTTATGGCTCATTTCACATAAGGTGCACCTTGATTAGCACTAGATTTGGAGCCGTTGGTATTATCTGATGCAATACGTATAGTAGGCTGTAGGAACAAGAAATCCAAGGTTTTCAGAAAAAATAAGTTAAATTTGGCTAAAACTCACTTTAAATATAAGTGATTTTCATTAATTTTACAATGAGTTAGGAGCGTCATGTTCAGGGTGTCTGAAACTCTTTTCCACCTGCCCTAACGTCAGTCCTAACAAGTTGCCAGGAAGATATGCATTGAATATTCAATATAATGAATATAAATGACACGTTAATTTTTTGTGTGTGAAATACAGTATATGGTGATGTTTGAGAGCATTTGAAATAGTCCTCTGCTGGGATGTCTCTATCACTTACACTCAGGGTAATGTTTTATGACAATATTAATGATGATAAGCAATGTTAAAATACCAAAGAGTCAGAGCTCATATGTGAGATGTTTCTTACTGTGATTTTGATTCTTCTGTTGATCTCAATTTTACTGAGAAAGTCAATGAAGTCACTCTGAGTTATATTAGTGTTATTTCTTTGGAGTTATATACTCTAAAGTTATGTACTTATGCATCTGTAACTGCAGGCAAAGAAGTTAGCACAGAAGATTTGGGTTCCACTATAGTTCCCTGCCTTTTGTTCAGCTTTTCCTCTTTTTCCTGCCTTTTGTTCAGTTTTTCTTCTTTTTCCCAGTACGCTTTTGCAGGCAACTGGCAATATTACAAAGGCAACATGAACTTACAAAAACAATAACTTCTTTCTTTCAAAACTTCAAGGTATAAACCAAACAGTGTGTATGTAGCATGAAAGATAGGATTCCATTCTATAAGCACTTGATTTTTCCACAAGATTTTCCTTTTGCTGATAGACCAATTAGAAATGTTTTTTTCATAGATCTTTGCCAACTTGATGGTGACTTTGAGAAGGTTTCAGGTGGCAGAAAGCATCTTGCTCACTGCACAGAGCCATCACGTACAATGCCTTCCTTGAGGGCAAGGAAGGACTAGCTCAAGGAAGGTCCTAATCTCCTTGTTATGGTATCTTAGAGTCTCAAGTGATCATGGAGAATAAGGTATGAATAAGGAGAAATAAAGTGGGTAAGGTTACAAGGTTGCAAAGGACAGTAAAAACCCTTTAAATGTATTTTATTCACCTAATAAGTCTCTCTCTTCTATCCTCATGAACGGAAGATTACATTTTGCATTTTCGCTTAGTTCTATAGGGTTTCTGATTGTCCAGTATGGACCTGATAGTGTGATGCAGCTGTGAGAGATGATGCAAACTCCGCTGATTTAGTGAGGATAAGGAATGGGATATCTACCTGTTTTGAGCCTGATCCCTAGCCCACTGAAGCATGCGAGTGAATTCTTGATAATGTCTAGGGATACAGCACCTCAAGCCAAGATCACAGGAGTTAATTTCAAGACAAGAGGAAGTTAATGCATAAGACAAGGTAAAACATTAAACAGCAGAAGTGCTTTAGTAGACTGTGGGTAATAACCACATAAGATATTGATTCAGGATGTCAGAAATAGTCTCTCTAAAGAGATTTAATTATGCCAAATGCAAGAGAAATTCCCCCTTATCTTATCAGTAAGATGACAGCTTGCATATGACATCAACCAGAAAACACTGAATCATTGGGAGAACAGACTTCTGAATGATTGCTCCTAGATGTGTTTTTCCTGGAGGTTTCCTATCCAGAAACCAAATTCAGCTCTGTTTAGCTTTAAGAAGGATGTGGCTATTGTGTGAAGTGATAGCACTCCAGTATGGAGTTTGTCTGTTTTCTACAGCCATGTGTTTTAAACACCTTTTAAGAGGAGTTTGTCATTCCTTTTCACTGGATTTTATCAGCAGTCTTTAACAAAACAAGTATGTGCTAGTAGCTTCTAACGGGTCCCAGAGGAAGCTTTAAAGGAGGAACTTAAACCTAGAAAAAAGATAAAATCCAGGGCAATGTTCAGTCATTGCATGCACTAGGGTGGTTTGACTATTCTGCTTAGTCCGGAGGACATACATGGGAGCCTTTCACTATGTCTCTGTGTATTATGTGTAGATGTGAGCTTTATTTTTAAACAGATGTATATGAATTGTCTGTCTTTATCTCTGCAAAAATGTTGTATCCTGCTAAGGGCACCAACAAGTCAGATAAATGTGTGGAAGGGAAAAAATGAGAGAAGAGGGAGCAAAAGCAATTTACTCACTGTGCTGTCCGCATTTTTCACTGGAGATGTATTTAAGGCATCTGGATATGAGCATGTGAGTTAGTATGATACCCGGGCCAGCTACCCAAGGTTCCAGCCAGTATGTGGTGTAAAGCTACAAAAAGCTGGTGGCCGCATGGTCTTTCTTATATCGGTATCGGTGCAGGGAGCAGCAGCCTTGGAACTGTGTTGGATCGCAGCCTTGAACGTCACAGCGCCCTGTGCCATTCATAACCTGAAAGCAGCCACCTTTGCTACTTTAAGAAAAAGGTCACCCTTCCCCTCACTGCCTTCCTCTGTCTTATTGTTCCTTCTAAGTCTGCTTCTTACCTTGGGCTGTGTTCAGCTTTGCTCACCACATCTCTTTCCTTTTTCTTACATTATGACTCCACCCTTCCCTCTCTCTGTGTTACTCCCTCCTTCCTAGTGCCATCCTCCTTCCTTTGCACAGACTTATTCCTGACAGGTCTGGTTGCATGTGAGCCTGGAGAAGGTTCTTCAGTTGGTCACAAGCTATTAGACTCCACATGTGATGCTACCTGTGATATGCCAGAGGCCTGGGTAACTGATCTGATATAGTAATCTTTAAGAGGAATAAGAATGAATGGTTAAGCAAATATTTTGTTGCATTCCATAATATTACTTCAGTGAGAGATGGAAATTTTCATGCTTAATGACTGCATGAATATCACTCTTCCAATACCGGTAGAGGCTGAGGTAGAGAATGATGAACGTTTAAGAGGAAAAAAATTGACTCGCACCTACATTCTCCCTTTTTAGGACAAGCACCTTAGGAAAAGAAAAGGTGATTAATTTTTGGTTTACCTTTCCTTTAGCTTCCATTTGAGGTTTAATTGGATCTGTTCTAGGATGCAACAAAAAGTTAGTGGAAGATAAAAGGGGCATAGCAAGAAAAAATATTCAAAGTGAATAATTTAAGATCATATCCATAATTAATGGCATTTAGAAAGCTTCCTCTAGTGCTCTAATCATATCTCAAAATGTGCTAATTAGAGCAGTTTGGTACAAAACAGAGTATGCAGGTGTTGAACAGCTTCTTCTGTTCTTTTTTTAAGAAATGTCACGGCAACTGGTTCTCCTGGTATTAGTGCTCACATTTAATAAATGTTTCCCCATTTAACATATATTTGACAGCTGAAGAGCATGCATATAATTATTACCTTGTTAAAATAGGTTTGATCAAGAATGCAGAACAAAATCAGATATTTTTAGTACAGAAACTTAAGCTTGTAGTAAACAGTGGGGCATCCTATAGTGGCCATTGGGGATATAACTAGTAAAGAGTTGAAACTGAAAAAGAGAAAAAAATCAGCGTTCCTGGCCTTGAAACAGCAAAGTATCTACATTAATCTACTTGAAATTACTGTTATCTAAAAGCAGTTCTGATACTTCAGCAAAGCTAATCCTTTGCTTACTGCTTGGACTGTATTTAAGTGTTGTTATCTTTTGGCTAGGCAGGATTTTGTTGGTCAATTCCTCATTTATCTTGGAAATCAATGACAACCGACATCACAGTTCCCTCTCTCTAACCCCTCTCCAAAACTAATCAATACGATCTAGAAAGAATGAGCTGTGCATTCAGGTCTTTGTGTGTATATATTCGTGCATGTATTAAAGCTCTGCCACAATGAAACAGCAAATGCTGAGATGCTTAATGCACAGGTGCCTCCTGACAGCTCTGCATTACTGAAACAGGAGCTGGTTCTAGGGGGCTGCAGTGCCCAGCAAAAAGGTGTGAGAGCACTGTTAAACAGACAAATAAATAAAACTGAAGATCACGGATTGTATTTAAAATGAATATATCATGACTCTGCAAGATTTGTTTTATATGATTATTCTAATACAACGTTTTATTGAGGTTCTACAAAATTTAACAGAATGAAACAAATAGTTCTATAACCATATATTATTAATAACTGTTATTTTCTTTAAGGTTAGTTAACCTGGCTGAGAGCAGAGCCTCTTTCTATTACATGCTGCACATTCATTTTAAGATACTTTCTCAGCCAACAGTCTGAAATACTAATCTTGCAAAATCTAACACATGGGCTTAAACCTAAAGTATGTCCAACTTTTCAAGAGACTCAGCAGTATCTGTCTAGTTCCCTGTTTTCCCAAGCAGTCAGTAGACTTACTGCCATTTACAAATTAGCTCTTTTTCTCTGCTATGTTCTCCTCATTCCCACCCATTAGCATTCAACTCTTTTCTGTCTTCTGCAGCTAGATGAATTATTCCCTGAGAACAATTCATTTGACAATGAAATTTGCCCTTTTTGCATTTGTTATTTCTCCATGAACACATCACAATTTGCATTAATTAGTTTATTATTTGAAATTGTTTGATGAATAGTTTGTTCCAACCCATTTCACTCATGTAGCTAATATTAATTTTCATCCCAGTGATTTGCCATTCAAACTATGTCCTATTGTATCACATGGTGATGGTTTCTGTTCCTGCTCTGAATGACATAACTAGAGTCAATCAAAAAGAGAGAAATATGGTTCATGGAAAGTTTTCAAAGAAAAGTTTAGTTCTATTTTCTTACTATTTTCCACATTTTTTTTTTTCCTGAGAAAACACTGTTGTGGTTTTAACCCGGCAGGCAGCTAAACACCACACAGCTATTTGCTCACTCCCCTTCCCCCCAGTGGGATGGGGGAGAGAATCAAGGGGAAAAAAAAGTAAAATTCATGGGTTGAGATAAAGATAGTTTAATAGGACAGAAAAGGAA
>NW_008795857.1:1529810-1532548 GCF_000699145.1 Aptenodytes forsteri | reverse complement strand
CCTGGCTGTGCCCCCTCCCAGCTTCTTGTGCACCTCCAGCCGCCTCAGTCGGTAGAGCATGGGAAGCTGAGAAGTCCTTGACTAGTGTAAGCACTACTTAGCAACAACTAAAACATCGGTGTGTTATCAACATTATTCTCATCCTAAACCCATAACACAGCACTGTACCAGCTACTAGGAAGAAAATTAACTCCATCCCAGCTGAAACCAGGATAACGCTACATTTTCATTTTTGTATTATGCTCTTCCTTTTTCTCAGTTTCAAAACTGCAAAAACATGAGAAAAAGGGATTTTAAAAAGTCTCTTTTTTGTACTTCTGGTTCAAGGAGATGGAGTAAAATAAATTGGGATTTTATTTTATCCAATTATAAAACATTTTTTCAGCTGGGGACAGTTTTTTGTCAAAACATGCTCTTTACAATAAAAATATTTTTGACCAGTCCAAGTTATAAATTTCTATAAACAGCTTCTGCTTTCCCATGAATTATGATTCACCAATAAAAACAATATTTTGCCAGTATTAAGTAAAATAGTGATGGAATTAAAAGGTTCTTCCACTACCTCCATTCGTCTGAGGAAAGAAAATGATACCATCAGGAAAACTGGTGATATGTGCACAAGAAAGAGCAGAATAAGGTTTCAGAATTCACAAGCATGATCACGAACCCTTTCTTTCTGCTCTGGGTGGAGTTCTGGTCTGTAAACTTCTAGTAAATTTTGGACTATAATCACCTTATTTATTTCTGCTAAAATAGATATTTTATCTCTGTACACATACAGTCTGAAAAACATCTTAGGATGCACAAAAAGCTGTAGTGTTCAATATATACTCACAGATATATACTACCCCAAAAGAAGTAGAATGCTATAGTCATATATTAAAGTTTTGAATAATAGTGAAATCCTTCCTATTCTAATGTTAATCATAAGGGGTATTCAAAAACAGCTGTTGAGTACTTTTTTTTTTAAAAAAAAGAAAAGAATGGGAAAAGGACTCCCTTAGATTGTTTATTTATTTTTTTAAACAAATCTTGGAAAAATGGGAAAGTCACAGTATGTAATCATATGAATTAAAATTTTGATTACTTAAAGGGTTCAGCAAATTTGCCGAGGAAATTGTAAGGCAACTGTTCATGGCAAGATCATGGAAAGGCAGTGATGGGAAACAAATGGGAAAGCGGACAGGAATGGCAGTATAATTAATGTCATCAGCATGCTTTTCTGGAAGATTGATCCTGTCAAGCAAACAAATATCATTTTTGAGATCTCAGATGTGTTCAGTGAAGGCATCTCTGTGATATAACATATCCAAAGCATTTTTGAGACAGATGATATATTGGAACAATGTTCTCATGAGAAAATTACCACTAAATAAAATCAAGAGAGCCCACAGAAGCAGGGTAGTGATGGAGTAAGATGAACTGTAAAAGTTCAAGTCATGGTCCCATGGATTGGTTTCTGGGCAGATGCTGCTGCTGTTTATTCTTGGCCCAGTCTAATCCAGGAGGACTACACCTGTAAATACCCCACTTGTAAATTTCTGATGACACAAAATTAGTGAATGAATAAAAATGATAAATTGCATATGGGGCATAGAGGCTGCTCTGGTTTACTTACAGAAGTAAACAAGCAGGTACTTCAACACAAATGTTTTTGTGCGGTCACCTTACAAGGTTATATTTCCAGGCATGCAGATAGTGTGTCAGCCTTAGGAAACTAGGACTTCATCCTTGAAATCAGTAACTGAAAAGCATCAGAGCAGTGAAACAACTGAGCATGAGCGGGCAATCTGATGTAGCTAAGACTCAATACAACTTCTGAATAATTAGTCAGGAAATATGAGATATGAACAAGGGAGTACTATTTTTGCAGTTGTCATGGCATGAAGAGGGACTTGCATGTTTCTTTCTAGCTATTTCAATTGCTTAAGTGAGAGTTATAACTGTTGTTATGAGTCATGAACCTCTGGCACTAATGATACACTTTTGTTTTGAGTTCTAATTGTCATTCTTCAAAAAAACTGATGAAGGATTGAAAAGGATTCAGAAATGAATAATAGGAAAATATTTTTTTTCTAGGGAGAAACCAAGAAAATTTAATCTGTGTAGTGCATCAAAGAAAAAATTAAGAGGTGATAGTGGGAAGAGATGGCTTATTGCAGGTGGTATTTCTGTCAGAAAGATGGATCCATGAGATTCAGGAGCTGGAAGCTAGACTAAGGTAAATTCAAAGAGAGTAATTAATCAGTGGAACAACTTTCCTCCAGTTATGATGGATTCTCTGTCAGTGGCAGCTTCTAAATCAAGTCTCAATGTCTTTATAAAAGACATCTTAATGCTCAAAATAAGATAAAACTCTCAAGAAAAAAATCATTTATGTGAGATTTTTGGCCTACTGTGTAAAGGAGGAGAGGAAAAAAGATCTCCACTCTCAAAATCTATCCATGAAACTTGCCTTTGTAGTTTACATGTGCTATCAATATTTAAGTCTTTCAAATCATTTTGGGATGTGTGTACAAAAGACACTGTATGTCTTATCAGAGGGAATTCAAAGTGAATTCGAGAGCAAAATAAATATAGTTATAATCAAATTGGCAAATAAAAACAAAACAAAGCTATTGGCTTCTAGGTATGTGTCGTGGTTTAATCTCAGTCGGCAACTAAGCATCACGCAGCCGCTCGCTCACTCTCCCCGGGGGGATGGGGGAGAGAATCGGAAGGGTAAAAGTGAGAAAACT
>NW_008795857.1:1480043-1529575 GCF_000699145.1 Aptenodytes forsteri | reverse complement strand
CTTCTTGTGCACCTCCAGCCTTCTCAGTCAGTAGAGCATGGGAAGCTGAAAAGTCCTTGACTAGTGTAAACACTACCTAGCAACAACTAAAACATCATTGTGTTATCAACTTTGTTCTCAATCTAAATCCAAAACACAGCACTGTACCAGCTACTAGGAAGGAAATTAACTCTATCCCTGCCGAAACCAGGACAGTATGCCAATTCAGTTTCTCACAGCTGGGAAAAAACCCTATATTTCTGTTTCAAGCAGACACAGATGAAATATATGTGAAGTTTTTTCAGAAAATAATAGATGCGGTCACATCTCTAAGTGCTTTACTACCAGAGCACCACATTAAGCAATTAAACAGCAGGCCTTTCTGGAGCATCAACCAGTCAAAGAACCTGAGTGATGACAGCCACAATCTAAATAATTTTATCAATATATGCAATATTGTCTGAGAAGTGTGGACCGTGTGAAATTATTTTTTTGTTGGCAATGAGGCAGGCAGCATCACATCGCTAAATGCAGTCTGTCTTTATGGTGGATATTTCTGTGCTGAAATGCCACAATGGGATATTTTTTGTATCGAGAAGAAACTACAGTCACTTCTGATAAAAGTAATGGCTGAACACTGTATGCTGCTTTATCATAAAGCCCTTTGGTTTATACATTTTGCTCCTGGTTTGGAGTTTAGTGTTTTAGCAACTTTACGAAATTGCAAGTTGCATTTGTTGGAAAGGTTGGTAGAAAGCAAGTTCAGTGGCCAAACAATGGCGTGCTTAGGGATGGCTGGAAAATACCCAGGATCATTCCTCTAGATCTGCATTTTATAACTCAGAGGAGAAATCTGTCTGTGATCAGAAAAAGAGAGTGAGCAAGACTAGATGTGCCAGCAGACACCGGGACTGCTTGCTTCATCTCCGTTTCTCAGACCTGTCAGAAACAGCTGTGAATATGCTCTTTAAGAAGGGGCAGGGGAAAGGAGGGGAGGTGTTGTTACGAGTTAGCAGGGCTTTCTGGAACATCGTTGTGTATGTCACCGGTGATCTCTGTAAGTAATGCGCCCCGAGGGATGGCATGAAATCTAGTTAGGATATCGTCTCAGGTTTGGCCATTAATCTGTGGCATTGGTTTACCTTTTGGGTATGTAGAAATGGTCTGGAAACAAGTAGATGAATAAGTGCAGTAAAGTGATAGAGTACAACTTCTTCCCATGGCAAAAAAAGACAAAACCTCTGCTTTTACCCAATTTCTGTCCTCACAGTCATGTCTACAGCTATGATACTCTCTTATCTTCATTGCTCTTTTAATTAAAAGAAACCTCCCTGCCTCTCTGGGGCACATCCCTGAGGAGAGATTGTTTTTGGATGAGAAGCATATTCTGCTCTTTCATCCTCTTCAAAACCCAGAGTTTGTTTTCCCTCTGTTTGTCAATCAGCATGAAAAAGCTTTTTTTGCTCTTAGTGCACCGGAAACAAATATGAAGAAAAGATAGAAAGATCCAGGCAGATTTAATGTGGGGGAATGCAATGCTGATGTAAACCTGCAGCAGATGTACACCTTATTTAGATGTTAATGACTAGACAGGTGCATATAAATGAGCAGCTCTGAGGGTGTGGAAGGAAGCAGAAAGATGGGGCAGTAAAAGCCCCTGATGTCGCCTGGGTAAAGCCACGTTTAAACAGTTCTCTGTCTGCTGCCATTTCTTCTATCCAGCCTGGATTTTCCCATCGCTGTGTGGCAGCAAATCATTTTGTTTGTTGCCAATACAGTGAGGAGAACTGAACCACGTGCTCTCCTTCCCTCAGCCATGCTTTGGATTGCTTCAGTTCTCCAACTCCAGGGGAGAGTCTGCAAACCTGAAGTGGCAGAGATCCATGAGGCAAAATTTTTGGCAAATCTTAGGTGTCAGAATTATGGAGAAAGTTAAGGGGGGCAGCTGGAGAAAAGACAAGGTGCTCTGGACTTGGAAGGAACAGGTAAAGAGTACAAGCAGAGATGAGAGGGGCACAAAACAAGATGCAGAGACAGGAAAAACAAGAAAATATTTCAGGCACGAGATCACAAATCACCTTTGACCATACAGGTATATTAGTGTGCAGAACAGTTAACCAAAACCGGTATAACACCCAAGATTAAAAATACCTGTGAAGTAGGGTTAGGGAGGCACTCATAAAAGAAAACCAAATGCTATCAGATAAAAACACCAGAGAGGCAAATAACATGGTAATAAGAGTGATAATAGGTTTAAACACTTGTTATGTTTCTTGTTGAGAGGAATACATATATTATTCAGTGTATATAAATCTCCTTGGCTGTATTTTTTGGGAGTAGTTTAATATCTAAAATCAGGGCATTTTCATTGTTTGTCCTCAGTGTGGCATTACAAATCTTATTTATGAATTAAAAGGGGATCTAGGCTCTGCAGTATTCTCAACAAAAAGCCTTTTCTCTCCTGGAGTTTATGCAGCTGATGAAGATAATGGGTCTGGCGTATGGTATACCTCCAAATCCCTGTAAAAACCATGTCACTTCCCAAGGCCAAGGCAGCGGGAGCAGCCTGGGAGGAGAGGTTCAGCGCAGGCTAGGAGATGTGGATGAGGACACAAAGCTTTTCTTCACAGAGAACTGAGGGTCAGAGGCTCTGTTTCGGGAGGGTTTTTTTTCATTTTTCTCAGATGTGCAATAGGAAGCGTGTGCAGCCTTCACTGTCTGCAGCAATGGACCTTACTGGTGATGAAGGGATCCACAGACTGAAGTCCAGTCTCAGATGGGGATTGCAGGCAGAGATGGCTGCTGATCCTGTACTTCTAGGGGTGCATCCTGATGAAGTAAGAGTATTCATTGTTTATTAATTTCCTTGGAAATATATTTGGATTAACTTCTGTTGAAATATATTCTAATGTGTGTTTTAAGTACTTGGACTGATAGATAGGCAGGCCAGACTGCCTTTCTATTTTTCTGCCTGCTTGCCTGCCTATCTGTCTAGCTGCCTTTTGATCTATCTACCTACATTTTTTAGTCTCCCAATAGTACTTCTGTCTCTTCTGCTAAACGGGGACTCCCCTTCTCAACAGCCTGTCTGAAGCCAGTATAACTTCAGTATGACAAAGGAGTTTTATTCCTGATAATAAATTATCATTTTTGTACTTTACAATGCATGAAAGTCTCAGTGCCCTTTGTGAAACCCATTACCTCCAACACACCTTCCTCTGCCCCTTCCACTGAATTAACACCTACCCGTGGCACTAGTACCACCTTGCTAATTTTGGAGCAGGGAGTACCTCTGCATATTCTGAGGCCAACTTTTAGTCTTTCATGGGACAGAGGGAGTTCCTGGGTCTTGTGCCTGGAAAGGTTAGGGTGGGCAAATGTAGTGCAGGACATTTATACCTGGTATTGGGCTCAAAGAAGCCAGGAGGGCTAGGGAGAATCAAGAATGGGCTGGTAAACCAGGGCTACACACTCTGTTGCCTGACACTGTGGCGTTGACACACACCTGGCTTCCTCACCCCTGCCTGGCTCACGGTGCAGAGGCTTGTGTTCTGAACCTCACAAATAGGGGTTTGTTGCAGGATTTTGGCTCAGTGTGGAAGCTGAAAGGCAGTGTCAGGTGGTGGGAGGGTTAAGGACACATGGAAGATACTGACTCGCAGGCACGAACTGGAGCTCCACAGGATTTCGAGGCACGTTGTTTTTTTACTGAAGTAAAAATATCTAGTAGGATCTATGATCTTGGACATGATAGATATGTCACAGTAAATACATTGCATACAAGAAAAGTATAGCTAGTATACCTACCCAAAATATTTACATAGCACTCATGTTGTCTATGTTGTAATCCCTAACCTTGTTCGTATAGAACATCCTAAGAACTATTAATGAGTCACAAATGTTTACTATAGCCTACATTGCTGCATTACTACATTCTTTTTTTTGTAAACACTACTTCCTTTTAGAAAAAGTGTCTTTTAGTTGTGTTTGCTACTTAGAATGTTTGCTACTAGTTTGCTACTTAGACAGTATCAAACTCTGCCAGTTCATAGAATTGATCTGGCAAAATGGCAGGAATTCCAATGTATTGGCTACTGCCAAGCAAGCTGAGGCATCCATGTTTATTAATCCTGTAGATTCCATTAGTATAATTAATTTTTCAGCAGAGGGGAAAAAAATCTAATCTTCTGTACAGATGCATAGTAGGTAACATGTAACAAAAAGCCACTGTTTAAAATAAGATTCCATCTCCTTTCATCCCCAGGTACTTTATCAAATGTGTAGCAAGAAACCAAGAGATAAGTATCAAACTAATTGATTGCCATATCATTTCTCCTCCTCCCTTCTCTCCAGAATTTGCACAGCTGAACCATGCCTAATGCTGAGGAGGTACCTGTGTTTTTGTCTTGTGGGAGAAGCAGAGTATTGTAAAACTAATGCATTTTGTCTGTAGGGGAAATACAATCTATAATGACTTAAAGAATCTGCCAGAGAAAAAGAAGAAGTTGGGATCCTTCAAGGAACCTCATCTTCAGCCAGGAGCATTTGTGTTCTATTTAAAAATGCAGAAGGAGCATTGACATCTAGTGTTTGTTCCTGTATTTTACTAAAGAGATTTAATGGTCCACAATTCAATTTGAAGTAAAAGTATCCCCCAAATGACTCTTTATAAAGTCTTTTGGAGACCAAAGTCAATATCTATGGGCCTTTGGAGATGCAGCAATTGATTACCTGTCCAAGTCAATGAGCATTAAAACCCAAAGAGATTCAGAAGTACATTTCACTGTTACAAAACCTCACCCCTTATACCACTGATGCACATTGACAGGTCCACAGTGAAGTTCAGTACATAAATAAAACATCTTGTTCTGAGACCTAACTGAAGTTTTGTAACCTGCAGAAAACTGTAAGTTTTCTTATAGCACCTTTTGCTGTAGTGCTGGTATGCCTGGATTTGTACCTTTAGTGCATATCTCAGTGGATGATGGGCACAAAGTATATCAGATTTTGGAGCCACTTATTTCTTTGTCTGCTAACACTGTCGTCCTTTGTCTCCTTGGCTTGTAGAATAACGTCACCTTGTCTTCTCAAAGCTCCTTTCAACCTGAAGAGCTCTGCCAGCAGCATACAAGAATCACTTCATCCCCTCTAAAATAAAGTCAATTGAGCAATTACTTTGTGACTCTCTGAAAGGCAGAAGCTGTTTAAGAGAGCCAACAGTTTATGACTGAAAAGGAGAAAAAAAGTGTCCAACTGTAGCTGCATATGACAAATAAACTGTGAGTGATGGCAACTGGGACTCAGTAGGGGAAGGAATTGATTCAATCTTTTGGAAATTAAAAACACTTCTCTGAGAAAATTGCTAACTTTATGAATTTAGGATCTAGGTTTTACATCTTACCTGAAACACAACATTTATGAACACTAAGTCAGGGGATTGTTGCACTAACTGAAATGGAAGTGGGTAATTTCATGGAAATCTGATGTCATGTCTTTCATTTAATTTCTTTTTTTCACTGAATCTCTCATGGCTGAGTCCTGATGATTAAACAAGATTCCACTGGAGGGGAACTCAATAAGTCTTTTAATTCTGAACCTTAATTCAGGGTCTACTGTACCTAACCAGAATGTACCCACCATCCCTGAGAGGCATTTGACTAACTGTTGTCTATTAAAATCCCTTATGGGATGGAGTTTCCACAGTCCTGGATGACAATACTTTAAAGTACCACTGATGTCCAAGCAACATTTCCCTATCATGCTCCCTTCTGGAATTTCATATATGCAGTGTGTATGAACAGTGTGGCTCATGCCTACAGAATGTCCTGGCCATGAAGTGCGTGACCTGCGCTGTTGCTCAAAGCACATTTTAAAAGTCCTGTGTTTCAGAGAAGTATCAGACTTTCTGCACAGTACTGACACATATTCAACTGCTTCTTGTTTCTACTTAACTCTTAGCAATAATAAGCATATAATCAGAAACCACTCTTGGTTTTTTGAGAGATCTAGCTAAAAGGTTTTTTTGTTTCTATAAGAAAACTAACAATATGAGGAAATAAGTATTGTAATGGCAAACTTCAATATAAGGACAGCAAATATTTTGTTTTAGCAGGAAAACAAAAAAGAGGTAACTTTGTAGTGCACTGGTGTGTGAGTTTGGAAATCTTACAAAGTGTGTAGCTGAAATCCTGCCCATGTCTTAAAAAAGGTAACAAGGACAGTCTGGGACATGGTCTAGTCAGCCTCCCTGCAGCCTCCAAAAGGTTGTAGACAGTGTCCTGATGGAAGCTGTTTCCAGGCACACAAAGTACTAGAAGGTACTTTGAAGAAGCCAGCGTGGATTTACCAGGGGCAAATTGTGCCTTCTATGATGGAATGACCCATGTTGTAGATGAAGGGAGAGAAGTTTATGTTGTTTGCAAGCACATGTCATTTAGCACAACTTTCTACACATTGTTCATAGCATCCTGCTAGCCAAATTGAAGAGATATTGCCTAGGGAGTGGACTACAAGGTGGGTGATGGGATACAATTTAGAAATGCACATGGAAGTATCAAACAAATGTGACATGCTGTCTTTCTAAGAAGTGGTTACTAACATCTGTCCTTCTTTCTAAGAAGTGGTTACTAACATCTGTCCTTTGCTTTCTGTCTGCCATGGCAGATAAATGTTGTGAATTTAAAGACAGCTAAGGGCTTCGCTTTGTTAGAAGAATCACTTGATTATTAGTATGAAAGAGAGTTCAAAGAATATACATTGATTTTATTCTTCACATATATTGTATTCCTATGGGGTTTTTTTTTTTACATTTCTTGTGTTCACAGAGCTGTTTATTGCTTTTCTTTTTAGTTACTTTTTGATGAGGTAATCAACAAATGTGTCATAAATGGACTTACACTATGTCTTGAGATATTAATAGCAGCAGCGATCCAGCTTCAGAAAGCCAGCCTTTCCCTGCTGATCTCTCCTTTTTTTTAAACCAAGAAAACCTCAACAGTCTGGTCCCTTTTCACATAGGTCCTGATTCAGTGAGTAGTTAACTGATTTGGTGAAAATACACATTGAACCTTAAATATAGTTGTAATCTCACTGATTCTATCTGGATTATTCATGTGCCTGAAAGAGATATAAATAGGATTAAATGTATTGCTAAATCGGGTGTATACTCTGCCAGAAAGTTTTAAGCTGCTGTTTCAGTTGTGAAAACTTTGGGAATGCCAGTGTCCTATAAATACTTAAAATTACTGTAGACACATAGATCTGTGTCGACCTGCTGGAATTTTACTGGTTTGACAATAGTTGCAGACTTTTGCTGGTCAAAGGAAGGAGGCCAACCATCTCCAAACTCCTCGGTTGTTCATAACTTCTTCTTACAGCCCACTGAAAAGCTTATTTTTCACTTTAGTTTTGACAGTTAATCTAGCACAGAGAAATAATGATTTTTTTAATTTATTTTGAGATTAGAAATAATTGCAAAAATATATTATTTAGTATTTTGATGTGGAACGGGGAAAGCTCATTATTGAATCAGGCCCTCAGCCGTATAATCTGATGACATTTTATCTTCTCTAGATACAGTTAGTCAGAATTTTTAATATGTAACTGTTTGGGCACCATGGGGAAACAGCAGGTGGCAGTGAAAACGAAATGAGATTTACTTTGGGAAATGCTGCAAGCCCAGATGCTCCCATCTGAACTGAAGTCTCAAACAGTTTGAGGAACATCTATTAAGAAACAAAAACTTTAACTCATTATCTGACCACCAAGGGAAAGGTGTTTTGGTCTTTTTTGTTTGTCTGGGAAAAGGAATGTTAACTACATATCATTACACTTCTGGCTTATCAGCCAAACTTTTTCCTTTGGGAAGGACCTAGAGAAAGCAAGATTAACAGATTTCCAAGGGCAAGAGAAAAGTATAGACATGAAATATGACATAGTATTAAAGCTTCCTGGGGATGAGGGTAACTGATCAGAGAATTTCACACAATACTCTCTTTCCTGAAACTAAATCAGTAAAGTCAATGAAGCTAAAGTTAGTAGATAATTTTTGACGTCTGGAGATGGAAAGAACTCAAGAAATAGTTGTCTTTTCCAGACAGACATTATTGGTCCTCAACCCAGGAAATAAAAAGATTATCTCAGTAAGAGGAATGACAGAGCCAAATGTGCCTCCAATGTGACAGCTGTGTAACTGAATGCTCCCAGCCAAATCCTCTTTCTTTGCTTTCTTTTCTTTGGACAAAATATGAGGGTTTTGACTATTTGGGATTTCTGGAAGCTTGATGCTGAAGAGGCATAGCAGCTCTGACAAAAAAGGTGGATTTTTGCAATGGTGAAAGGCTGCACAGGTGGCCCTTAGGTATCTTCTAATTTTGTGGTCTTACAGACACTGTTGATCCTACAGAGAAAGATTGCACCGTATACAGTAGGTCTAGCGAGAGGTTGAGCAGACAGCTCAATTTATGTTCTTTCCATGCAAGTTTTTGGGTCTGGGAAATCCCAGACTAAAATATGACGTGCCAGGCTGAGGCAGACACCAACTGCACAGGTGGCCCTTAGGTATCTTCTAATTTTGTGGTCTTACAGACACTGTTGATCCTACAGAGAAAGATTGCACCGTATACAGTAGGTCTAGCGAGAGGTTGAGCAGACAGCTCAATTTATGTTCTTTCCATGCAAGTTTTTGGGTCTGGGAAATCCCAGACTAAAATATGACGTGCCAGGCTGAGGCAGACACCAAACTCGGTCCCTTGAAGGAATATCTGAGAGGAGATGAAATGAAGGAGGGGACAGACTTGAGGATGCAAGACTGATAGCCCTGAAGTCCAATATTCTCTCTTAAACCACTGCACAAGCAGCAGAAATGGCTCTTTCTCCTGCCATGGTTTTAAAAGCTCTGAATCTTCATACACACATCCGTCATGAACTGAAGGGAGGAGCCCGAAGGATGAAAGGGGTGTTAGTGCATTTAGTCACTTGTATCTTTGCTATTGCTACCAGCAGAAGAAGAGCTGGAACTGCTCATAAGTGATTTTTTTTAAAAACTGCTTTTACCTGTTTTAGCTTCTGTGAGAGAAATACATCCTAGCTATTACTGTGCACCTCATGAAGCTTCAGATTTTTTGTCTCCACCAGCTGTCCCAGAAATAAGGAATTCTTGTTTGTCCTTCTTTTATTGATCTAAGACACACAAAGTCTAAGTGATTTGACCAGTGATGCACAAGGAAATTTGTGATAGAGCAAACAGTTAAATCCAGCATCCATATCTGCTTCCCTGTAAACAGCTGTTCCTTAGTGAATGGACTGAGACAGAGTTCTGTTTAGCAGCCGTAAAGCTGCATAAAACAACATTCATTGTCAATTTTAACAAGTGAATTATGGGCGCAGAGCTCCACCTGCTTTTTTAATCCCAGTCATTCCAAATTCTAGGAAATAAAATGAAAAAGTATCTCCACAATTACATCCACTGACAGTGAGAGATACTTCTATGAGAGATGCAGTTCACTCTAAGTCTTGGGCAGGGAATTTATCTGCTTGGCAGAGGACTTGCTCTTCACTGCAAACCCTGTTTGCTGTTGTCATAAAGGTGTGACACACAAGATCGGGGTGAGAATGAGCTGAATTTCCTCTCCCTGATCTCCTAACATAGTCAATGTGACAAAGGTTAATTAAAACTGCTGTCACCTGACTGAGGTCAATATGCAAGAGCTTCTCTAGTTAATGCTACAGCCACCTGATAAAAAACCATAGATCGGCGGGTTAGTAATCCATATTGGCTAGGGGTACACTTTACTGCTGGGAGAAGAAAGGAAAAGAAAAAAAAGCAGTAAATGAGAGCTTCTGTGAAGTGCAAGTCTGTGACAATGACTGGAAAACCTCTGTGTATCTCCCAGCTGAACTGCGAGGTGACTAGTGGGGAGCTGAGTTGAGGTTTGTTTGTGCAGTAGCTCAGTCCTCTCAGCATTGAGATCTTGCTCAAAGAAGCACAGAAACATCCCACGCCTTATTAAAAGCAAGCAGCCAGGAAGACGGTTTGTAGCAAAATAAGAAAGCTGGAAAAAAATGAGGAAAGTCCAGCTAATGCAAGTCAAAACCCTGACAGTTGTTTGCCACAGGGAGAGAAAGCTTCCAATTCAAATCACTGTGGATCATTTTACCTCAATACTGACCTGTTGATGTTAATGTAGAACAAACTCCTTCAGTAGAAGATGAAATATCAGATTACATCTTAATATAAAGATTATTGTAGTTATCAGGATCGGTTTCTACATTAACACATGGTGCTGGCCAGCATTTGCACAATAGTCAAAGACTTCTCCCTCGCCAGCTTAACAGCTTTAAACCTCTCTCATTCTTAGCCTCCCTCACAATTCCTACTTAAATATATAATGTGTGATTCTGGGAAGCATTTTGGGATACAAAATTAAACCTAAGTTCTGCAAATCAATTAAAATTAAAGACCCCTATCATTTTGCAAAGCTAGCCATTAAGGCTCTTTTTTTGTGTTTTGTTCGTTGGTTGTTTTTTTTTTTTTCCCCAATCTTTGAAACTCCATGCAGAAGTTTCAATTAGTGGGGATTCAAGGGCTTTCAGGCAAACAGAAATTCTTAGCAAGGAGCACTTAATGGCGTTTCCTTCTTCATTCTCCTGTCACACCCTAGAAGAGATAGACCCTTTCAGAACTGCAACAGCATGGGTCTCCATCTATGCATTTGTCAACTCTGGGATGAAGCAAGTGGTGGTGGTTAATGGTCCTGTGTCCACCGCTCTAGAGCCATAGGAGAGGAATGGTACTGTTCTCTCTGCAGGCTACCTTTCATTGACCTGAGTGAGAGAATGAGACCCTGGGAATTTTATAAAAGCCAAAAGTATTTTGCTGTGATGAAAAATTCTGAAAGAAGAAGTTGTTAAATGTCCTCACAAGTATGTCAGAAACAGTTTGCGTGTCTCCAAGCGGAGTTAAGGAATGATTTTTATTGAATTTTCTCTCTTCTACCTATGCTTGTTCTCTTGTGCTCTTTCTCTCTCTGGGGGGATCAATGCAGACTTTTAACAAGGTGAACTTTGAAATAGAAATCACAAAATTATTTTCTACAATACTTCAAAGAGGAAAAAAAAGAAACTAACATGTACAGAGAAATGACAAGTCACAGTTGTCTAAAGCCTTAGGAGTTTGATGGGTCAGTCTAGTTTGCATATGAAAAATTTTCACATACATAGGGTTAGAGAACCACATATTATTTAAGACCGCAAGAATGTCAGCCCATAATTATCAACATTCCAAGTAAATACTTGGTTGCATATCCAGTTTGGGACAAAAGTCAAGCCGTAAATCTTTCTTAACAAAGTTACTGATTCAGAATGGGACCTGACCTACAGATCTAGTAGATTTATTTCACTCTGTTCCCACAATTTGTTGCTTACTTGAAAATCTGGCTATATTCGTATGATGTCCTTTTCACTGTGAAGTCTGAGTGTTTCACAGTAGTGCATCAGGCTGTATCAGTCCCAGTCAGGTCATAGAATCATAGAATCATTGAGGTTGTAAAAGACCTCTAAGATCATCGAGTCCAACCGTCAACCCAACACCACCATGCCCACTAAACCATGTCCCTAACCGCCTCATCTACTCGTCTTTTAAATACCTCCAGGGATGGGGACTCAACAACTTCCACAGAAAGCATCTTACAACGTATAATCACTCAGTCAGTAAAGAAATTTTTCCTTACATCCAATCTAAACATTCTTCTTAATCTCCCCTCGCATCTGCTGAATTTGCCCTCAGTTATCTTTCTTCTATTCTTTCACAGTCCAGCTAAATACTTTTTCTCCCTCTGCTTGTCAGCTCCTCTGGGATTGTTCTGATCCCATCGTGCCTCAGTCCCTGATCCTTTACAGCCATGCATAGAGGTTTTCTTTCGGAAAATATGTTGTTAGTCTTTCTAGCCCTTCCTTCTTCTTGAGGCCAGGTTTGGGTGTTGACTCACTCACTGTAAATTAAAGTATTAAAACTTGGCATCAGTGCTTTGTCAGATCACCAACTGCTGCCCAGAAAGGAACTTCTCCTGGACTCCTGGTTTTGAAGGCTTTGGGAGGACCATGGCTTACTGCAATACATTATATTCTAATACACCTTTTTTCTTCATTCTCTTTTTCTGCCTCTGGTCACTAGGTATTTATTTACATGAAAATTAAATCAGATTCTGGCTTTTCTCTGCCATCTGCCTCACAAAGGCATCTCTGTCAAATTCATTTGGCAAAACAATCTGTCCCTTATGTGGTCATCATCAGAACTACTCAAACTTGCTTTTAAACCTCCAAAATGAAAATGTGGAATATATTTATTACTTTTTTTTTTTTTTTAAGTCACCATCTTCTATCTGGTATCTAGTTTTAAACCTCACCTAATTTACATACATAGAAAACATGTTCTTCTGCTGAAAACTTGTGTACTTAGTGCACTATGGAATTCCAGTTACGTAGGTATACCAAATTTAATTGGAAAATATCAATTACTTGATCAATCTGCAAAATACCCTACTAATATCCAAGTGGCCTGGGTTCAGTTTTTGGCTTGGCAACAGGTTTTCTTTTGTGGCGTTGAGTGACTCCCTTACTTTATTCTGTCAACTTCTACCCTTCTGCAAGAGTCAGTTTTATTGCCAAAGGTTCACTACTTTCCCAGGACATTGTAAATAAAACGCACCACTGAAAATGAGTCTTTGAGATATTTCTGTGAGGAGGGACTATCTAATTAGACAGGTAGATGGAGTTAATAATAACTTTCAGACACAAGCAGCGGCATACTGACACTTCTAGCAATCTCATTGCCTGTAACCTACTGTAGCTCATAAAAAAGATTAAAGTCCCACAGTGAACCACAGAAAGTCTGTGCTGCTTTATCCTGCTCATTTCTGAGAGTCATACTCCTCATCACTGCTTGATTTAAAAGAAAAATTGACACACATGATGGTTGGTTTAGATAAAGGTATGCTAATCACTGACTGTTTTCAGTTTATAAAAGCTGCTGTGTTGTTAGAAATTTCATCCCTAGTGGGATGAAGTTTCATCCCTTTGGAAGCCAAGATGATTTAATTGCAGGTGGGACACAGAAATGCTAATGAAAGAAAAAAGCAGTCTTAGGGAGCAAGGAACAAATTACAGAGGGTTTTTTATTTTTTTCCAGTGGAAGATGAGGTCATCGTTAACAGCAAGATGGATCTCAGAGATAGCTGCCTGCAGGAATAGATTGGGGGTTTATCAGGCTGCCAACGTGCAGCATTGGGGATTTTTGAAGTGAGAAGAATGTGTGAGATGTTTGTCCAAATGTTGAGTGAGAAAGCAAGCCCTTGATAAATAAAGCCAGTGCAATTTTTAGTGAAATAAATCTAGCTCTGGTTTGAAGCTGGAACTTCAGTTTCTGCCTATGAAAACTGTTCTCCTGTCCTGTTCTTTTGATGAGGCCTAAGGCAAGAGCATCTAAAAATAGTGGAGCAAGATGAGGGAAAAAGGGAAAATAAACCTGTCCAGGATGGAATTTCTAATATGTCTTGTTTTTCTGTCTTCTTTAAGACAAGGGTGCTTTCTTACACTGTATTAAGCACATTGTCAGTACAAATCAAACACTACTATTTTTATTATTAATGATATATAAAGATCCATTAAGAAACACGTTAGAGTGACAAATCTTTCTCAGTCTCACATGTAAAAATTATTGCATGCAGATGCTACTCTGTGTGTATGTGTACATATGATTATTGTTATCATTCTTGGGCTGATTTGCAGTGTTTATGGCACGGAAAAGCTAACGCACAAGTATTATTTACATGTACTAAACTCTCTTCACAGAGATGAGAAAGTTCTTCTCATCTCATCCTTGACTGAGAGAAGCTCTTTACTCAGTCAGCATCACTGGTTTTATGGTGAAATTCCACAGGCCAGTTGGATTCTCAGTAGACAGCAGCCTGACCTGCTCCATCACATCCCCAAAGCGCTGTCAAACTGACAGCTGTTACTGAGTTTCTTAAAAATATGAAAAGGTGCTCCTGGAGATTATTGTGAGTTATGCAGGCTGCACTTTCTATTCCCTGTCTAATCCCAGATGAGAAGCTGCTCCTTTCAAGGCATGTCCCGTACCTCACGTTGCGTCCAGGAGCTGTTCTACCGTTGATGGTAGGGATGCTTAGCTGATGCCTCTAAATCCCCACTTTAAAAGACAACATTACCCAGTGATTGCACCCTGAGTTCTCTTCCCAGTTTCTCATGCCTACTGTGGCCTTCTCCATTTCACCTCTATATGCCCTTCTGTTTAGCTGCTTTTAAATGGGCATAAAGATACTGGCTGTCTTTGTAAAACACATTCAATGCTACAGATGAAAAATGTCTTGTCATGAGCTAAGTAGTTATTTTGCAATTGGTTGCTTTTTGTTTCATATTTTGGTCTTTAGTAGATAAGTATGATTTCTGGTTTTATCTTTATATCTTCTTTTTTATTGCGGAGGAGCTGTCTCACTCTAATAAATCATTTCCCACCCTTTAAGAAATGGGAATGAATGAGGGTGTTACTGAACCTGAGACTGTGAGTACACATTTGGGTGTGCATGCGATTGAAAAAAGCTGTGAATGCTTACTGCACCAGCAGACCTGAAGCAGCAAGCTTTAAACCGGTTCCACAAAGTAAACTAACTTCAAGGAATAGAGAGAAAGAGAGAGATATCTTATTTTAAGATGACAAAGCTTAACATTCTGCATGTGTGCACCTGGAAACACACCTGCACATGGAACTGCTCAGAAGCAAACTTTATAACTGTAGAAGCTGTGCTTACATTGCACTTAGGAAGAGAGGAAATCTTTATTACTCTTTCAACACTTGAACTTTAATTTATGCTATGATCATCCATTTAGTAAGTATCAGTACTGAGGCCTTAATTTTAAAGTAATTTAGAACATTTTTCTAAAATGTGGTGGCTTCTGGTCGTATTTACATAGTGTTGTGGCCCAGTGAGGTAAGATAATAATATCTACATTGCAGGGAAAAAAGACAAAAATTTTCCAAAAAGGTAGGCTGCTAAATCAGTCACTTCAACAACTAGGAAATGATAAAATTTAAGTTTTCTCTATGATCTTAATATCTATCCCTTGAACTGTCTCTGTCCAATGGACTGTCACATCTCTGATACTTATACACCTTTTACCTCAAGCTTCCAGGCAGAAACTCTTCTTCTGGCTCCTTTTCCCAGGCTTTTTCATGACATGAGTGTGAGTTACAGCTCTCTGCCGAACCTGCCATTCCCAGCACCATGTCCTGCCCCTTTCTCATGGTACCCAGGTCTCTTACTCTTCTTTTTTTGCCAGGCATTTCTGCCCTCTGCAACACAGCAAAGCTTGCAGGTGCCCCTGAGAGAACTGAGCTGCACGTGGAGAAAGTCCAGCTCACCACCACTTCATGACCTTTTGTTGCCATGCTCTAGCGAGTTTCTGTTGACCTATCTCACACTAGGATTTCCAAAGGCATATAACTTATCCAGTGCCAGATGGGTTTTCTTGGGGGTGACAAAAAGCCCATTCTGCAGTTCTTCAAATCTGCAAATTTGAAGTATTATTCCAAATCAAGGGGTAGGAATGGAACTCATTTGAAAACTCATGGGAAATTAGCAACATATTTTAACCTGTGTTTTGGAATCATTCTTGGCTGAAATAATTAACATGTAAACTGTGCTCAACACAGAAAAGTTCAAACCACAGTCAAAGCAAAAAATTAGTGTCCAAAATCTGGAAATTTCCTTCTTGGGAAGTTATTAATTTTTGATGTTCTCTCTTATCTCCCACTATAATTAAATGCTTCCATTCTAAAGTTCAGATTAAAAGCAAATTCTAAAAAGATTTTGTTTCAGAAATCTTCAGATGATCTTACTGAAGGCTTTGTTTTGATAACATTAAAGCCATTCATTTCCACTTTATCATTTAGACTTTTGTGTATTTCTATGTCTCTTGACACTAATCCATCTCCCCAAAGAGAAGATACATTAGCTTTCTTATGCTCACAGCAGTAGCTGATGTCCCTTTAGAAGCCCTTTTTGTTACCCTTCATGTCCCTCATCAGATTAAATTCTAGGTGGGCTTTGGCTTTCCTGAGTTCATCTGTCTCTGCATGCTCGGACAGAGGGTCTATGTTCCTGTCAGGGCATCTGACTCTGCTTCCACCTCCTGCACCTTTCCCTTCTACGTTTGAGTTTAGTCAGGAGCTGATTGATCATCCATGCGGGGCTCCTGCCACCTCCTGCTCATCAGGATGGACCGTTCTTGAGCTTGGAGGAGCTGATCCTTGAAAATCAATCAGCACTCCTGGACCTCTCTTCTCTCCAGGACAGTTTCCCATGATATTCCTCCAAGCAGGTCCTTGAATAGGCCAAAGTTTGCATTCCTGAGGAGAACCAGGGTATAGTTGGATTTTTGCTATTAACACTGTTTTTACTTGCAGAATCTTATCTGGAATTAATTTTTTATAATTAATTAGAAAATATATTTCCCTATTTTAAAAAATCTTGATTTTTCATTATATTAGGGAAATATTTTCATTTTGCATATCATTATAATTATAAAGGTAAGTTTGGCAGGCTAAAATTATGGGTATTAGATTATATGGTTTAGGTGAAAAAAAGCAATAGTTTTCCATCAAATATGGATTCAGATATATTTCTTTTTAGCTGGAAGCCCTTTTCAACTTATAAAATATTTCAGTTAACTTTTATTGCCTGGATCTGCCTACATCTTTTTCTCCACATAAATATATGTCTTTGGCTCCAGAGAATGGAAGTCCAAGGCAACTGTCAGATTGGAGGATTCTTTAACAAATACCTGACCCACTGACTTTTTACATGGGGAACAAGTTCAGTGGGGTTTTGGATTAAAAAAAAATATTATCATGCCATGGCTGCCATCTTTCCCAGTGTCACTTGTTCTTTGCAGAGAGATTATGCCTGATACAGAATTTCCTGCAGAAGTCAAACAAAAAGTCAGGCTCCAACTTAAGTGAGAAAAAGTAAGAAAGTTCAAACAAAGGGAAGCAGAAACAGGCTGAAGCCAGGTGAAGCCAGGCAAGAAAAAATAAGGAAATACCATGAAACCTCTATATTCAAATGGACAAAGATAACTAAGTAAACTAATCAGAATATACTATCAATGGGCTTTTTTTTGGTTGGTTTTTTTTGCTAGAAGTGCTGCAGTTATTTTACGTTTTTCCCCTTTTAGATTGCTGAAGTGATAATTAAATTTCTGGTTCTGAGGCTGGAGATTCTGAAGAGAAGAAATATGTCAGAAATGAGGACAGAGAGTAAGAAAACAGAGAGAGAAAAATACTTGTTAGGAAGGGAAAGCTTTGAAAAAAGCAGAGTCAGTAATTCTAGAGACATTAGAAAAATATATTTAAGGCACTTTTGTTAATACAGTTTTTGTTATATTGTTGTTCCCTCCTCCTGTTTTTGTTTTTGTTTTTTTTAAGTAGTATCTTTAACATGATAAATACAATTTGGACATATTTATAAAAACTCTTCTGCTATGGGGTTTTATTCCTCCTTGAAAAATTGTAGGAGATCTTGGGTCCAGAAGAAGGGATAGTGTTCAGTAGTGGAATTATCTAAATTGTCCTTACTGGAGACCCAGGAATAACACTGACGTACTCTTACCTCACTGGGCCACAACACAGGATGAATTACTGGTTTTATGGCGTGTAACTGCGGTCTTAGCCAGGGATGCTAATGCCTATAGAGACCTCTGTGCACTAGCCAGAACTTGGCAGCACCGAACCTTTCACAGAGGTGACAATAAGAAAGAAATTTGGTTTCAGGCTGGACACTGTTCTCCTGGATAGAAAGAAATGCTGCATTTCAGCCTTCAGCTGACATCCCATGCTCTAGTCCATTGCTGTCCCCAGATGCTCCGCTCTCTCCCTGCCTCAGACTATCCGAAACGCTCAGTCTGTAACTTAAGCTGCGAAAGCCTAGGCATTCACTCCGGTTTGTCTGAACAAACTGTGTATTCAGTTGTATGGTATTCATCTGCAGATCATGGAAATCTTCCAGGTGCCTAAATTTCCCCCTTCAGCCATTATAACAATCAAAGAATAATGTGCCTGCTTTATGTGAGACCTTATTGTTACTCAGCTGGGTCTATGGTCATAGATCTAATACTGACATCCCAAACCCGTGCAATCTCTCACCATCACCTATTTCCTGACAATCTCTGCATGATAATGCAATTGTTTTTGTTTCCAAGAGTTGTGCTGTTTTATTTACTCCTTTCCATTTTATGATGTATACTTGGCCAAAGTCAGTATCTCTAACTGGGAGACGACTGGATATTTGCCATTTATTTGTCTGCAGAATTGTCTCTCCCCTGCTTAATATATTCAGCAGCACATTTCTCATATGGCATTATTTCCTCCACAGATACAGTGCTTTATGCATGTGTCTGGGAATTGTCTTTCCCTTTGATTTATTAACTAAGCACAAAGGTTTTGTCCTCTTATTGCTATCTTTATTCACACAAGTCTTGGCACGTTTCAGTAATTCCAGCTACAGCTCATTTAGGTCTGTTTTCTTTTGAGCCTTGTTTGTTTCACCTAATTACTTTTGCAATAACTATTTTTAGGTTTTTGACATTCATTTTTACTGAGGTAGTTTATTCTTTATGTGTTTTTATATCCTGGTTGGTCTCCCAAGTGTAGTTTCTTAACTGTGCATTTAGTTTGAGTAATTACAGGAGACCTTCATGAAAGGAATGAAAATATAAACACATGGGTGGCATGTGAGTGGCATCTGAATGATGTGAGTGAGTAGAATGTACCTTTAAGAGTGGTGGGCAACCCAGATGAACATCTGTATGTGGATACCCACTTTCAGATCTTACTTGGTGCTACGAACTCTTAGTCTTGCATCATAACAAGAGATTGGACTAGAGGTTTCCTTGAGATTTGTTGTAAGCCTACTTTTTCTTATTGTTAATGATCTGTCAAAATGTAAGAGAAACACATGGTTCTATTCTTGTCCCAAAAAGATGGTTTCACAGCTTGCTTTCCTAATGGACATATAAAACAAATTCTTCTATTGGCTCTTAGATCCATTACTGCTACTTTTCAGTTCCCCAAACTTCCCACTTTTGTCTCTTGCAAAGGTAATAAAACAATTAAAGAACCAATTAATGACATTCACAGCCAGTCAAAGCCCAGAATTGTGTTCCCACAGCTCCCTTGAAATGCCAGTAATGACACTACACTTAGTGATTGTGTAGGTTTTGTTTGTTAATGTCAATAAAGCACTTCAAGAATCCTGTGTAATAAATGACAGATATGATATCTGAAGGCAGATATAAAACATTCTGTGTCTTAACAACATGATTGGGATCTGGATTCTGAGCCCAGCTTACTCCAATAAAGTTGAGGGTGTTCGTGGCCTCGTGGTGTTCGTTGATTCAGGCTTGTCTTTCTCATCAAGAGAATACCAGGGAAATATCATGTACTATGCGTGGGCCTCGCTTCTCCTGTGAACCCACAGTCACTACAAACTGATGGCTGAGGAAAGTTAGTGAATCAAAACAGTAATGAACCCTTAGATAATGCTTTTGTGTGTATATGTATTTTGTATATGTATTTTGTATATACAGCAACAACATACTGGCTTGAGAACGTGAAATTCCAGATAGCCGAGCACCCAGCCCTTATCAGCCCAGCTGTTGGTTTGAACCTGCATCCCACTAAACACCATTCATATATTAATCTTACCTTTTTAGAGGGATATTTCTTATGTATTTGCCTGTAGCTTCCATAATCTGTTAGACATTTTTCAAATACAAAACCTGTTTCCCCAAAGAACATAAAGAGTATTTCCAGCATAAAGAAGCCAAAGGCCATGGAAAGGGAAAGTTAAATGCATATGCTCAGAGAAAAAGACCTTAATTGGTGAGTTCCTAAACTGACTTTCCCTTGGCTGAAATTGTCTCTAAGTAGAGCTTGGTGGTTGCCAATAGCCCTTAGTCTTTGAGAGGCAGAATGACTTGGGTGCTGCATAAGAGCGATGCCGAGAGCACCAAACCTGCTGTAAATAGCCCCATTTAAATGCCTGCTTATCAGCTTCCTGGTAAATAGAAATAAAGTATGTTGCTTTTATCACCTGAATGTGCATGTGAAGTTGGTAACACTTGCAATTAATAAAAAATATTTTCCACAATTTTCTAGTGGTAGGCCAAACTGCTAATTGTGCCTAGAGGCCTCTTACACAATGTACCAGGCAAAGAGAAAACGAATGATCAGAGAAAGAAGGCTATAAAAGGATTTCTACAGGTGATTAACCTAATGAGGACTAGGATTTTCGTATAGACTGTCAGCTTCTTCTGGTGTTAGTAGCTGAAGCTCGTGAGTCTGATTCTTGCAGTTCTGCTCCTGGATCACACACATTTTTTTTTTTCCTAATGTTAGGCAGCACTTTTACTTCTTTTTTTGGCTTGGCTTACTTCATTTCAAAATGACAGTAGTATTTACTTACCTTGCAGAGTTACTGTGAACCTTAATTAAGCATCCCCTGAGCAGCTTGGAGAGATATGGACAAAAGCTGCTGTCGAGGTAACAGCAATTTTCTGGGATTGAACAGTGTCGAGCAGCGTGGGGTATTTCATATCCCACCGCTTACCCGCTGCTGTGTCAGACAAAGGGATGAGTTATTAGCTTGGTAGATTAAGAGGTAGCTAGTAAAACTGGACAAACTCTCAGGCTTTTTTTTTTTTTTTTATAAATAGGAACTTGGCAAAATTCATTTGGAGAGGTTGAAACTATTCATGCATTTGGCTCTAGCTGGAAGATTCAAGCATCATTAAAAAAAATTAAAGAGAGAGTCCATTCAAAAAATGACAATAGCATTTCCCTTAGTCTTTTTCACAACTGAACTATTTTCCCTTGTAAATGCTAACCTGTTTTATTTCAACAATTTAAAAAGCATGTTTTGACTTTTTAGTTTGAAACAACATTTTTCATTTTAACATTAACATTATCTGTCATGAACATGGGTCAAAACTATCAGCTGTATGTCTGTATGAACTGTAAATGAATGTCACACCTTTGTGAATTCAGAGCATGAGAGAGGCTTCACCCTAAGATTTATACATCCTTTCCAGCAGGTGGAAATAAATAACCTCACAAGGGGCTAACCGTTTGCTAGTACCCTATACGAACCCAAGATAATCAGCAGTTGGAAGGAAGCTAAAGCAGTGGTTACCTGATGTTAACCTTCCGCAGCTCCGAAAGCGGCAGGCTCAGCCTCATCCCTGTCCCCATCCCCATCCCCGTTGCCAGTACTGGATGTCATTGTCACCTTTTCTCTTGTGTCTCAGTCAGCATTGTGCAGCCCCATGGTGATCAGAGTGGGGAACAGCCCCACTTACCTCTGTTTTTCATGTACAGGTTTGGCTTTCACCTGAATCTATTACTTGATGTGGTTTTCCATCTGGCTGGCTGAAGGGAGGAGGTTGGATCAGGTGGGCAGCAGTCACGTCCTCCTTTTCAGCAAAAGTCTGGACCAGTGGTGGTCTAGGGGGTCAGTATAACCATAGTATAAAGTACTTTCTGATTAAGTTTTGCGTCAAGGACATTCAGGGACAAAGGATGGAGTTTAGTATGGGTGGAAGCCCACAGTGGGTTTGGGATATAAAATGAAGCATGTGTCTAAACTTCATCTGTTTGTTGTTTGTTTTTTTTTTTTCTTTTTGCCTAAATGTGACTTATATTAAGGGTATCTTCAAGGTGGTTTATGAAGAGCAAGGTGTCCTCCCCTTTGGGTGTGGTAATTCATAAATAACATGCTATCCCCCTAAAAGCTCTGCAAGACAACTCAGGATTCGGTAAGATGGGCTTTCTGCATAGAGGAGACTCTTCCCTAACGCTTAGCATTGACCACAGGTCCTGGTGACATATAACACAACAGTGGAAAAAGTACGTGAATGCTGAGGATCTCCAACAAATGTATAACATCTATATTAAAATATTATTGATTAATACATATTTATAATAATATACTTGTATACAATAGCTTTATAACATGCATTTCAACAGTTAATTTTATTTTAAAAACAAATAAATAAATGGACTTTCAAGTGGGTTGGAGAATACAAAAATGGCACAATTTAGCTGAGTGTAGTGTTTCAAGTTTAAACAAAAATGAAATATTTCAAAAATAAGCAGTGCCATATCAGTCCTTCCAGCTCAATTGCCAAAGTATATGAACTTGAGGAAAACAACCAAAATGATAAGGATCCTGAGTAATCATCTGAGTTCTTTTTGCATAAGTTATGTTCTGCTCAGGGCAGACCAGCAGTCTTTTCACAGTCTTGCAAAGTCACATTGGTACTGGAGAAAAAAATAGCAAACGCCACTTTGTTTCTTGGAAAATTGTAACTGGGAGGATTTAGTGTTATTCAGGATCAGTAGCAAAGCAAGGGAACAAAGTGATTGAATGCTTTGCTTGGAAACAGAGATTTAAATTCATATGTCCTTTGTCTTGAGCCTTGCAAAGCTTGTTAAGTCACTGAGATTCAAACTCTTTGTTTTGTTTTGTTTTGTTTTGTTTTGTTTTGTTTTGTTTTGTTAGCTGCAGGTCTTTCAATCCTGCTGTGGCAGAAGAGTTTGTCCTAGAATGAGAGGCAGATGTAGAAAGAGGAAGACAAAATGGAAGCAATTTGTCATTAAGTGAATGATTTCATAAAATTTAATGGAGATGTCAGGATTAATCAAAAGAAGACAGAAAATATGGAGAAAATTAAAGTCACTGTCTAATATTTAGACAATGAAAAATTACAAAGCATCTCTTACTAAAGTAAAACACCTTCACTTTTCTGAAAAAGAGAAACTGGGTTCCAAATGCTGAGAGAGACAAACACTCCTGTAACTAATTTAGAGGCCAACATAACCATATTATGAAAAGAAAAGTCAGTTGGAGCTGTGAAAACTGAATGATTTGAAATGTTTGTAGCTTAGAATTAGATTTTCAAAGGACCTCAAGCTTAACTAAGCCTTCAGTTCACACTGCTTTTGATAGGAGAATGGCATTTTGAAGGAGGCACACATCAGGTGTCTTTAGTAGCTATGGACTATGAGGTGCTCTTTGTGTGTCGTCTGTCCTGCATGGTAAGGGGTTGTACACGGAAACACTTCCCATTAGGATGCTGGGAGTCATTGTGGCTTAGAGGTGTGATTATGTCCTGTACAGCAAATTGTTCTTTTTGGGGTTCCTGGTTGCACTGGGGGTGAAACAGGCAATGTTTAGCATCATTTGGAGGTTGCAGAATATTTTCTTCTCTCCCTCCATATAGGCAGGTGCCCTATGTGTGGAGTAAACCAAACTCTCCTTCTATCTGCTTATCACCCCACCACTACCTACCTGGCTCCTGAGGTGGTGTGTTTGCCACACCATCCCACAACCTTCCCAAATACCAGATCACCTTCATGTAGCTGCAGCGTGCTAAAGGCAATAAAAGTGGGAAAGCGTACAATATGATGTCTGGATGCCCTCCTCATCCCTTCTTATTGCCTGAGCAACAATGTAAGAGTAAAGCACACTGTAGAACCAGTAACTCAGGTAATTCTTTTTATAAGACTTGAGCACATGAATAAGATTACATTCCTCATGTAATAATACTGAAGTCAGTGAGGCTATCATCGAAAACAGGTTTATTGAGATGCATCAGTTTTACAAGACTAGCTCCAGAAAGCAAAAATATGGATAGATGTGGATATTCTCAACTGGAAGGGGCCAGAAGCTCCGGAGTAATATGAATTAAAATAACTTCTGCCCTAGCAATCAGCTAGCCAGGTGTCACTACTAACACAGAATGAAGAACTCTCATAAAGAAATAATATCTAAGAAAGAAACTCTGAAACAAAGCTGCTGCGTGGTCTTTGCAAAGAAAGAGTTTTCTGGCAGCTGCACTCTCTCTGGCTTCATTAGAGAGCGTATAATTGATTTAATAAGAATAATCTATTTGTTTGCATCTTAGAGAGGTCTAATGAGTGGCACTGTGTTAATAAAGACAAGAAAAACAAGCCACCAAACCCCAAGCTGCTGCAGGGGTTGTCTCCTGGCAGAGCTGCAGCCTGCCGGGAGCACTGGGGCACCCCGGGAAGAGGATTCTATTAGTGAGCGTGAAGTGAGGCTTCATATGACAATATTGCTCTCTTTTCATCCAGTTGTAGTCAGTAAAATCATCAGGGCTGTGGACGTTTGAAGACAGAGCTGGTAATTTGACTTGTTCAGGGAGAAAATTATTCTCGACTTACACTTCCATTCCTGTCAGGTCGTACAAGTTATTCTGCACTGACAGTGATGTAAGTGATAGGAGGATGGGATGTCTATGAGTGATGGAGATAGATCTCAGAGCCTATGAGCAATATTTTTTTAATATTCCTTCTGTATTAACTTCTGAACAGCCTCATGCTTGTGAGCAGCCTTACTCAAGCTTGCTCCAGCAGTACAGGAAACAAGCATAGATTGCCCTCTTTGCTAGTGTAGTATTTTTTGTTTGAGGTTCTCAAAGAGCTCTGCAAAACTTAGAAAGTTTCACAACTTCACAACTTCAGTATTACCCTTCTTAATACCTGAGAAAACTGGGAGGAACATGAGCTATGAGCCAACATACTCAGAGGTATCTACTGGTTTTGATTACAGTATTTTTTTTTGTATACTAAATAGACAGAGCTGGAGGCTTGGTTACTCTTCCCTGCTGCAGGATCACCAGGAGAACTCAGCACATGCCCAATTCTGTATGCTGTGGTCTCTTTGTGCTCAGCCTGTGATGCACACAAACTGGTTGTTCTGAGGTGCCGAGTCCTTAATCATCTCAATGGGATTCAAGAGCACTCATGCTGCTACACAAACAGATGAATGAGTCGTTTGTAGCCGCTTCAAGGTGGTACCCTGGAGTTTCTTGCTCTTGCTTTTGTGGTTGAGATTTCTTGAAGGGAAAGGTTGAGAGCTTATTGAGTCAACAGAAGAAGCTGGAAACACATAGGTTTAACCTGAGTACTGGTAGCACATGAAGTAATACAGATCCCTGCAAGTTTTGTGCTAATCAAACTGCTGGAAAACCGTCAGTGAGACAGAAGCTGATCTGACACCCAAGGCAGGGGGCCTGCTGGGGGTGGTTTGGTGTGCGTCACTACAATGTCCTGTTAAATGGAAAATGTTTCCAGGGCTGCTGCAACATCTGTGCACATTTCAGCAAAGCTATTCATTCCTTCGGTGTACTTGGGCTCTGCCCTGGCTCCCCATTCCTAACCCTGCCTGAAAAATTACTTATTCGCCAGCTACTCTTGTGAACAGCAATTTATTTTAGTGATGTCATTTCATTTTCATACCCCCATGACTGAGTTTTGAATCTGTTTGATGGGTAATTATCATTATCCTCTACCCTCCATGTACTGGAAGATCCTAATATTCTGGTAGTTTTTATTGATGCACCACCTTTGGGCACTGTAATCATCATTTTACAGTCCTGGTCACCATACCAGGTTTAAAAAAAAAAAAAAAAAAATTCCTTGATATAGTTCTTGGTCTGTTTTTTTCAAGGACATGTTCTCATTACAGGACAAATTTGAACAGACTTAGATAAGAATTACACTGTTTAAGGAGTCAAGGAGAAATTACCATCCACAGCTCATACTTTTCTCATATTCGGATCTCATTGTACCCATGGGTATCATATGCTCTGATACCCACAAATCCTGCTAAGTTGTAGAGTCTGAGTATGTGTGCTCGAGTCACTGTAGAGATAAGGTTTCATATCAGTCTGGACTTAGTTTGGCTGGGGTTTCTTTCTTTTTTTTTTCACTTTTATTTATTTTTTTATCTGCTCCTTTGCCTCATCCATAGGTGGTCATCATCTTCTGTTATTATTGGTTAATATCAAATTTGAAAACACATTTGAATTTCTTGATGGGACAAATACAATTGCTATATGTGATTTTGCTTTCACTAAATGGTGCTAAACTACTGGTATTAGGAAGAGGTTAAGCGGAAGTTGAACTAACTGCTGCAGAACAACATTGCTTTAGAGCAATATTGTTATAGCTGGAATAAAATGGCATCTTCATATGGTCACGATGCCCACTGAGACCATTTGCAGGGAGCTAAATGAAAATTTCTTGTTTTGCCTTCAGACTGTGCTGGTATTGCCAGAACCATTTGCATTTGCCTGCCATATAACTGAATTTATCAAGTTCAGGTAAAAAGTCAGGCAGCCATTTTTGTTGTGTTAAGGCTGCACAATACTTGACTTGTCTAAGACTCTGCTGTCTGAGGCAGGGCACTGAAAGTGAATCAACTGAGTATTTTGTAGATATAGAAGATTCATAGGATTTGATGTTAATTCGGTTCTCTCTCTTTCTTTGCCCATTTGATATATACTGGGTTACTTGTTGGGGTATATGTCTTATCCCTGGTGGTAGCTACTAGCAATTAACCTTCCCCGGCTGAGATCACTGACCTTAGAAATGGAGCAGTGCAATTCACTGAGCAGGGGAAAAATGAGTTTGCTGACATCCATTTTTGGTTGTGATAACCACAGATCAGACTGAGATGCCCCAGTCCAATTGCAAGGTAATATGCTTCAGGCCTTATAGCTTGCTGAGTTTTTCAAATGTCAAAGAAAACTGAAGAATAAAGCTGTGTTAGTCTCCAAAAGCATGAAGTTACTGGGATTGTTAGCATTGCTACTGCTGCGTGCTGTTAGTGAGGCAGATAGACGCACATTTGTGACTTATGCCATGTACTCTCATCGCAATCAATCTGCATCTCTTACAGCATTCCACCCTTAGGAATTTCTGCATGACTGTGGAAGATTAAACCACCTCTTCCTTGATAAAAGATGCTCTGAAGACATGTGCCAGGGGATACTGCTGGTGCAATGCCACGAGTAAGTGCTTCTCCATGATCAGAGCTTCTCCATGCAACAGACCTGTGGGACTCCTTGCCAAAGGATGTTGCAGGTACAAGGAATTTACATGGGCTCAATGGAAGATGGGAGAAGAACTTGGTGGAGATATTCATTGGTGGTTGCTAAATAAACAAACCACAAAATGCACAAGAAATCCATGGGCAAGTGTTAGAGTAGAAAGTATTATACTTGCTTGTCCTGGTCTCACTTTTCCTAGGTTTGCACTAGTGACCACTGTTGAAGACAGAAGACTGGGCTAAATGTGCTCTGAAGCCAGGATACAGTCTGATGTTCCTTGTCACTCCCACCATGCCCTGTCCCGCTCAATACCCCAGTCTTGCCCCATCCAGTCTACGTTTTAGGGTTCTGTAACTTTTCCAGCATAGGAATTTCCTAAGACAGCCACTGTATTTGGCTTTTCTGGTAACCTGTAATTTTTAACTCCAGCTGTTCCAAGCAATATACAAGGAGAGTCTTGAATGTCCATCAGGACACTTCATATCAATATTATATCACACTTTGTTTAGCAGAGGGACCTTTCTTTTCCTTTCTGCTTTTGTTTCAACCATTCTTATCAACATGCCACTGTTTTGGGTTTTATCCATCCATGTAGCGTCTTGCCTTCAGCCTTTTTTTTGCCCTCTGTTTTGGGAATTTTCTAAGAACTTGCTGTTGCTACTTCACAAACTGAATATCAAACACCATTATTTTCCCCATAGTTATGATTTCTGAATTTTTGTCTAGAATCTGTTGATAACATATTTTTTAAATGCTTTTGGGGAAAAAAAAATAGTAAATTATTCTGTCATCAAAATACATTTGATCAGTTTTGGCACTTGTAAATCACTGATCTTCATTCACATTGCAAACATACTGCTAGAGCTGCAATGGCTAGAAATTAATATTCTAGACAGACTTTGTACAGGAGTGTAGGATTACATATGTTCCATGTTAAGATTGAGGCACACCAGCAAGCTACAAGGAGCTTAAGGTTGGTATAATCAATGGTCTTAAGAATCAGGTATGGGGTTAACCCACAGAAGTGACTGGGCTGGCTTGATGCTATAGGGGTATAGAGTATGACAGTTTTACTTATCAGGACAAACATTTTTACTGAATGTGACTATTTTATATCAAAACAATTGTCAGCATGGGTAAGAAGGCAGAACGATGTCTCTGTCCTGCCCTGGAATGTGTAGCCATAACTTTGGTGAGTATTTGGACCATGGAAGTAATTACACTGATGTCAGTAGCTCTTCAAAATGAATAAGGTTGTACAGATCAGTCCTTAGACTCATAACAGCCTCCCGGTGTGCTGCTCACATTCTCTGTACTTAAAACATCACCTTTGCATGTGGCCTGCTGGGTCCATCAAAGTAGTGAGTTGAAGCAAATGCAGCTGAAGCCAAAGGGCTAGAAGAGAGAAGACTGAGAAGAAAAGCATTTGAAGACATGGGAGGAGGTTAGCTCTGCCTCCTGAAGAGTTCATGTTAACTTTAGGAATCCCACTTCTTTTAAAGGGTTCAAGGTCTAAAGTCCCCTTTGCAGCACACTAACTAACATGTTGTGCATGTTCTGCGAAATCAGTCTGTGGCTGTACAGTGCCTCTCCTGTCATCTCCAGATTGGGCCTTCACACTCATCTTATATGCATATTCATATCTACCGTCTGATTTTCACATGTGCACAACAGTTTTGCTGCCTACACAGTCCTTTATTTGTAAAGGCTTGTTGCTGAGCCATGTGTTTGGGTGCAGAGGCTCCCTAAAAATATCCTGGGTGAAGTGCATGTTCCAGCACTTAGGGGCAGTATAAGGAAAAGGGAAAAGTGCAGCTAGGATTTTGGGGAAGAAGGATTTGTGGTAGCTTGAGTTGTTAACTATAAATTTGTATGCAGCATTTTTATTTCTTATCGATATAATTTATGCATAAAATAATATATTCAGTTTTCCACTTACACAGGAAAAAAGGAAAGGAAAAAAGCTATACATGAGATGGCACAAGAAAGAGGGGAAGAAAAAAAATTAAAATAATAAATTACAGATGTGGCTGGGCTTTGTAAAACACTTTGTATTTAGGTTGCTGTTGGAAGGCAGAAATCATTACCCAGAACCAATAAATAGCAGGTAGCAAGGATCACATCTACTTTACATTCTAATTAAAATTTCAAACAAGCAGCTGAGATGCATGTTCTCTGTAACCAGCTGGCTGTGGTGTTTTGAGAGCACTCTGATGAGATGAAAGATGTAAGGATCTAAGGGAGTTCATCTGAGTTACACCACCACTAGCCTGTCCTATCAGTCAGTCATTGGTATTATCAATTATATGTGTGGAGGTACTACATTAAGGCCCTAATCTTAATAGGACCTCAGTAGGTATTATTGATTGCATAAGACAACCCTTTTGCCAAAGAGTTTACGGTTTGAATGCACAGACAGAAAACAGATGAGAGAGGAAATGAGCACAAGGAGTTAAAATGAGCTGAGGCAATGATATTTTCCATGCTAACCAGAGAGATATGAATGGAATCCAGAATTTTAAATTCATAGTCCTATGCCTTAGGTATAAGACAACACAACACATGTTGGTGCACAGTGATTGCTCATGATACTGTTACTCTCGTGAAAGTGTTTTCAGAAGCAGTGATAACTTGAAAGACAACAGAGAAAACCCCAAGAATGCTCCCCTGCTGCCCCTGAGAAGCTTCAGAATTACATCCATCGTGCACATGCATAAACTGTTTTTCTCAATGCTGATTTTTGTTCTTGCCTGGGAAGGTCTAGATTGAAGCAGGGAGATTTACCTGGCTTATGCAATAATGGAGATAGACAATAAGGCTCATCCTCTACAAAAAAAGGCCAGTGTGTTGAAAATAAACATTTTAAAATCAACAGGTCAAGATAATTTCTGCAAGACTAGTAAATAAGCTACAGAGTTTTGTAAACAGCTTATGTTAATATCTAATATCTGTTGAAAAAGGAAAAAACTCTAAATTGCTGGAGGGCTGCCATTTATATACTTTATATATGTTAAAAGAGGAAAAGGAGAAATGCCAGTGAACAGTAGATAACTTAGGCTGATTCAGTGACGGATAAGTTAATGGAATAATTAATTTGGGACTTTATTATTGAGATATTAGAGAGTAAATAATATCAGGCAACTTAGTTTTGTCGGAAGTAGGCCTTGTCAAACAAACCTTTAATCTTTTTTGGCAAGATTACAAGTCAGGTTACTGAAAACAACTTTGTTCATACAGTGGATTTGTTGGATTTCTCCAAGGAATTTGATTTAGTATCACATGGCATCTTGAGGGGAAAAAAATACATATATGGAATGAACAGGGTACACTTTAAGTGAATTAAAACTCTCTAACTAGCAGAGCTGAAAATGCTATAGTTAATAGAGACTATCAGTGAGCAAAATCTTTACTAGTAAGATAATTTATAGGAGCAACTCTACTCCTTTTGGTTGGTTGTTTTGTTATATCTTCCCGGTAAAATTCACCAGCGGTATAGAGCCTGCAGAATGACAAAATTCTGAGAATACTCTTAAATTTCATAACTTGTCTGAATTACTCTGACATGACACAGAAGGTGAGATTCAATTCATTAAAAAAAAATTAAAAATCAGCTGCCATTTTAAATATCCTAAGGAACTGGATTCAGATGCCTGGGACTGGTAGATATAACACAGGACATACAAGAAACTCAAACTTTTCCAGAAGAGCAACTGGGGCCACGTGGGAAGTCTTCTAGCAATCTGAACAGGACTACACAGCTATGTTTAGGCAAGCAAATCCTACCACAGCTAACGTCTGTCAGCTGGAAATTTCTCTCCCCAGCCACAGCTCCTACTTACAGTTTCTGATACGGCACTTGCAGCCTAAGAGGAGGAGGTCACTAGCACCTAGGGATGCCTGAGCTGGACTCTTGAAATTTCCAGTGTGCCCTGTGTTAAGTTTACTACTTGCTAGGAAGACAATACTCAGTGTTTGCCAGCCCCTTTGAAATCACTTTTAGCTACACAACCTTTACATTTAAAGAACAGCCAAAAAAAATAGGGCTGGAAAAAGTCTTCCCATGTGAACTTCAAGAATTTTAATCTATTCAGTTTATCAAAGAGAAGATTGAAGGATTACCTGATTATTTTGTAGAGGTCCTTAGACATGGAAAGCTATGATAATGAGAAGATTTGCAGTCTTGCAGACAGAGATATAATGAAATCCAATTTGCTGGAAGTCAGATGAATTCAAGCTTGAAATAAAACACACTTTTGAACACTAAGGTTAATGAAACATTACAAGAATTTCCACGGAGGAGGTGACAGACTTGCCATTGCCTAGAGTCTTTCAGGCAAAATTTTAGTTTTGGACACCCTTTATTCCAGTCCGTAGGAAAAAAATGCTGTGGTCTCTGTGCGAAAGTTTTCAAACTAGGTGATCTGTGGTCTCTGTGCGAAAGTTTTCAAACTAGGTGACCACTAGGTAGTGGTCCTTTCTGACTACAAAGCACATGAATTTATAAACTGAAGGAAATGGGCCCTACTCTTTCAAGAGAGCCTATGCTATTGAAAAATTCCCATCTGAGAAACGAGAAATATTGGAACCACTACAACAAGATCCTTCCCATCCTTCCTTGGAGGAATGTATGACTATTCTCTCAGCACACATTTTTTGAGGTTGCCTCAGTAGATGTCAACATGGCATACTGTTCTTCCTCTTGATAAGCATAAACTTGGAAAGAAATAGGGATAAGGTCATTTGAATAATGATCTCAGGCAATGGAGTAAACACCTTTGCCCCTGTATTCAATTGCATGCTCAAGCATCAGCTTGTACTGACTGTTGATTTCTTCCCTTGCACATTCATATCACTGTCAACATCGCTGTTCAGCAAATGCATTTTCCTCTCTTGGGCAATTAATCTCCCATAATTATCTTCATTCCCAGGCATTCCTGCTGTTTCCAGAAATACAAAAATATTAGCCGAACATTTTGGTGGTCCTTCATTCTTGAACAACAAAGTCAGGGGAAATGACTTCAGAGGAGAGCAGAGGAAATTGCCCTAGCAATCATGCTGATGTGAAGAATATCCATGTTGTAAAAGTATGGGTCTGAGGGAGAGACATCAGTTGTAAAGAAGAGGGCTCAGGACGAAATCCTGGATGGATGCCCCTGAGCAGCAATAGGTACAACTTACTGTGAAAAGTGCAGTAGGAGATAATGATAGACATCCTAAAGACATGAAGATACCAAAAGAGGAAAGAAGAATTTCTGTGTTGGACCACAATTCTTGTTTATCCTTTTATTCTTATCAGTTGACTCATTCTTGCTTCTTGGTGAGTAAGAAGACAAGAGAAGTGCAAGCTACACACCTGTATCTAGGTTTGGATTTCAGATCTGGGTTTGTGTTTGAAGTTCTTTCCAGTGGTACGGACATTCAGCTATGGTGATACAGTTCACTGTGTTTATCACAGGGATGACTTATGACTGAAAGCTAGATTTAAATTTGGATCTCATTTCTTTTGTAGAAAATATGAACCACTCCTGATTATGCATTTTAAATATCTTCCCTCTCACCACATGCCTTTGATTGAAAACTGGGTTTTATGAATATACGTATATAATTTCTTTAAATGTGTTGAAAGAATTTCATAGTGGAGGGCTGGAGAACCTGCTAGGTAGACAATGAACAATGCAACACAGATTGGCAAAGAGTAGTTCTGGGAATTATATTGTTTAGTTTTGATCTAAGAACAGATTGATTCAATTTAAGGGAAATGATTCTTCATTATATTCACAGAAGTGTGTTTCTGGAGCAGCATCAAGATTTTAGCTGCTTTTAGGTTCAGATACTGCATCTGTGAGTGCTCGCTGCACCGTTTTCCTTGTAGGTCCTTCATCAGGATTTGTTAGCTCTATACTGATCTGGTGATCCCCATGCTCTAAAAAAGTGCTTCACTAAAAGAGGCTTCTTTTCCACAACCTTTCTGTGTTTGATGTTAGCCAGCTGCCCATCTCCAGTACTTTTCTTTGCAACAGTGATTGCCCTTGAATCCTAGCTAGCTGTCTTTAAGCAGAGATTTGTACACTGCTTAGCTGTGTGTCCTATGTCTTAGTTTCCAACCTTTTTCCCGTCAACAGCTCTCTACTAGCCCTGTGGCATCTTACTTAGAAAACTAATATTAGGAAAGCTTTTAACATCACTGAGGCTGCCCAATGGAAACAGAGAGGAGAGATCAGCCTGAAACTGATTCTCACACTGCGCAGTATCCATCAGGGATGGTATTACTTAGCGCATGAAATCTTAGCCCATAGACCTCAGTCAAATTGCCCCAATAGTCACAGCTTCCTGAGGTGGTGAATGTAAGAGAGGAAATACTGTCAAAACTTTTAGCATTCTTATGATGAATGCCTTTGTACATGAATAAATGGGTGAACACAGATAGTAGTTGTGTATGGTATGGATGGATGGATAGATAGCTAAAAGAATGATATGAATAGATGGATGAATAGATAGATGGATGTATAATGTTGCACGTAGTGAGAAAAAGTGATGACTACAAAACTATCTCAGGAAAAATTGGGAAGTTTATGAACTTCTGCCCCTTGTGTCAGCTTAACAAAAACAAAATACAAAAAGGAGATACCGCAATTAAAAGCCACAGCAGCTTTAAATGAAATGTGCTGATTTCAGTAAAAGCAGCTGAAATACCTCCCCATGTGAAGGAGGGTTTTGGCATGAATGCTGCAAGCTGTGGGTAGAGAGTAATTGCCAGCAAACTTTGCACATCCACAGAAAGATAAAATAAAATGTAGTTACTTTTCTTCTGTTTTACACTTAAAGAGGGTGCTGACAGGTATGGAGCATCACAGAGAAAAGTCTTACCAGGACAATCAGTGCTAAGTGGTTGTGCTTTTTATTTGTATTTCCTTCATTCTGTTCTTTCTTTTCCTTGCAAAAGACTAAATTGATTACCAACTATGTTTTGATGAGTTCCATCTTTCCCTACAAAATCAAGACAGTAGTTCATGCCATGATTTTAAAATAAATTTTGCTGCAAGTGTGGAGTCATCACTCTTCTTTGGTAAGGCTTTCAATTTTTACTTTAATGACATATGTCTCATTATTTCAGCAGTGAAGAAAAATCAGTCCTAATTTTAGCCAGGCATGCTGGCCCCACAGATGAAAAATATGAGCTTTGGCCAGACTTGTGAATTCCCCTGAAGACTTGCTAACTTATATATTCTCTGTCACATTCAAATTTTAGAGTAAAATTTCAACCTTCTGCACTGAGTTATGTACTTAGAAACATTTAAATTGGTTTGTTTTTAATAAGCATCATTATTTCTACTACATGTCTAGAAACCTAATTTCTTTTGAATGTAAGAAGGTAACTTTTAGTGTTTTCAGGTAATTCAATCCTGGTAAAGGTTTCACAGAATCACAGAATCACAGAGTGGTTGATGTTGGAAGGGACCTCTGGAGGTCATCTTGTCCAACCCCCCTGCTCAAGCAGGGTTACCTAGAGCAGGTTGCCCAGCACCATGTCCAGATGGCTTTTGAATATCTCCAAGGATGGAGACTCCACCACCTCCCTGGGCAACCTGTGCCAGTGCTTGATCACCTTCACAGTGAAAGTGTGTTTCAGGGGGAACCTCCTGAGTTTCAGTTTGTGCCCATTGCCTCTGGTCTTGCATTGGGCATCACTGGGGCTCTATCCTCTGCACCCTCCCGAACCTCCTGAGTTTCAGTTTGTGCCCATTGCCTCTGGTCTTGCATTGGGCATCACTGGGGCTCTATCCTCTTTGCACCCTCCCTTCAGGTATTTATATACATTGATAAGATCCCCCCATGAGCCTTCTCTTCTCCAGGCTGAGCAGCCTCAGCTCTCTCAGCCTGTCCTCATAGGAGAGATGCTCCAGTCCCTCAATCATCTTTGTGGCCCTTCGCTGGACAGCAGTTTGGACCCCTTCACACTAGACTTGGCTCTTTCTACTGAAGTCTTTCAGCAGTACCTCAGCAGGCCTTGTTTCCCATTTCCCATGCTCCCGCTTATGCCATGCCCCATGTCACACGTGCTTGTCATCATGGTGTAAAAAACCACATTTGGTGTGCCATGATGTTTCAGGCACTTTGGATTGATAAATCACACATACAAATAGTAATTATCCCAAGGGCGTCTGTAGAGGACCCATGAATATATGGGGCTCATAGTAGGTCATAAAAATAACTTTTAAGTTTCTCCAGAAGCTGGCAGTGCTGTGCAGTCTGGATATGAGCCACTTGACGGTACTATGCCTGGTTGCTCAGGATAGGTCCCTGAGACAGATGCCTTTAGCGATGTGGGCATAGCTTAAATAGAAAAAGTAGTCCTCAGGGATGTTAAATCAGAGCATGACCTTTCAGCAGATGGCACGTATTTATAGCTGAGCTCTAGGTAACACAGGAGTAGAAAAACTCAGCTATTCCTTGTGTTGAGAACTGTTAAAGCTCCATCACCAGGGAGCCCCTCCATGGCAGCATAAGTGAAGGTCAGATTTCCATATTGCGTCAGCTCTGGGACGAGGTCATAGTTATCATAGTTACATACCTGTACCACTGAATTTTCCATGGCAGAGCAGCAATATTTGGAGGTCCTACATAAACACAGGGAATAGAAAGTTGAAAGAAACTTGCAGAAGCTAAAGTGTGTATTAAAATGTAAATAACAAGAGAGAACAGTTTGTGTAAGATTAGGGTGAAAAATACATATGATGATTATAAAACCTGATGTAATGAAACATGACGGGGTGGGGCCCTAGGGCTGAAATAAACATGATTCCACTCTTTAAACTATATTATGCAAGAGTGAAGATATAGAAAATGGGAAAAGGAATGCAGTAATAAAAATGTTTTGGAAAGTGAGACAGGGTGAACCAACACAGTCTTTTACCTCACATGAGTCTCCTGCCAATATTTTTGAATATGAGTTTTATCTTGGCCTTGTTTATTTCAAGCTTATTTAAGTTTTGAAAGGATTTGTGGTTTCTTTTTTTCTTTTAACCAAGTAGAATATGTAAATAACCCCAACAAAGAAGAAATGATCATTAACTAAATCACATATGAGGAATTCATATTACAATGTGATCTGAGTGCTTGTGTTTCCCTCAAGCTCCTTTGCAATCCACCCATGGATAAGTGTGCACCCTCATGCACAGTCATGCAGACATGTTCCTGCTTAGATGTTTTAGGGATAGACACAGCAGCAGTCTCATAGCAAGGAAAGAAATGCAGAGCTCTGCCCTCACATGGGACAAAGACTTGTGCCCTACTGACCCGGAGCTTACCACCAAAATCGACAAGGGTCCAGTCCCTCCCCCTCACCGCTCCTTCTGCTTTGCTCTATAAACTTATGCTTTTGTGATCACAGATGTGTTGCATTTATGACAGATCTGCTTATAAGCATGGCTGTGTTTATTATACAGCCAAAATTTGCTGCTATGGAAAGGACTTACAAGCTGGTCTGGCCTACAGCCCAGTAATGAGCTGCATCAATCAGTTTCAATAACACTCTGGAATCGAATACACGGATCTCAGCGTGCAGGGCCAGCATTAGTGTGCTTATATGCCCATGAAAGAGGTACAGGCCTTTCTATTTTATTGTCTGGGAAACTGAGTCAAAATACATCAGCAGCCTGGTTCTGTTGCCATGGAAGTCGATAGCAAAAATCCCTTTTACAGTCACAGAAAATGAAAGGTTGAGTGAGAATTGATACATCTCAGTAGAAATGCTAAATCTGTTGGGTCCCAAGCTTTTACAATTAAGCCCATGTTTTGTTTCACTCCCTGTTAGGCACCAATGGTCTATCATGATCAGTACTTTCTCTCTGTTGCACATCTGTGATGCTTCATAAGAACGTGACTCTTTTATCTGTAATGAACTGATATAGATTTGCAATCCTCTATACTGGAGGTAAGGAGATAGAAGTTGTCTTCTTTAGTGAACAGAGTTTAGCCTCGAGGAAGAATTTGGGTTACCTTAGTATATGCAGGCATTATTTGATATGTATTACTGGTGGTAGAAGTATTAAACTTCTAAAATCCCATATGTTATATTGGCTATGTGTTCAGTTACTAATATTTAGCACAAGAGGTCAGACAGCACTCTGTGAAAAAAAAAGTGCCTTCCTTGGATTAGCAGTACTGTTCCTTAATGTCTGGAAATCATACATTATTCATAAATTATAGGTAAAATCAAGGGAGTGAGAAGTCGTCACTCTGCAGTACCTCTCCTCATCAACAAGTTGCATTCTGAACATAAAAGGATGCTGCTGTGTCAGAGCAGATTAAACCCTTTGCTCTTTTTCCTCTTTGTTCTGGGTACGGCATCGGTACCGCGCATCCAGCTGTTTGAACAGAGAGGATTAACCTTCTCCTGGGGCCAATTATACAGCCCAGCTGTCTGGTGTCATTGCAGAGCTGCCAAGGAGCCCAGCCAGGGATACATGTGGCAGGGTCCTGCTGTAATGAGCATCCGTGTTTCAGACGATGGCTCCTGGCAGTTCCCGAGATGTGGATTTGGGTAGCTCAGAGCACCATCTGTTCTGCTCTCATGGTGATTTCTGGCTGCTGAGGCTCACACTTGGTCACTCCACACCAGCAGCCCGTATGAGTGAGCCACAGATCCAGATGTGGCAAGGTCAGGTTGTCTTTCACTGGACTGTGTGCATCAGCCTCGTTACAGGTCAAGAGACATGCACGTGAAGACTACTAATTGGGGCTGTACCAAAATTCTGGGCATTTCTGGGGCCCTGGATCTTCAGTCTCTGCTCCTAACTTTGGGATCTTGCAGATTGGTGCTCTAATGGACCCCAAACACCAGTGGTCTGAGCCCTAGCTTGTACGTGATGATTATCCCCACCACACTTCCTATGTCAGTGGTAGAAACATGGCAATGATAAAGAAAGAGCAATTACAGTCACTGCTGTAATCTCTGTATGTGTGATCAAAATTCACATGCTCTTCCTATTGGTACAAGGCACTAAAATACAGTAATACAGAAAATCTGAAAGAATGTTTACTAGACTAGCCACTGGTAAAAGTGCAAGCAAGAAATTTTGAGTTGTTTGGGGAACCATCCCCACCTAACAAATGCATGGAGGTGGACATTTCTGGAGGTTTGCTACCTCGGGGGAACCTCCCAAATCCATAAAGAGTGTTTGGTTTAAAAATCAGGGAGAGGCAGTGAAGAATGTTTTCCTTTTTCCCCATCCCTCCAGCTGGGCACACCAGGACCATGAGTCATAAGTTCTCACAAAAATCAAAGTAGTTTTCATTCTGTTGGATGCAGATGGACTTTTTAAAATCAAACTTTCATTCTTTGATTTTTCTTTTGAGTGCTGAGGGAAGGTGGAAAGCGGGGAGAAGGACAAGGGAAATGATGCACTGAAAAATATCTATTTAATTTTAGGAAGAAGTCCTTGAAAATTAAAAGGCAGCCTTGAAAGTGGCTGGTTTTAGGAAAATGACCTTGTTACCTTGGAAATATTTCCCAGCTAAATTTCATATTGTGTCAGCATATGGTGAAGCATGACTACAATACAAGTTCGCAAATAATATGTTGAACCGCAGCCACAGCTGTAACAGTGAACACTAACACATTTTGAAAAGGACATTAAACTTTCAGCCTATTTGTAACCATTAGAGAGCAAGCTGAAACAAAACAGAAGACTGCTCCCAAATCAGCTTGCAGTGAGCTGCTTCTATAGCTTCCACAGACTCCTCTGTTAGGCGGAAGATTTGGGTCTGATTTAGTTCTTCTCATCTTCTTAATTATGGCAATGATTGGAAAAATCACTTTAAATAAGAAATTAAGAGTGATCTGCATGCTTACATTTGAAGCACAAACGAGTGTTTTTCCGTGTGCACAAGTCTTGCTGACCCAGATCTCCATTTTTTCAGTACTTTCCCTAGGCATAGTAATAACAAGATATTAATGTTTGTTTCTGGCATGTTTGAAAACTGGAAGACTCTGGTTCATAGTGATCTAAACATAATGGAGCTGTCAACTGGGTTTTTGCAGTCATTTCTCTTAACACTGTGAGAAAGAATATGAAATGCCCCACTGAGAATATGGGGATTGTATGTATCAGTGCCCATAAAATTTGATGATTATTTTCCCACTGAAGAAGAGATGTGCTAGTAAAAAAAAGATTCTTTATATGGAAACTGCATCAGAGGATTTTAAAGGGATTCTGTCTCAGTATCCCTGCAATCATAAATTAAGAGTATGGATATTATGAAATGTTAAATCAATCTGTTGACCAAACATTGTTGATACGTAGGGTGGGGGTGAATGTTATTTCTTCAGAGCTGAAAGCTGTTATATATCTAGTGATGAGAGCAGGGTTATGTAAAAAGAAAAGGCAAAGAGAAAAAGAAGAGATGAAGGCAAACCAAAACACATACAACCGGTCCTTTGAGACTGATGGGAATATTGCCTTTCCAGTACTTGAATTATGCATTATGAATACTTCATCTGACGCATTTAGCCCACACTCCCATTTTTAATTTGTGAATCAGTGGCAAAATAGTCTCAGATTTCACATTATTCACAGATAACCTACAAACACAGTATTAAAGTTGCGCTAGAAGCTCCTAAACTTCTGAATCTTTTCACTACTACTAACTCCACTACCAGCATATGCATCCCGAATGAAGAAATCTTTTTTTCTTGGTGTGCCAAGCATCCAAGCAATTAAATTCACTAAGGGTTATCTCACGTGCAACCACTGGCCTGTGGAACATGATTAATGACGTACTTTCACAAAAAACACTTGCCCACAGTTCTGTTAGACTGCCTACAAACTGTGTTAGTTAGACAGCCACCCAACTTTCTACAGCCTATTTCCTCAACAGTTTCATTATCTATATAAAACTGTGATAACAAAAAAATACTCCCAGCTGTTACAAAAGTGGCTTGAAAATGGAATTTGTTGTATGAAAAACAGATACATCCCTCTGCCAAGCTCTGGTCCAGAAGAAGTAACGAATCATGCCAGTGACACAGATGGGGCTGGACAAATTCAGAACGTGAATGGATGGTGCTTTGTAACTTAGTATAGTTTAACGCCAGTATCATATGAATAGGCACACGCAGCAGAATAGAATTATCACATCCCACATTTGTGAAGTCTGACTCCACACTTGCATAAACCTAGCATAAAATAATGCTAATTGAAATTTTTATGTGGAGTTCCCAATTACTTGCCTAGAATATGATTGTCATGTTACTGTTTCACTTTCTTCTTCTTAAGGTGCTTTGCTGTACATTGGATGAGCACCCCGTATGTGACGCTTATCTGAAAATGTCGTATCTGAAAAAAATGGACTAAATGTTCAACATGACCAGATTTTTCCTGTGCAGTTTCTGAGTGAACCAAATATCATGGTGGCATCCTTCTTATAGCAGTTGTGCTGCTTCTGGGTTACAGTAGAAGCGGAAGCTCTCACAGGTGTGTGGGGGCAATAGGATGTTTCCATACCTCATTGTCACTGTGCTGACAGTGCTGACTTAGTCTATCAGGACTTGAGTAGGCAAAGTACCCAGACATACCCGTTAAGTCCCAAAGAAGGCAACAGAATATAAATGTATGCCTTGAGTTTTCTGTGGATTTATGTACTCTGCTGAGCTGTACATTTGCTGTACAAATGGAGTTCCTATCCCTCTTGTGCCTGTGTTGTACTCAGTAGGATTCCAGACAAGTGTCTATTGATTATGTTTTAAAATCACCATGATATTATGAAGAGAAAATAGTAAGACAGAGTAATAATCATAATTAAAAAACTAATTTTTCCTTGAGGTAGCTCAATTTAAACTCAGTGGAGCTACACAGAACTCAGTTGGGCCTATTATTTCCTATTAGATTTTCTGGCAGAGCTAGGATGTCATACAAACACTTAAAAACTGAAAAGAACATAATTACTGCATGCCAGCTCTGTGTTCTAGAGACAATTGGGCCAATCACTCTGATCTGAGTCTGTAACTAAGCACAGTAAGAGCAAAAGAACTGCATTGAAGACCTCAAAGTTAATTTACTATGTAGAAGTAAAAAGCAGCCAAGCTCATAAGTCTTCCTCAAATTTACTACCAAACAAAAATGACACGTACTGTACTGGAATGAACTGAAAGTGCAAGAACTCTGTTGGGTCAACACTGCAAAGACTTGCAGAGGGCATGTGTGTTGAACAGTGTCCTGGTTTCGGCAGGGATAGAGTTAATTTCCTTCCTAGTAGCTGGTACAGTGCTGTGTTTTGGATTTAGGATGAGAACAAAGTTGATAACACACCGATGTTTTAGTTGTTGCTAAGTAGTGCTTACACTAGCCAAGGACTTTTTAGTTTCCCATGCTCTACCGGCTGAGAAGGCTGGAGGTGCACAAGAAGCTGGGAGGGGGCACAGCCAAACTGGCCAAAGGGACATTCCATACCATGTGACGTCATGCTCAGTACATAAACGGGGGGAAAGCTGGCCGGGGCGGGGCCGCTGCTCGGGGACTGGCTGGGCATCGGTCGGCGGGTGGTGAGCAATTGCACTGTGCATCACTTGCTTTGTGTATTATCATTATTATTATTATTTTATTTCAATTATTAAACTGTTTTTATCTCAACCCACAAGTTTTTCTTACTTGTGCTCTTCCAATTCTCTCCCCCATCCCACCAGGGGGGCGGGGAGTGGGCGGGTGGCTGCGTGGTGCTCAGTTGCCGACTGAGGTTAAATCACGACAAACAGGTATTTGAGGGTAGATGCCAGCAGAAATCCTCTCTGTAGACACATATTTTTTTTATATTATGCATGTGTTTGTTTACAATGCATGTATATACATGTACCTATATACATGAGTGCAAGTGTTTATAGAGGTGTATATTTTGAGTTCTTTGAGTATTTTATACGTTGCTGACTTACTCCAATGAATTCCCAAGCTCTGAGAGCAGAAGTGGGGCAGGAAGAAGCAAATTTATTACAATGCCTTCTGATTTCTGTGGAGTTTCTTATGCCTGTGAATACAGTCATCAGAACAAAAGTCTGCCTGAATTCATGACACATGGTGGTGCTGACAGCAGCAAAAAACAGCCCTTGAGTGACTGCCAGCAAGACTAAGCACAGAATGAGCTTCCTGCCTGTACCTATGGGTGACTGGGAGAGTTGTTAAAAGGTTTTCATATCAAATGTCTTCATTTAATTGAAACAAAGTGGGAGAGGAAAAGGTCTAACTAATAAAGTAGTTACATCCCCTGTGCTTCGAGCAAGCCCAACTGCTCGCATAGACAAGCATAAATTCCAAACCAATTTTTCATTAACAAAATTTTCCATTCCAGCTCCACTGATGTAGAGGTTTCCACTTTCAGGCCCCTTGCTGTGTTGCAGAGCTTATTATTAGTTATTATTCATCTGTCCTCAATTCAGTGATTGGATCTGTCGCTGCTCTAAGAGGCAGAGATTCTTGCCAAGCTTTCTGAGGGAAAAATATAAAGCAGGCAAACATAACCATTGTGTGAAGTGCTTTTCCTGTGGGCTGCCAACCTCACCCTGACATCATACAGATCAGGAATAATTTTCAATCAACAAAGACGGGGCCATTGCGGATGAAGCCTGAGACAGACAGAACACAAAGTGACGCTGTCCTTATCCTCAGCTGAGCTGATCCTGAACACTTCTCAAAGATATGGGTGACTGCAAAGTACCACCTCATCAGAATTGCCACTAACATCCTTCATAATTTTTCCTCTCACAGTGCAAGCAGCTAAGAAGGTGCAAACAGGAATATTAAGCTATCAGCAAGGCAGAGGGGAACAGTCCCAGCAACCGCTACTTCCTGGCATGGAAAAGCAAGCTACTGCTGGTTACACTGAGAAAGAAGAAAAAAAGAGAGACATGGGTCAGCCTTGCATCTTCATATATACTGCTTCCAGCTGAGTGCAGTTCACAGTGAATAAGAAAGCTCATTCTTCATGCAGGTAATCTCTGTACAGCTTTGTAGGGCTTGAACAAGCCTAGGTCCATGTTTCTGCTGTTTCTGCTACAAACATTGTTCTTTGTGGAAATAAGAAGGACAAGGCTGAGGTGCAAATGGTGACAAAGTGGGACACACAACTGCTTTTAGGAGGAAGTTTCTGGGGGTTCTGCCTGGCCTTGGGAACAGGGTCATCTCTGCTCCCCTTCATCTCTCCTTCCTGAGGAGCAGTTCAAAACACCCCACATGAAACAGCGCGGCTTCCAAGGCAGCTGGCTGGAAAACTGGATGGAAATCTGAAATAGGAGCCAGCTGCAGGTGACACGTGCAGAGATAACGGCCCCTTGTATAGTCTGGTTGATCTAGCAGTGCCCATGCAAAGTGTGGAAATGTGCCCCTACTTGAACTGCCTCTATCTGTACGTTTTGTGATCCAGAAGTGTAGAGATCTGGCATTAATAACTGTAGAATTGTACCCTCAGTTTACATCTGGATAAAAACAGAGGAGATGATAGATAGATGAGTAAAAGCATACTCATGTTACTAGACAAGATGATTAGGTTAATGAAATGCAAACACAAGTTTTATGCTTTTGATCGCCTAAAAAATGCCTAGTTAAATGTTTGTATAGTAAGCACTACGCCCTTTCCAGGTACTTGCCAAGAGCAGAGATTTGTACTAAATATCAGAGGTAAAATTAATCTGGGGTAACCTGCAGGCCTGAGAGAGCAAGTAATAGACATGATTAGCCTGCAGTTTTTGGCTCGCCAAGAGGTGCCCAAACCAGACAAGGACATCCATTTGAGGACATTAACAAGTTTTGGCGTGTCAGCCACAAATTGGTGATCACAGCCATGCTGATCTGTGTTGGCTCACACATCACCATTAATCGACTTTACTATTTATTTATTGGATTATAAAATAACTTGGAAACTTAAATCCCTTGTATTCCCACATCTTGAAAAACTATTCCCTTCCGGTCCTCTCGGCTGGAAATGGTATTTAGCAAAGCCAGGAAATGTTCAAAGAAAGACAACAGGAATGACTGAAGGGATGGCATGGCTGCGCTAATGGAAAACACTAACATTTGAGCCTGAAAATAGTGAGCACAAGACTCCAGAACAAACCCTCATCATATTTGACAACACGTACCCATGTCTCAGTTCTACTGAAAGCCTTAGCGCTTGGCTCAGCATCCCTCATTTTAAATGTATAAAGAAACTTCCAACGAAGTTCAAATGCGTGGCCTGAAATGCCTTGTCATGAGAAACTGAGCAGAAAAACCCAGGAAAAAGCTCCTGTACGTGGGAGGTAGATATGAAAGTAATTCTCTGCTGTTTTCAGCCAAGGGAGAGCTGGGTACCTGCCACTTTGCAAACCCACAGATTTCTGAGATTATCCTCTGATGAGCAGACGTTTTCTTTAAATAGCATGCTGCAAATTAACAGTTCTCAGAAAACTTTGACAAAGTTCTTGGTAAAGTTTCTTTCTTAACCCTTAAGCTGCTGACTTGGAGTAATTAATGGAGTGATAGAAAAGGGTGGGGTTGATGATACAATGATTTCTCCTATGGTTAATAACCTCATGTGGCAATGTAAGAGTGGGAGACAGTGTGCTTGCGATGTGGGAGACAGTGGATAAATTTTCAGCTCAGAGGCATCTGGTTATAGCTATTTTCTCTGTTCCAAGGCAATTTTCAAGATGTTTTACATTTTTTGCTGTCCTGAATTCTGATAAATACAACATATGTCTGTGAAATAAAAATCAGGACAAACTCTTGGTTTTTTTCCTTCCTTCTCACAATGAATTAATTTAAATGTTAAAACAAAAAACGAATATTCAGCTATGTAATTCACAAAATCTCACATAATTTGACAAGTTTGTTTTCACTACTTGTTTTAAAATTTTAAATTCTACAGAATGGACCTTTTCTGGCAAACAAGAATTAGTATTTCCCTATGAAAAATGTTTCATTGAAAACTGTCTGACTGATATGCTACAATGGAGGAGAGGCTAAAACTGCATTTTTTGAATGGAAGCGTTTCATATTCTTGCAAGCCAAACCACAGTAGTCACTTCCACAGTAAGATGCAAGACCTCCACAGGTAAATCAGTGTAATTCCGTGTCTTTCAATGAAGCAGGGTGAATAATGTTGGCGGCAAACCTCATCCCTGGTTTCTAAAGCAGGATTTCCTGTCACAAATAGGTTGGAGCCTGGCTCTGTTAATGTATCTTCTGTGTCTCCTTACACTTTTTCTGCATCAGCCATTGCTATACATCTTTGTCCTGAACTGTAATAATTGTTGACTTAATCACAACATAGATGCTGCTGATTCTTCTCAATGTGTTGTATAATAATATTTATTACTTTCTTTAGTCAAAATGCTATTTAGCCTTTAAAAGAAATTCCATGGCACTTACCCTGTCTGAGGAAGATCGTGCACCATCTTTTGTAGAGTTGACACAATGTTTTTCTTTTACAAATAAATACAAACTAAGCTAAGCTTTGTTCTTTTATTCCTTTTACTTCCTCACATTTTTTTTGTTTGCTTGCTTGCTTGCGTGACTGTGGGCAAGAGCGCCTTTGTTTTTTAATTTTCCCTCTGTGATCATCTCATGGACCATTTTCCAATGTCCATGTCTCACAGAGTGCCACCAGTCCATAACCTATGAGATGAGTCACTGATGTGTAACACTGCAGTGCTGTTATCCTTAACCCCTGTGGACTGTATTTTCTGTAGGCTCTCTTTCATCAGGTTCTTCTTCATAAAAGTAAATCACCTAAGTCCAAGGTCTTTTGCCAGTGCTGTTCCACTGACTTTTGGAGGATTTTACTGGCACAAATGGGAGCAGAACACTGTCCCTAATTGAAAGAGATATGCAAGTCTATCTGTTCTCATAGAAAAGCAAATAGATGAAAAGCTGCCATCAAATAATATGTACTGTCCAAAGTCTGAACTGTGTCAATAAAATATGTTCTTCCAAAGCTGTTTCCTTGATTATTCTCTCCCACATTCAAACACATACATTATCAGTAGAAAAATAATGCAAGAATAGCATTTAGTATAAGAAGAAAATACTTTGACAAAGGAATACTTTCTTGTAGTATGGTCATAGCATATTGGTAAGAACAGAAGGACCAGACTTTCTAAATGGGCTTTGCAGATGTCTTTGGCAGCTGGACTGTCAGAAGCTCTGAGGGCCTGTTGGGTCTGCAGGCTTCAAGATGTCCCTGGTGAATGTGCAAGTAGAGTAACTACCTCAGGGCTGTAGGCTGTGGAGGTGGAAGAGAGCAGAGGTGAGAGCAGTCATTTGCTCAGCTATGTTTCAGCCCAGGTGCCAAAGGCTATACTAACTATGCTACCCTGCTCCTTGGAAAATCTGTTCCTCAACATAAAAATAGAAACTGAGGACTTCTGAGAGCCTTGGGAATCTGTCTCTTGTTTTGGTACTTACAAGGATGCTGGCTGAATCCAGAACCTTGGTTTCGCTAAGTGATGGGTATGGATCTGGTTCCATTCCTCACAACAGTATTGCATCTCAGCTCAACTCCTGGGCTCTTTTGTGCTAGCTTTTATGTTCTTTAATATCTCCTGCTGCGACAATCACTATCTGTTGACATTTTTCCACCACATTTCCCAACAGGAAACTTTCTTCAGGTTATTTTCTCTGCCTTTTAAATGTAAGAGCTGGGATGGGGAAATTCAGTTTGCAGTAGGTGTACACTGGGGAGGTCTGGGACAGTCATAGCTAGCATCTGAAATAAAAAGAATCTCTGATGGAGAAAACCAGGCAAAAAATGGAAAGCAAAAATTCTATACTCACGGTATTTAACATACGTTGTACTCCAGCTGCAATTATCCTCAAGAGTACATTAAAAAGCTTGGGACGTTGAATTACAAATACATAATTCAGGTCATTCTTGTAAGTGGGTCTCACTGTAATATTATGCATATTAATACTCCCAAGTCTCATCACAGCTTCAGTTTATTGAAAATAGCTTGCTCTCTAGAAGCATAACTAGATGATATTCTATGTAAATATTTATTCCAAGATGAATGTCTTCTATATAGAGACAATCAGACAAAGACAGCATTTACTGAATTCTCTAATGAAACTAGCAGAAGCAAAGAGTTTGTCTTTTCCACTGAAATCAGAGTCCTGGGAGCAGGACCTTTACTTGGTCTACCTGCCCAATGTCATGGTTGTTAACAGCAAAGTATATATTGCTGCCTCCCTCTTCTTACTCGAAAAGAATCATTCATTCAACACAGTATATGGAAAATACTCTGCAGATAAATGGTGATGAGGTACACCTTTGTCAAAAGCTTTTTAAAATATGCATCATCAGGGCTTCAAAGACCCACTACACTGAACTTTGATACAGTACCTAAAGAAAAACATGGACCCTTCTTTCCATATCCAGGAAAGAAAGAACATGGGAATGCAAGGTAATGATGTTCTTGAAGGCAATGACAAAGTGGTGGTCAATTTGGCCTTTACACTGGTAAGGCCAGAGCCAATGAGACTCATTCAGTTCCAGCAATATCCTCCACAAGACCTCTTGTACATTATCTTTCAAAGTAACATAGAGAAAAATGATAATCTATTGTAATGTACCTTTGTTTGAATAAAGAGGACTGCAGAAAATTAATTTACCAGGGTACTGGAGATAGAACAGAGAAACTTTAGATAGTACTAAGTTTTATTGCAATTAATAGCACAAACTGAACTCAGTAGTATGAGACACCACCTGAGCTCTTTCCTTTGTCTGTTGAACTTCATTGAGCTTCCAAATAAGCCAGGTTTATAGGAACAGACATGATCTAAGTATTTTTTGCTATAAAGTCATTGTTTTATTTATTGGTTTAATAACTCTGCTAAGTATTTCACACTGTAAAAATTTAGAAGACCTTAGAAGATTTTGTTGTGAAGATCTTATTCTTTGGATGACAGACAAATGCAAAACAGGTTTACTTTCCTGTCGTGTGTAATCTCCCATTTTTCTCTTAATCTTTTACCTATCCAACACAATAGACCCTGCTTTTGAAGGCTAAATATTTTATTAAAAAGGACTGTATGAACTGAACAATAAATTATCTAAAGCACTGTGCATACAATTGCAAAGCACCATTGCCAGCTATGCTGCAGTAAGCTAAGAAGAAGGTCAAAGATGTTAAAGTTTTATCTCAAGCTCACTTGAAATCTGTATCCTTTGTCTGCAGTAGTTTCAGCTCTTTAGCTCTAATTATGCAGCTTTTTACTTTTAAAATACTTCATTATTTTCTTGGTGTATATCACTCTGTGTTGTATTAAACAGAAGCAAACTGAGTTATGCAGCAAAACTACAGTGATTAGTTTTAGTCGAGATACTTACATATTCAATGAGAATAAATTAATAATTTTCATCCTACTTGTAAAGCTCTAGTTTTCTACCTGTCAATGTATCTCCTTGTCCATCTATCTCAGTTTCAGCTTGGACAAAATTTTTAATTCATTCCAAAATGGAATATACCATTTGTTTGGAAAATTGCGAAGTAAGAATTTGGGAAAGTTATCTGTGTCTGAAGTCAATGTGAACTGGCAGATTGTTTGGATACATCGTAAGCTTCAGTATGTATAAATTAGCATATATATAGCAAGATTACAACTAATCTAAAAAAACAAACAAACAAAACGCACCCAGCTCTAATAACAGGACAACGCCCCCATGTATTTCATTCTTTCACGTCCATGGGCAGCCCCCTTAGTAACCTGAAATTCACGCCCCATGTTGCCCTATTACTCCAGTTTAATATGATATTACAGTGGTTTTAACATATCTCTTTCTCAGGTTGGCCACAGAAAACCAGTAAAGCAAATGTGTTCTTTACATGCTGAGAGGTGAACCAACCACAGAGCACTCTCTGTTCATGAGATACATCTCTGTGCTTCATTAGTGTTAAGTTAACACACATGCATCTCTGTGGGGGAAAAAAGAGAGTGAGAGAGAGTCAAGGAAAGGGAAAGAGAGAAAAATGTTACCATAGAATTTTAACACATCAAAGCTTGCAGGAAAAAGTCACCTTGCTTTAGACTATTTTTTAATTCCTTTTCTTGCTCTAAAATTAGACACATCCATTTCAAAGGAGCCATCTGGGCAATCCTAGGGAAAGCAAGAGAGACCAGACCTGACATTCTCTGAAATTCATTCAACCTGAGGAAAAATGTAATTTATCTTTTTTCCTTCTCTTTCTGATTTGAGGAATTAAATAAAGCAAAACGATACAAGAGAAACTCCTATTGTGAAGCGTAATAGAGAATGTCATTGCAGCTTTTCCTTAGATGATTCAAGGAGCTTATTCTACCAGCATGTATCTGAATTTGTTTTATAACAGGGCAGCAGCCAATAGGTTAAATGCTTAATATAAGGCTGTGATTCAGCAGGCTATGTCCATTCAGAAAAAATACTGAAGCTTAAACTCTGCTATGCTATTAGTTTCTCTGTTAGGTGTGTCTGCTAATATATTTAATATATGCTAATATATTTACAAATATATTAATGAGAAAAAGAGAGCCAAGGAGAATCTCCATCCTTTATTGGATGTGGGG
>NW_008795857.1:1459914-1478642 GCF_000699145.1 Aptenodytes forsteri | reverse complement strand
TTAGTGGGCATGGTGGTGTTGGGTTGACGGTTGGACTCGATGATCTTAGAGGTCTTTTCCAACCTTAATGATTCTAAGATTCTATGCTCTCCTGAGCAGGAATCCTGGAGCCCAATACTGACTTTATTTTACAGATCTCCCACACAAGTACAGGAATGACTTAACCATAACTATCCTAAGGACAAAGGAACAGCGAGGCAAATTCTCTTATGTGTTTCTGATGTGGACAGATTTTAGCGTATTTCCAACCTTAATGATTCTAAGATTCTATGCTCTCCTGAGCAGGAATCCTGGAGCCCAATACTGACTTTATTTTACAGATCTCCCACACAAGTACAGGAATGACTTAACCATAACTATCCTAAGGACAAAGGAACAGCGAGGCAAATTCTCTTATGTGTTTCTGATGTGGACAGATTTTAGCGTATTTTTGTACCAGGGCAATTTTTTTGTCCTCTTAGGGCAAAAAGCCATGAATTTTTTTTTTTATATTCACTCTTGCCTCTCCTATTTATGTTACAGAACAACTTTTTGTGATGAGTGCCATTGATTTCAGTGAGCAACCTGTGGAATAAAATAACACTCTGAGTCGAAGAAGAAGAGCCAAGACCTCTAGAAGGAGGTAACTAAAGAGTTGAATGGAGGATGACAGGCAGCTACTGTGGCAAGCAAGGTGTAGGCTGGATATCAGAGACCATTTGTAGCTGAGAGATCTGTCTGACTTCCACAGGCACAGACAGGGCAAGCAAGGAATTTTTTGCTAGGATTTTTTAAAGCAAATTGGTCAAACTTGTTGAAAACAGAGTTTACAATACCTGTGGGAGGGAATAAAATGAGAATGCACACAAAGTACCCTTATAACTTTTTGCTCACTGAATATTGGTGCTCACCAAACAGTAAATTGGTTGGTTTAGTTGGCATTGTGAAATGTAGGATCTGATTACCTTTACTACCTAACTACAACTGTAGTTATTGGTTAACAACTTGTCTGGTGCCTATTTGAAACAAATCACATTAATTGCCTTAGCTTCAGTGCTATTTCCACAGTTCTTCCCTGCGCTGGAAGCTTTGTGCTTGCTTATCTTCATGTTTTTCTCCATTTCTCTTTCTTTTGGCCTCTCAACTGTTCATGTTAAGGAGAAAGTAATTTATTTTTCATTGAATCCTTCAAAATTTTAAATGTTCCTTTTGAGTCTCCCTACACGTATTTCAATCAGGTCCCTTCCAATATAAATAATCTTCATTACCTATGAATCCAGCCAGGCCCCTAATCCCCCCCTTCACTTTAAGTATCATTCCGGTTCTACATTTCTTAAAGATGAAGAACCAGTTTCATTGAAATGCTTGAGTGAGCTGCGTATTATACTGTACAAAACATATTAAATAAAATGTTCTTGGTTATTCTCTCTCCCTGGTTTAAGATACCAAACACCCTGTTTGTCTTCAAGCTTACAGGAGACATCTGCCTTGTGCTATGTCTAACCTAAGTAATTTTAGCTGTGCTCATCATCTAGCTTCTGAACTGCTTGTGCTGGCTCCTCCATCTCTTTCTCCACTAGAGTAGCTGGCTGCTGGGCTTAGAGACCATCAGTGACTTTGATTTTTGTATTGTGTCAATGTAAAATATTTCCTGCTTATCCAAGATTAATTTAATCTGCCATCATGCTGCCCAAATCTCCAATGACTTTAAGTACAGCTGGGGAATTTCACAATCCTCTGCAGGCTATTATTAGCTGAAACAACTTAACCTCCTATCAGTTTTCAATAACTTTCTGTCTACTTCTTTTGCTGGCTTAGTAATGCATTAAAAAACACTGGTCCCAATATCGAACTTTAGGACCCTTCTGTATTGACCATCTTTCAACCTCAGAAACATTCATTTTATGGGTTCTTAAAATTTCACGTACTACTTAATTTCCAACATTATCTAGCCTTCTTAGTCTATTGGTATTATCTTTATTTTAAGTCTATACCAGTATTTCTTTTACAGATGATCATCCTGATTATCTGAAATGTCCTGAGCCAGTATCTGTATGTAGTTTTTAACCAGTTAAAGAAAAAACACAATAAAACTCATGGTAGTACAAAAATATTATCATTGTTAGTAGGATTACCTTTTTTTGCTTTGTTCAGCACTTTGAATTGTAAGATCACAAAATATTTTAAGAAAGAAATAAAATACCAGCCATTCCAATTCACTGATGTGGAAACTAGTACGTTCTGTACCTAAAACTGCATAAAGAGTTAGTGGCAGAACTCAGGGCTTCCAAATTCTAGTTTTCTTCCAACTGAGGTGTGCTGCCTCTCTTGCTGGTACATTACCAGTCTCCCTGTTACAGAACCTCAGCTGACATGAGGTAAATTTCTCATGAATGCATATGATCACTTTGTGGTAGTGAGTACCGAAAGGCAGTACAAAGGCATGGTATGATGTACACAAAGAAAAAGTAACTGATGAGTTGGCTTAGAAGGCCAGCTCAGCTCCTGTTTATGGTGAAGCTGAGCAGGAGTGAGACACCAGAAATAATAGCAGCTGAAAGAAGTGGATTGGGGTTTTTTCATTAACCCCCCCACACACACAATAAAGTAATTTTATTTAACTTTGGGTAATAGTTTGATTTGGTATGAGTGTGAAAGAAAGTAAAATTATCTGGGTGGTTAGAGTAGATTTGTAAATGAATGAATGACCTTTGGAAGTAAAATTGCAATTCACACAAAATGAACATTTCTGTTTTCTTTTCTTTGAAAATGTTTCTCATGATAGAATGTTTTGCAGAGAACAATTGCCTTCAAGCAAATCTGTGTGTCTTCAAGGAAAAAAAAGTCTGTAGAAAATGGGTGAAAGAAGAGAGAAAAAAAGAAGGGTTTGTAGGAATGAAACACATTTAGCTGTATAAAGAGCAACATACATAAGATCCTGTTCCAATTTCTAGACCCATCAGATAACTCACCAGGGCCGTTTAGTATCCCACACACATATTTTTATCACCACGGCTGGAGGAGAAGTGATTGCCTAACTATAGGCAATGTGGTATATGGTTGAGCACTTCTGATTCCAGGAGAGGGAACGGTTTCTGTTCAGAGTGATCAATGGTTTTTCCCAATGATGTATGAGCAGATCCTTCATTTGATTCTCATGTGCAGATTGTGTTCCAAACTCCTAATTAATTCTGTAGGATGTTTTTGTTTAGTTTAGTCCCCCCCACCAGCTGAGATTGCAGGTTTAGAACAGTGATAGTTTCCCAGGGATGAGGGTGATGCTTATCGTTTTGGAAAGTGACCAGGATCCACTCTGGCTAAAAGAGAGACAGGGTCACTCTAATGGCTTTAAAGGCTCACTGTGGAGACAGGAATCACAAGATTTCTTGTTTATCTTGTTCTTTGTATTTTCAAGCAAAATGAGTCACTGCCAGCTATACCAGCTAAAACAGAGTGCTAGATGCCCTCTGAACTTGTTGAAGAAAAAGATACTTATTTTCCCCTGCAAAAAACCTGGGGGATATATCCGACCAGCAAAAAGATGTTTGTATAAACTTGCTATCATATCTGCGCCATTGTGATCTAGCTAATATGGGTAATGATGTCTGCAAAGATATAGCAATATGGGCTTCAGCGTGTGTCAGGCAACATATGAACACTTTGGGGGCTTTTGGTTAAAGTCTGTGTTATAACTTGTGCTGCCTTATATTTGTGACTACTGTTACTAAGGACAACTAAAGTAATTTTATACAAATACGTTATTGTGAGCTACTGTAAATCTACCCTTACTGGACTCCGGAGCAAACACACTGTGCTGTATTTCTCTATATTTAGACATCTGAAAGATAGATGTCCACTTGTGAACTGGCTACTCTGAGTGTGTGGTTAATCTGACCCAATTTAACCGAATAGTTCAGAAGGGAATTAATGACAAATGTACCAGGCTGCTTCTTGCAAGAAGAGTATACCTGGCTAGCTCATGCTGGGAAACATATGCATTTACTCAGATGATTCCCACCTAAGCTGTCTCTTTAATGAGATTGTTTTGAATAACAATGAACAAGCTCAGGGTAAGGGTACCAGGCTGGGGTAAAGGCCTGAACAAATCTTAAACTGAATTTAAGCAGGTTTTGGCTCAAGTCAGATTCCTATCTGTTGCTGGCTTTTTTTTCTTTTTTTTTTTTTTTAATTTTTAATCCTGATTTCTTAGTTTATCTGAATTTATATTTCTTTCCTGCTCAACAGATCTGTGTGGCAAATCACATAAGTATGAGCCATCTTTCACAGCACGGACATCTAAGAGTTTTTTTAAGTTATATGATTCTGTACTGGAATGATAAAACCTTATTAATGGCTTATTTTGGGAAACATGTAGACCTGGAAAATATTGTTTCTTGGCACTTGAGACCAGAAGGGAGTAATTAACAAAACTTTCTCATATAATCATGCAATCTTTGCTTAGTCCTCTGTGCTACCACCATTCTTCTCAAGCTATTTTTTTAAACCTTTTTTCCAGCCAAAGAGAACAAATTGTACCTTACAAATAGCTTATAGATTAGTGGGAAAGGTCATTTGTGTTCCAGGACTTTCCTGTTGTCACATTATCCATCACAGTTTTCAGTTCAAGGCTCTGATCTGCTTTCATTTCATTGCTAGAGTAAAGCATGCATCTTTCCCAGGTAAACTTTTGCATGTCCATTATTCCTTCTGTGCAGTGTGAAGATCAGTTCCTGAATGGACAGTGAAGAGCTGAAAAACTCTGGTGTGGGAATGACAGAAGTGAACAAAAAGGCAATCGGTGCCAGAGATCTTGCTGGTATCCTCTGCTTTCAGGAAAATAAGTAATTATCAAGTCATATAAACTACAACATCAAAAATGCTGGCTGTTGTACTTAAATATTAATATCACTCTCCTGTGGATTTGGGAGACAAGTACATTTGCAGGACAAGGGAAGGAGTGAAAGAACTCAAAATGACACTGGCTCACGACCAAAATATTGCATATCCACATAGTTTCTTTGGAGCTCAGTGAGGAAAACATGGAGGTAGGAGGCTGTCTGGGATGTCTTGAGCCCACTTGTTTTGCCAGTCACTGAACTGTTTGACTGTGTATGAAAGGGAAGTTTAGCCCACTTCTAAAGCAATCAGATATTAGGACTCTGGGCTGAAGCTGCCTTTTAGAGTAGATTTGCATAGTAATGTGACGGTAGCAGCGTCTGGTTTTGAGTGCAGGATCAGAAGTGTGGTTAATTTGACATCGCCTAGAAGACCTGTTCCACCAAAGCAGAGAGGATATGCATTAGCGTGAAGCTGCAGGGTGAATCAGTGTTAAAGACATGCCTAAAACTCCTGCCTGTTCCTGGTCTGACTTCTAACTACTGCACAGTTTCCTACATTTTCATTTTTCCTCCTAGCTGAAAGAAAAGGGGTAAGGGGAGGAAGGCAATTGAAGATTGCTAAAAGGTAATTGTGTGAAACCCCATTGTCAGTCTGGGATCCCTTTCTAGGCAAAGGTGCAGCTCAATTTTATTCCTAATCTTTCCAGCAGATACTTTCTCTTGTACCTGCAAACCACCTGAGAGCTTCTTGCTCTCAATCTAAATAATGTGCATCCACCAAGAGAACGGTAGTTGGAGAAAGACATTCCAGTGCTGCCCACATTATTAAGAAAAATGTCACCACAAACCACCTAACACCTAACACATTTCTTGAATTACAAAAGCTAAGTGTACACACCATCTATAATGAATGAACCAGTTCCTGTGTAAATGCTAGGAAATCCGAGAGAGATTAGCCTGAGTAATGGAGTTAATATCAAGCTAATTTGTTTGTGAGATTATTGGCAAGTCAAAAGTCTCCTTCACAGCTTTGTTAGGCAGAAGGGTGGAGAAAGTTTGTGTGTTAGGCTCAGAGGCAATCAACGTAAATTTGTTTTTATCAATATACTTGGCTCTGCTGAATGAAATGAGCTATATTCCCAGCTGTGTGGCTGAACCTGGACAGAGTCCAATGCAACCAAAGGTCTGCAACAAAAAGGTTCGGATTTGTGGAAGTATAAGCTGAGAGGGGGCAATAAGGGCTGTGAACAGCTCTGGAGCTGAATGGGGATACACTAAATATAGAAGGAAGAACAGGATCCACAGTGCTTCTTTACTTTGATGTGTGCCTGGCAACGTAGGAACTGATGATCAGAACTGTGAGAAAGTACTGATCCTCATTTTGAATTTTTTTACTTTATGCAAAATGCTAATGTCTTTACAGCTCCTTTTCTTTTGTTACCCATTCTATGCCCTTTCTTACATCTGCCTTCCTTTCAGTCATTCTCCCCTCCTTCACAAATGCCCCTTCTTCTTTTCAGCCACATTTTACAACTTCTGTTTCTTCATGCTCTCTCCACCCACTGCATGCTTCCCATGACCAGTCCCACCTGTCCCCATCTCTTCCCTCTGCTATCCTAGCTGTCTTGTTCCCTCCCCTTTCCTTCATGGCAGCTTTGGGTGCAAAGCAAAATGGCTGAATTCTCCAACCCACAGAACTGCATGTAGCTTTTCTGTTGACTTCAGTAGTTGTAAGTGGAAGCAACCTGATGAGATGCTAGACACAGGACTCAGAGAACCTACGATTTTTCATCCTTCTTACCTACTAAAATGTCCCTCAGTATATCTTCAGCTTCATACATAGGTAATGGGGTTTTCTACTTAAAGTTTTGAATTGGCTTGGCTAAGAAGTTTATTCTTAAAATGAAAATTCTGAAACAACATACAGTTTTCCTTTTATTTCAACTGAAAATACCTTATTAGTTAATGTTTTCAGTGTTAAAAAGCTGAAAAGCAATGGTATGTAATAAAGAATTAGACAGCTGGGAGAGGACTCATCTGACCAGCAGTAGGTGTCTGCTAGATCTCCATTTGAGATAGTCTCTGTAGTCTCATACCATAGTCAATGAGAGAGACAGTCATTTTAAGATCATTATTCATCTTAAAGTAGGTATTTAAAATAGTTCAGATGAATCACACCTTAAATGTACCTATTGCTCCCCATTGACTATAAAGAAAACCTGGGGTGACTAGCTCTGAGGTTGACGCCTACACTATGTATGTCTAAAGTTAAGTAAAATGAATCCCACCCTAGCTGTCGTCTTAAACATTCATCGTAACATGTCATTTGTTTTCCTTTTCCTTTTTTTTTAACTGAAATTCCAAAGCAGAACAACATTTTAAGATAAACCAAAAAATATTTTAACTTGACACTTCCCATAAAAAGATCAATTTTTGTGTTGAATTTTATATTTCCCTTAAAAAAGTTTCAGTCTTGACAAAACTACTTTTTTTTTATGAGGAAAGCTTTTTAAATGAAAAATGTGACCTGACCCTCCCTGGCACATAAAAAGCAGAGGGAGTGTTCCACCTCACTTGTCCTTGGGTGCTGGTGCTAATACAGCTTCATTGGGGCCAATTTGTGTCAGGAGTGGTGGTAATTTCATGACCAAGTCATTAGGAGCTGGGCTAAGATCTGCCAATCAATTTCACATGGATTCAGTTCTGTTGTCAGGTGGCAATAACTTCTGGTCACTGTTGAACTGGACTGGATTTGCACCAGTGACCTAGAAGAGAAAAAAGAAATTCATTACCAGTTATTTAAGCCGTTCAGTTCAGCAAAATAGCCTTGTATCAAAATGTATCATTTATTTCCTTATACCTGCCTGGCAGGAGTGCAACTATAACAAACCATCTCAAACAGCAGTGGGATGTAGTAATATAGAACAATTTAAGTATAATGGAGCTCAGAGCTTTCTAGTACTGTGAGACGACAGGTTTTGGAGGACAAGATATAAGGTGAGGAACAATTGCTTGTCTTATCCCCAGCCAGCAGTCACTTTCTATAAACATCCTACCTATTCATGTTTGCTGGGTCAGGGGGGATTTTCAGAGCACTTTGAAACCTGCATTAAAACTGTCTTAGACTTTGAAAAGGCCTAAGGTAATTTTCTTCTGCCTGCTGTGACTTTCTTTTCCAAGTCCTAAAACTGCATGACTGATAGGTGGGTAATTTCTGAATTTCAACTTACATACTTCATCTTGGCCAGTAATAAACCTGAAAAGTGTATCCTGGTGTGGGGAGCAATTGTAGCTCTATGCATTAGTCTACGTTCTCCTTTTACATTTGTCCATTCAACACCTTTGCCATTTGTCTTTCCCAAGTCAGATTGAATGAGTTGAGAGAAATCAATGTCTCTTTGTAACCTCTGAATATTTTTTTCCCGGCAGAGTACTTCTTTATAAAGTCGTTAAGTTGAACAGCGGGGAAGTCAAGATTTGTTGTCACTAAGGTCAATAATAGCAAATTCTCCATTGGATCACTCGTCACTTTCTGTCACTTCACTTAGTACCAGCCCAGGTGGTTTTGGAAGATGTTTTTTCATTCATTTCTGTTCATATGTTTTTTCTCAACCTTTTGTCTCTGATTTAAATGTCACTTGCAGTCCTTTACAATTAAATGGTAATTCCAAACCAAGCTTAGTTTTGATAAATTCTGTATTTTGGTTTAGAAGGGTTCAATCATTGCAGTGAACAACTGAAATAAGAAACTTAAACTCTCTTCATGCCCAGAGACAACAAAAATACACTCAGCTCCTGTGAAACCTCTAAATCTGTGAAATGTGGCACAAAGTGCACCACACTCACCGGTCTCTTTAGTCCTGGGGAGGCCATTTCAGCCTTAAGTTTTGGAGAAGGTACTTATGGATGCCTAACAAGTGTGATTTAACTTCAGAGACTTCTGAGTCACTTCAGTTCTATATATTTCAGTTCCTCCAGAAAAGCTGACACCAACACAGCAGGATTTTCTTTGACAGCTACATTTTGTCTGGATAGTAAAAGAGAGACTGGATATTTCTTCATGCCTTTTGGATGCCCTATTGCAGGTGACTCAGTCAGGTTCTCTGGTGCCCTAAGTTCAGAAATGTTCTCCAAAACCAAAGTTATACTTGAGGAGTGAAATGTTTGGTTTACTTTTTCTTATTTTGGACATTTGAGATGCAGCTTAAAATGGCAAGAAGAGTGCAGTGTGAGGCTTCAGAGAGTAACTTTTGCTGTGAGGAGGCAGCTGGACAGGTTTGTCGGTTTTATGTAGATTAGCTAAGATTAGTAAGAAATAATCACCTTGATCAGCTACTTTGACTTTCTCTGCAAAAGACATAAATGTTCATTATTCTTTGAGCTACAGCAGGCAGCTCCAACAAAACCATGCCAAAACAAGCTACTTCCCCAAAATATTTATTTTAATGTTTCTCTTGACAAAGGACACATGACAATATTTATTAAATGATTCCAAAAGTTATATATCTTCATGACAAAATCAGTGCATTAATTTTTAAATTGAGGTGTGTTTAACTTCAGTATCCATCCGTTGTATCGAGTTATAATTTTGCTGGCTAAACTGAAGAACACATACAAAATGGCTGTGATCAAATCATTCTATAGATTTTCTTTAACAAGATCAATAAATAGAGTTCTGGAGTCTCCCACTACCAGCCATGGTTTCCTGGTCTTAAGTCATATGTGTTGTTCTTTGAAATCCTATTCTTTTTTTCCTAATAGTTTTCTTGAAGTTTGGACACAATGTTCTGAAACCAGTTTTACCTGCATCAGATACAAAGATATTATTACATATTATTATCCTACTGTATTTTCTACTATACCTAAATCTAAGGGACTTTTTTCCATGACATGATATTAAAACTTACTCTTAATGAGTTGTGTGCTGTGAACTATAAGTTCTTTTCAGTCATTTCTTCATGGGATAACACATCCATCCTTTCAGGAAAGAAAGCTGCTCCTAGATATATGCTTTCCTCTGCCATTTATCGGGGTTTTACTCTAAACAGCACTGTATCTTTGTTATTTTCTGGTATTTAATATTTGTTTCATCTGAAAAATTACTCATTTATATCTGCCAATGTTCTTAAGGTGCGCGTTGACGTTTCCACTATCAGCTTAGTTTCTTAATCAAAATGTTGCATGATATCAAATCATGCTTTATAAATGTTCTTAAGATGTGCGTTGACGTTTCCACTATCAGCTTAGTTTCTTAATCAAAATGTTGCATGATATCAAATCTGATGCTTTATAAACTTCTAAAGATAGTTCCTAATAATTTTTATTCTTATTATTCAATTTTGTGAACCAGTTGTTTTCCGGAAAATAGTGTCAGTATTAATTAGAATCATAGAATAATTTAAGTTGAAAAAGAGTTTTAAGACCTTTAAGATCATCGAGTCTAATTAGGTTGTCTTCCTCTATTCTTTATAAGTTGAATTCTAATATCAACTGTGTTACAATTTTGCCCATTATCATGCCAGGCTAGAAATCCTAAAAGTTTCAGATGTGCTGAGATTTCAAGGTGATTATTGAATACCAAATGGGCAAAGATAGAAGACCTCGTAATTTAGGCTTTGGATGCTGATGTGAGCTATGAAGTATACTTCTTAGCCCAATCTTGACCCTTTTGGAAACTTCCAGTTGGCTTGGAGGTTGAGCCATGACATCCTGCAAAATAATCTTCAAGCAAATCCTCAATTACCAAAATTTTCAGATCTTCAAATTATGATTCTGACATAATTTAGGAAAGATGGATATTTTTTCCTGTGAGAATTATAATCCTTTTTAACAGTTGATCAGTCATGCCATTCCTTTGCCAGGGGAAGGATGATGAACCATCAGTTTTTCAGGGTGACTGGGTGATGAACCTGTCTTCTTAATGTGGCAGGACCCAGAAAAGCAATGGCAGTTCTGCTCACTGACACTCAGAAGGTTAGCAATGTATGGAAGTGTGAAATTCTTTCAGTCCCTTTGAGAAACAGGTTCACTACCCCATGCCATTGTCTCACATCTGGAAAAGGGTTCACAAAGAACCAAAGTGTATTTTGAGTCCATCTCACAGAAGCACTGTATCCACATCAGAGCGGCTGTTAATGTTTATGAGAAATAGCTTGTTTAAATCCTGGGTGACTGGGGATGGCTATAGGAACTCATTTCAGGAGGCTCTGCATAGTATCATAGTGTTAGTAACAGCAGATTGTCCCCTATCATGTAAAAAGGTCAGGAGCCCACCCTCCAAAATTATCAGCAGGAGCTGCTAGCCCATACCCTGATGCTCTTTGCAGAAAAGCATACCATTTCAGTTACTCTTTCCATGGCTGCTGATGGTCACAGGCATTTTAATCTCTCCCTCCCTTGCTTATTTCCTGATGTTGATGTTTTTCAACACTTGAGTTCTGCCAGGTGGGATGATCTTCACAGAGGAAGATGATATTGCAGAAATACAGCTGGTCTTGTTGACAGCCACATTGGCTTTTCCCCTCTTTTTTCTGTGAAAGGTTAGTTGTTCTACTTAGTTCCTTATTTTATTTATTTCCTTAGTTTATTTATTTACTTCTGGCTCTGAGCTGTTCTTGAAATTAGACTCATTGTAACAACATAATGTGCAGACTGTCTGCTGACTTTGTCAGATCAAGCTTTATAATATTTTATGTGTATTGAAAGAGCATACACACTGCCAGTAATAAGTATGCACTGCCCTTGGGCCCAGCTCCTGCTATGTATTACAAATCTCAGAAATGTGGTCATTACTTTGTCTTAGCTGCAAAATTACTTTTATTGAATTGCAGTTAAGGTATCCTGTTATTTGCCGTTGTTTTTTTAAAGAGTTTTTCCACATTCCTTCCCCTCCCTTTTCTCCTCCATTGTGTAAAAATAATAATGCCATTTGATCCCTGCAATGCGTTGTGGCTGAATTTTCAACCCAGGTTCACAATCTGTTCGACACCATACAACTTGTGAAAATGAAGAGTAGTACTTGCCCAACTATGTTTTATGATTTTTGCCAGTGTCTGGGTTAATACATCATTCATGAACTAATGTACATTTTTGTTTGTTTCTATCTATGTAATTTGCAGCTTTTCATTATTTAATGTGAATGAACTATTTGTAGCCCATAGGTGCTTTGCAGTGCATTTGTATGACCATTTTTTGAATCATGTATTATGTGATTGACCACATAGCGTATTGTTGTAGTATTGTTTATACTAAATTATTGGCTGTTCCCTTGGGTTTAAATCAAAACTTCCTAATTCAAAGTTGACTAGTCTCCCAATAAGAAATATTAACTCAAGTCTTTTGCAACTTGTGTCTTGCATTCATGACAAAAATGTCAAGAACATGTGGGATCTGAATACTGCTATTTCATCTGGTCATGAGCAGTATAAGCAAGTATGACATAATGGGAAAAATAAAACAAAACGAAACCCCAACAAAACCTTAGGCAACAGTTTCTGGGAATGTTTTCCAAACTCCTATCCACACCCAAGTTTCATCCATGAAGCAGATTGTTGTTTACAGTACAGGAGAAACAAGAGTATTGAAAGAAGATATGTAAAGATCCTGTTGTCTACGTATGTCTGGTGAATGTCCCCTTTATGTAGATGATAAGCCCAAACCTCTTTCTCATGCGTTGAGATTTAAGTGATGGAAAAGTCTGTACATATAGTTTAAGTATGAGTTTCATCTATAAAGTAGACATTGATGCAAGCCTTCACTTGAAAATAAATCCTTTCAGAATGGTAAAACCTATTTTCAGAACTTTCTGGCACTGTGTTTTGGATATGGAATCTTATTTGCACAATTATTCTAGCTGATTGCTTCATCCACTATATGGCTATTTTTAATGGTATCTTTAAAAAGATTGATTCCCATAATAAAACTGAGTTGGAATGCTGAGGTAGTAGTACTCAGTAACTTTTCCAAACCAGGAATTTGATTTTAAATTTGACCCAAAGGAGCTATAGCTTAATTATGATACAAATAATCCATCTTTCAATAGGCAAACTGCTTTTTATTTTCTTCTTTGACAAACAAAATAAATAAAGGAAAAATAAGGGGAAAAAAATCCTATCGTTAAAATGGAAAAGGTTGAATTTTAAATCACAGTAGAGAGTTAGAAGGAATCTTGAGAGGACATACCACCCATGCTCTTGCTACCGTGACATTAACTGTAATTATCTGAGGCAAGTTTGTCCTTCTTGTTCTTAAAAATGTCTCATGTTGGAGATTCCATACCCACTTTGGTGAGTCATGAGCTCTACCGTTAGAAGGCTTTTTTTAATGTCTTACCTGAATCTCCCTTATTGCATTTTAAACCCCTGTATTCTTTTCTTAATCTCATGGACAAGGAAGAGAGATAATACCCTTTGTCTTTGGAGCATCCTTTTGCATATTTGCAGACTGTTTCCATATTTCCTCTCATTATTCCCTTACCTAGACAATCTTTGTTCTCAGTCTTTCCTTATACGTTATTATTTCTAGACCTCTGACAATTTCTGTTGCTTTCTCTGTCTCTCTCCAATATGGCTACATCTCTTTTAAAGGGTATCTTATACTGTAATCTATTTTTGTTTAACAACTTCTGTTATGAACTTTTAAAATTGACATTAATGTGTGTATTTCATAATGATTGGATTACAAGGATGTTGCTATTAATAATATATCAAAGTTCATAATTTTTCAGATTACGGTGGTAGTAAATAATTATTTTCTACGTCCATGACACTATTGAATTCATGGATCTTCAAAGAGTTTTCCAGATTACAAACTTGTTGCCAGAACAAAAATCCAAATAAATCAGAAGAGAGATTTTCACTGAGTTAATAAACAGGACTTTGATTATGATATAATTTATATGAGGTTTAGACTAGCATGACACTAGTAACGTCATGGAAGTTTTTCAGGGGTGTGAAATGAACCTGAACCTCTGTTAATTTTAGGAACATCTCCCCTGCTGTCCCACAGCACCCAGCAGTGAAACATGCTTATGTCAGTCAGCATAACAGGGAGAGCCTATGTGTAATTTAACCACTGAGTGGGCTGGTGTTGGACTAGCAGCAGAAATTTTTCTTTTTTGTGAAGGGAAAAAAAGAATCAAGAAAATTATTTACACAGGAAATCATACAAGTTCTTTCCATTCTCTGCTGCATTTGAAATCTTCATCTCTAGTACTCTCCTGGTGCATCTTGTTTTTTTTTCCTCCTTATCACCTTGACAGTGGCTTTTCAACAGTCCAGGGTGATAGCCTTGAAATGAAAAGAAGAATAGCTCTGTTTTAGGCCCTCTTGCCATTATAATCTGTACATAGTCATTTTAATGAGGCATAAACAGTATCTATAGATTGTAATGGAGGGCTGCTGTGCTGCTGTACTTTGACATCTTTTTTTAATTTATACCCATGTGACTATGAATTTTGATTTGTTTGCAATTCTGTTCCCCTTCCCAAGTGTTTATGGGCCCTTGCTAGCTATTAAAAGCAAGAAGGAAGCATAAGAGTCAGCCAGTTAAATGCCTAGTGCTTTAGTTAAACAGTATTTCTATTGTACTCAGGAGAATAGATTTCTTGGAGTGAGCCATACTACAGACACTTGATGTAGGTCCCACTTGCCCAGGTTACAATATAAAGCTCGTGGCCTCTTCAACTGCAGGAGGAAAAAAGAGAGACTTCCTGGGAGCATTGTTAATAATACGTGTGGAGATCTAGTGACTAAATGGTGTACTGAACACAGTTTATATGGCATGCCCCATTGTGTCCTACTGCTTACTGGCAACAGACTGCTCTTGGCCAGCTCTGTTCTTTGCTGCATTGTGTTTCCCACAGGCTGCTCCCATCCCAGGTTACCTCTTGTAAATAAATCAAAATGGTATTAATAGAATCTATTTTGTTCATGTTTCAGGTTGCTGAAAGGGGCTTATTCCTAAAGCATGTGGTGAGACAAAAATGAAATCATGCTTTGTCATGACCTTGTCAGATTAGGCACTATATCTTCATTAGAAATGCACAAGAGGTATTTCTCCACTCTAACATATGACTGCTTTTGAGGGCAGGTTGCTTGGACTTAGGTGTGTTAACCTGGGCTAACTGTGATGTTCAATAAGATGCAGTCAGGCCTGCCATCTGTGCCTTTTCTTCAGCTCTGGCAGTATGAAGTATTATGGCAAAGCACTATGGCTCCTATTCTGTAGAATTATGACAATTTCTAACATGAAATTGAAGGCATTTCTCCAGGAAATAAGGAGTGCTTTATGGCTCCCTATGAGGGTAATTCACTCCTCTCCAGTTGTGGGGTATGTGGGGTAAGTAACAAATGCAGTTTTCTTTTCCTTTCTGATCCACTAACTGCCTGTGGGCAGACCTGGTCAAAAAAAAGGCCATTTTGAATATGTTCTCATTTGCTGAATTTCAAAGAAGCTTTTACCATCTTCCACTGATGAGTGCCAACGCTGCTCTGGGTAGAGTGGTTGTCATTATGTGGGACCCTAGAGCACTCTGGAGGTCAGAGACAGAAGAAGAGGTTTACTTCAAACCCCTTTACTTGTGCTAATCACTGCACTGGGGCGTCTCTCAGAGCCATAAAATGCTGTGTGCACGATCTCTCGCACTCACACCCACACACTTTTCCTCCTCCTCCTCTTCCTCTTCCTCCTCCTCCCCCTCCTCCCCCTGTTTTCATACATTTGCCTGGATAATGGATAATCCCCTTTCTGTCACCCTACATTGCCTCTCAGTTGGAGACAGTATTGCTTAATTCTAAAGAAAAATAAATCCCCTTCTACAGCATTTGTTTGGAAGGGAAGGTTTCTCTGGTCTCCACGGCTCCTTTATTGTATGCAATGGAGTTAAAATGTTCATACTTTTAAAAAGCTTTCTCAGTAGTAATTAGTTTACTCTCCTGCCAGAGGGACTGCAAATGCCTTTCTCCTCTTAGGCTCATGCTTAATCTGCTGTTTTACCCACATTAGAACGGATCCAAGGCTCCTGTCTTAAAATGACTTGGGCATGATTTGCACATATATCAGCTTCACATATCCAGTATGGAGGAATCGTATGCCTTTCATGGGGTTTTTTGGTTGGGTTGTTTTGGGGTTTTTGACCACATTTATTTAGTGATCTATATATTTTACATAGATATTATGGGTAGGATTTTCTAGGATCCTAATATGGCTTTGTATCCTTACCTGTGGCATAAGAAAGGGAGGTAATGGAGTAGAAAAGAGATGAGGCAGGCAAGGCGTGAGTGGGTGGGTGGGAATAAAAGGACTACAGAATGGAAAAATGATCTCTGCTTCCAAGAATTAGAGCTACATTTTTACACCTTAGAGTTGCTCCATCTTGAAGACTCTGTGAGTGATTCCTCCATCTCCATTTGAAGGAAATAGAAAAACAAGCAGCATGAAAGAAAGCTGAGTGCTTTGCTAATGCAATCGGCATCCTAGATACTCTTATGATTATGATGAACTGCATAGTAAACATCATATACTTGACAGTTTAACTCAAATTCTCAAAAGTCCTAATCCAAGTGTCCCATTCTTCTTCCCAGTAGTAAATAGGAAAATTCATACAGAGCTGGGCACTGTACAGCACCCTTACATTTCTTTCCTCAGTAATGGGCATTCCCCTTGAAATGGGCATAAACATAATTTAAGACAACTTTATTGTCTACATATGCTTCCAAAGAGGTATTAAGGGGTATTAGTATTCATTGATCATTACATTCAGACCTACTGACATGAATGAGAGTAGGTCTGAGGTTCCTTTCCAAGGACATGTATTTTTCCTAGTTTTTCCTACTTTTCTGTAAAGTTTGTGAAAAGGATTTTCTCCCCAGGAGCATTAATACTTTTTGTTTCCAGCCAGACCAAGTTTGTTGTTATTTTCCAGTTCTTCTGCCTCTTTGTCCCGCTAAAAGACAAGGGTCAGAATACTGCAATAAATTATAGAAGAGGGACCACTCTTTGGGCAAGGAAGACCTACCTCAAATGAAAAAGCCTCTGAAAAATATAATTCTGAAACAGCTAGGAAGCTGACTGCATTATCTAATAGCTCTTTGGCCTCTTCCCTAGTTTGCATGAAAAGAAAGAGAGCAACCCATCTTTGGTCTTTTCTTCTTTCTTTTAACCTTAAAGAACAGTTTATCTGGAATGTTAAACCCAGTTTCATTTGTGGTTCTTTTATCTTCTCCAGATGGATTCATCTAACACATACTGACAGCCTGTAATTTTATGCAGCCAGCGATGGGTAATAAGCTTTAGGTGTATCTTGCATGAAATAGGATATTTGTTAGAACTAAACGGTCTTGGCTGCAGGCGACAATCATGTGAAGGACAGGACAGTCATCTCTGAAACAATGTGTTGGATGAAACAAAACAGAGCTTCAATAGGGGTGGAAATAAGCACCATAATTTCTCTGATTTGTCACAAATTTAGTGTTCTATGCATACTCCAAGTGAGCACTACAGGGTGTAGCTTTGAGAACAAGAAACATGAATTTCTATCCATCAACATATAGGTTGGATACCTCAACAGAGGTTCAGTGGACCTCTGACAGCTTTGGACCACTCTTCCATTTTCTGTTGCCTCCAGAGTTTTCCCAGGTAGCGATTTCTTGGATATGCAACAAAGCAGCAGTCACCACAAAAGGGAAATGCTAGGAAGCTGAGCTAAAAGGCAGCATTTATGATTGGCCGGAAGATGCAAACAAACTAAAATATCTGAAATCTGGATTTAACCCATGCTTTACCATGATGACAGCCAGCACAAGTGCAAGAAATTCAGTTGCTTGGAATTATGATTTATCACCTATAAGTTATCTTGGCTTTCAGCCAAGGTGTCAGGGTGTCAGAGCAATTTGTTACACATATTTACTTTTTTCTTTCTTTCTTTTCAGCTAGCATGTGGGTGGCAGGAACACTTCATTCAATACTTCCCTTTATAGTATTGTACCACTGGGGTCTTTTCATCTGCCAGTATTTTATCTGTTCCCTTTGTTTGCACTCATCCTTCACAAAAGCTGTTCACTTCATCAAAGCCCATGCACTGAGATGTATCCCCTTGATAAAGCCGGGGGAGATCTATAAATAATTTCATTAACACCTTGTCATTCTTGAGGAGAATCACAGCAGACCATCCATAGGCCAAGCTAGGAACAGGAGAGCTGATCCCAAACTGCCAGGTGACTTTGGCGTATTTATCGTGGGGCCAATCCTTCCTCCAGCGGAGTGAGTAGGGGATGGTATAGCTCTACACAATGAGAGTAAGATAAACGCTTGAAGAGATTCTTCCATTCCCCTTATGCTGAATAGTTTACAGTGTCAGTCTACATCAGCTTGAATCATCTCAGCAACTCAGTGAGTAGTTGTATTTTTATGAATTTCAGTTCTTTGGGATAAGAAGTAGTGTGGACAAATAAGATCATAACATGTAAGTTCTCCACTCCAAACAGCTTTATTGCTGACAACTCATCATTTGTCACTGACATCAGGGGTGTATCATTAGGCAGTGGCATCGTCTGGCAGCGAGACTAATCCTAACATTTAATTAATTGTTATAAACTGCTGTTTCATGCAGGTGCCTGTTCAGTGGATTTGCCCAAATGACATGGTGTCCTGGTTTTGGCTGGGATAAAGTTAATTTTCTTCCTAGTAGCTGATACAGTGCTGTGGTTTGGATTTAGGATGAGAATAATGTTGATAACGCACCGTTTTAGTTGTTGTTGCTAAGTAGTGCTTACACTGGTCAAGGACTTTTCAGTTTCCCATGCTCTACTGACTGAGAAGGCTGGAGGTGCACAAGAAGGACAGCTGACCCAAACTGGCCAAAGGGACATTCCATACCATGTGACGTCATGCTCAGTACATAAACTGGGGGAA
>NW_008795857.1:1444860-1456415 GCF_000699145.1 Aptenodytes forsteri | reverse complement strand
CCCAGGTTGCCCAGAGAGGTGGTGGATGCCCCATCCCTGGAAACATTCCAGGTCAGGCTGGACGGGGCTCTGAGCAACCTGATGTAGTTGAAGATGTCCCTGCCCCTGGCAGGGGGGTTGGACTAGATGACCTTTAGAGGTCCCTTCCAACCCAAACTATTCTATGATTCTATGATTCTATGATAATCATCAACTACATGTCTGAATATTTTAAAAGGGACATTAGGTTTTGGATGCCTGAAGTTTTGGATGTCCGGCTTGAAAAGTAATAAAGGGAACTCATTTTCCATAAGGTTCTGAGCCTGCCTTTTGAAAACCAACCTTCTGAAAGTGCCTCATCTGGCTCTTGTAAAGGAAACAAACACAAGTCCCCAGACATTTTTAAAAACTCTGGGCACCCCAAGTCTGTAATTAGAGAAATGATGAGTTGTCTCAGAAGATCAAGTCACAGGCTCAAAATTAAAATGAAAGCTGCTGACAGATATCACAGAAGTAGGCACTGAGATCCACATCATGGTGTCTCTACTGGGGACTGCCGCAGCTAGACTTATATAAGTATGTTTGCAAGCCCAGTCACAACCTGTCTTTTGTTGCATGGTTTCACGTGCTAGACAGATTTACTGTGTTAGTGGTAGAAGTGACAGTGCTATCTAATAGGGGCCAATGGTTTAAAAAATCCACCATCTGACAAACTCTTCAGCTGCCATCTTGTACCAGGCTTCTTCCCCCTCCCTGAAGACTCATCTGTGATAAAACAGGTAAAGCTTGCCTCACAAGCTGTAAAATAAGGTTTTTGGGAGGACTAAGAGAACAAAACAGTAAAGAATTGCTTGTGTAGGGAAGTATTTGTGAAACACCGGCATCCAGGTATGTGCTGTGTCATGATAGGAGCTTCTGTTTGCCATTTGTAGTAAAAGAGAAATGGACAGTGGAGTGTCAGAATGCCTTGCAGATACATTTTATTTTTCTAAAATAAGACCAAAGCTAGTAAGCAGATTTACTAAGAGTTACAATGTCTTGGATTACATAGAGCTGGTTTGGCTACCTCCCTTCTTTCTGTGCTAGATGAGCTGTGGAGATAATGATTTACAAATTAAAATATACTCTCATTAATAGATTTTCAACAAATGAGCATAGAGGGCCAGTGGAGCCACACAGGATGTTATTTGGTCCATGAGGAGCAATACACTTTATAATTAGTTTCATTTACATGTGTTCAGTGGCCACTGCACAAGTAATTTTTCATCCCTATCTCCAAAAATCATTCTCAAACAACTATCTGTATATAAGCAACACTGATGAAAATGGAATAATATGCTGCCAATGCTGGAGAACCTAATAAATTATTCCATCCCCTGGAAGTCATCAACAGAGGTAAGGAAATTGCAAAGGCTGATAGGTCGTTGTGATTATTTTCTTCTTTCTAATTAAATGTCCAGCCTACTCAGAGATTCAAGGAAATAAAGGGTTTTATAAGACAGGGTTTTAATTCTTGACAACTGAAGCTATTCCCTAAACCATTCCTGTGCTGTCAGTGGAAAGGAACATGTTGATGAAATTGGAGGCTTTTGTGCCCCCTGTGGTGCTTGGAACTCTGCAGAGCTCCCACTGGTTTGATCAGGTTACCATGAGCAGATACAGAAAACTAAAATGAGATTTAAAAAAGCCTGTAGAGAAATGAAACTCACTATTACATTACATTAAAGCTACAGAAAGTTTATCTTTTTCTCTCACACACATGCATATACCTGATTTTCCTCTGTTCTACAGCCTTCCTCCCTCAGAAAGCCCCTGCATGGAAAAGTACTTGCCCAGCCCACAGGTCCTTGGTTACGTTTGTCATTTGGACCCCAGAAGGTATGAAGGAATTTTCAAATCCTGCTGAATTCACTGGAGGTACCTTACCATGGCACAGGATTAGCCTTTTGAGGACAGACATTGTCATTCATTGTATGCTTTACAGTCTGAAACACAAAACAACTCACTTCTCAGCTGGCATGTAAGCATTACTGGAGTAAAAGAGAATAACAAAAACAATAAAATGTTTTCATAAACCAGAACCAGTTACTTTTATTCATTTATTTTCTTGCCATGGCAGTGAATCAAAACTTCCATTATTTGCATATCACAAGAAGTCTTTTTCTGAAGCTGGGAAAACTGCCATTAACATTGACTTCCTGAGATTATTCTTTGCTGGGGCATAAGCCTTTTGAGTTACCACTCCCAGGATTGAGCTTGAGTGACAAGAAACTTGTTCTGTTCTTGTAAAGATAGAAACCAGGGAAATCCAGACAGAGCGGAACATTTCAAAAGGCAACCTTCCCTCAAGATACTTTAAGTAGGATTTGGTGCATGTTTAAAAATATTGTTCAGTTCAGTAGTCTGTGCACTCTAAAGAAAAGTACATTCTCAAAAATTGCCATCAGGGTGTAAATAGAGAAAATTGCCCAAATGGAAAAAAAGACAGCTGAAAGCTCCCGATTTATATAAGAAATACCAGAGGGAAGAAGGCATTGGATAAACAATTTTAAATATGACCAATGATATGCATGAAGATAAAGAGAGATAGTTAATGGGAATGAGAGTTTGGAACTAGAAACTGAACTTGAGAGGAAACTAAACTCAAAGAGTTGAATGCTCTCAAGTGAAGAGGAGTAGATCATCTCCAGCCTGAAAGAACTGGCAAATGAAATCTTCATTCAGGAAGGAAAGATTTTAAATCTGCGCTTCAAGTTGGCAATGGCACAGAACTGGAAAGAAGAAAATGCAATGCCTTTATAGAAAGAGAAGACGAGTGCACTGGGAATCAAGAAATGCATGGATCAGACCTTGGAATTATGTTAAGAATTCAGAAAGAAAGAATCATTGAAGAGACTGAGGAATAGGATATTACAAGGGCTTATTAAATGTAGATACTGCCAGGCTAATCTGATTTCTTTCTGTGATATTTTTTTTCCTATACAAAAGAAACACATATGATCTTATCCAGCCAGAATTACGCAAATTATTTCACTTATGAAGCTGTGTGATGAATTACCAGTTCTGTGCAGGAAGATGTAGATTAGCAAAAAGCATGAAATCGTTAAGAAGGTGGCTAAAGTCAGACCAAACAAAAAGCTACTGTTAGAACAAGAATTGTTGGGCTGTAAAGAACAGGGAAGAAGAGCCTTTTTAAGCTAAAAGAAAACATTGGTATGATAATAAATACATATGAACTGTCTATGAATAAATTTAATCTTCAAATGGGAGAAGTGTTCCTAAGGATTGAAGTAGCAATGATAAGAACAGCAAAATAAGTGAAATCATTAGTGAAATTTAGTGAAATTATTGGGTGACACAAAAATTACTGTTGTTTGCTAGTTATAAGAGGTTACTACTTCTGATAGCTTGGAGTCAGTCACCTAGATGACCTAAATGGACAACTTAGATGAATCAATTTTCAAGAAGTTCAGCCTCAAAGGTCAATGAGAAGAGGCATTAATTTGACATTCTTCTATATGTTGCATTTTCTTGATCTTCACTTGTCTTAAGTTCCTATTTTAATTTCTTTTCCATATACAATCAGTAAAGAATCAGAAGAGTCTCTGGACTCAGTTGGAGGACAGACAATGCTTTATCTGTCAGGTATGTCAGGTATCATACCAGGTCAGGTATGTAGGTCTTACACAAACTGCATAATCCCATCATATCTACTAGAAACTACATTGAAGGTCCAAAGCAAATGTTTTTGCTTACTTTTATGACTCCAGAGAAGGCAATAAATTTTAGGTCACTTCTACTTCTTTCTCTGCATAATCTACTTTGGCCTAAAAAATGGTAAGAGCAGAGGTGGAAAGGCGGATAAGTGCAGAGTCCAGCTTACGTTTTGCCACTGTCTGCTCTTCCAATGGTTTATGACACAAAATGGTGCAACAAAACTAGCAGCTTCTTAGTTTCTGATGCCAGCATAATATCCACAGTCTAACTATGAACCTTGTAATGTTCACAAATAACTATGGATTTCTCTTTTTCATCAGTGTCATATTTGCATGGCAAAAGCTTTTCATATATCAATTCTAATCCGGCAGAGGGTTCAATGTTGAGATTGGATGAACACACAGGAACAGGGTATTTCCATCCATTTATTGGATGTCTCTGGAAATATTCTTAAAGTTGTCTTTCTCTGAGATTTCCAGACCTTTGTGAGTCAGCTCAAGCTATAAATACACAGAGATTTTCTTCTGGTGGTTGGACACTTTATCTTTGTGGAAGCCAGAACAACACATTAAAAGTAACTGTGAAAAGAAAGAAACAAAAGGTTTCAATGTTTTAAAATGTAATGTTTTGATGCCATGTTGAGTTTTCAGATAGAGGTTCATGCAGATCTCATTCTTGTTACTGATTTTCTCTCTACAGGCACAGTGGACATGCGGATAAATTTCTATTTCAGTTGCTTCTAATTGCTATACTTTATTTACCTTAAGAAGCAAGGGTAGAAGGCTGCTTCATGAAAACGAAAGGCCCACAGCTCTGTTATTGCCAGCTGCTGGATGTGTAGAAAGAGACTTGAGGAGACAATCAAGTGATGTCAGCAGCAGGATGATTCACTAGGAAGTAGTGTTTTTTAAAGGTCAGGCAACAGCCTGATTTATTTCCCTTTTCCTGAGTGATAAGACAGAGTGAATAAACTAAATAGAAACCCATTGCTCTAATTGCCGTACAGGGACACAATTGTTCATTGGGGCCATATTTGGGGCATATTTTTTTCTTCTGATTGACCTTTTCCTGTGCTTTCTTCCCCTCTGGTTCATTCTTCAGCAATAGTAGCAAATTATAATCAACCCATTCAAGTCACCTGCTTTTTTCCCCTGTGAATTCTCAGAAATTTCTATTGTTCTTTCTCTTTTCTTTGTTTCAACAGGAACTTTGATTGTTTTGCTAGTACTTGGTTATATATGGGGGCATAGTCCCAGATATATCTTTCATCCTAAAAACCCCAAGAACCCAAGGAATCATTTTACCTATTCTCAAATTCAGTAATCTCTGGAACGTTATGTACCATCCAGGCATGCTTGGTGCACTCTTCCTACACCTATGGGCAAGAATGGAAGGACAGTATCCATCCCACCTTCTACCTAAGATCTATCTAGAATTGCTTTTTTTTCTGCTCTTAAATCCCACAGGGGTTTTTTGTTTGTTTTTGGTTTTGTTTTTTTTCCCTTCACAAACTTGAATCTGTTTCATGCTACATCCCACCTTCTACCTAAGATCTATCTAGAATTGCTTTTTTTTCTGCTCTTAAATCCCACAGGGGTTTTTTGTTTGTTTTTGGTTTTGTTTTTTTTCCCTTCACAAACTTGAATCTGTTTTTCATGCTACTTCTAGTCCTTTTCATATTATTTCAGGGTGTTTCTTTCAAAGCATCAGGCATGCTTACCGTCCTTTGCTCTGAGCAGTCTAAACTGATTGTCTTGTAACCACTAGAGCACTGGAAGAAGTCAGACTCAAGCTTTACATGTCCTTTTAATCAGGGGTACACTGAAGAAAAGCTGTTTGTATCCAGATTGGGCTTGGGTTCGAGTGTGGGTATGTGACTGGATCATGTCAGGGTTTAAAGTTTAACAGAAATTGTATGATGCTGATTCATCCCTTTGAATGTTTCTTCACAAGAAGAGAATGGTAAATTTTTGTAAAGTGATTTCTACCATCTCCTTCCCCAGACTATTTTGAAAATAGTTTGTCCCATAGAATTTTTATTGCATGGCTGAGGAATCAAAAATGCATCCTCTTCACTTGTTCAGCCTAGTTATACTGAAAAGGGGATGGAAAGGTTGAAGCCACAGCTGTCAAAACTAGTTTTGATACTAGGACATTGTGTGAGTAGCAACTTGGTAGAACCCTACACCATTTCTGGTCTTACGACTTTCTCTGGAGAGAGCCTAGTGAATTCTGTCAAGTTCACTACAGACCATAGCCTTGCAATAGAAATAAAATACACAAATTAGGATTTACGATGCAATGTGCTGCAAAATTGCTCCTAACCTTTTCTTGCAGGAAATAAATGAGACTGGAGTGAAACGAAAATTACATTCATCATTTGATTAAAACCTTTCACAGCCCATGTAATCCAAATGGCTTTATGAATTGCTGTCATTGGGACTGAAGTTTGGAGGAGGGATTACCAGAAGTTAAAAAGTGAGAGTAAAAGAAAGAGAGAGAATCAATGGTAAATATAATGCTTACACAAAAAAAGAATTCAAGTTATCATTGCACTTAGCGACAGTTGTGTTTTGAAAGCCCACAGAGCTCAGTCCTGTCCTGCAAGCATGATACTATTTCCTGCTATTCTCCTCAGTGCTAAAAATTGTACCAAAGGAAAAAATTATAACAAAACTAGACATCTATGAAAAAATACGGAAGCTTAATGCCATAGTCCCCGAGCAATATACATTGGCCTCGATTCATATGCATTGATGTCTTCTCTCTTCTAATGCAGAGCAGAGCAAGTACATTTCTGTCCTTTTCATGTTCACAAATTGTATATATAATATAATTTACATTACAGAGATTTCTTTTTTTCTTCCCAAAATCTTTCACCTCTCATGAAATGCTATTTTGCCTCCACATCAAAGAGGCACTTTCATCTACTGCTGCATTTATAACTCAAACACCACACTCATCAGATACTGAGAACCCTAACTGATTGGTAGCCAACCTTAATATGATTTTAGCTACGAGCATACAGTACCTAGCAAGTCTTATTTTTTATGTGAAATTTAAGCCATGTCTTGAACCTTACTGGTATCCAATGACTCATGTCTTTTCATCCAGTGCCACACAGACTCTTGGCTACTGATCTAAAAGCAAGCAGGAATTAGGTTACTTCTTCGTATTTAGTTAGTGTCTTAAGTCTTCAGGCTTAAGTGAATTAACACTGTCATTGATAACGGAAATGGACTCCATTCAGGAATCACTTCAGGACTGTATCCTAATCAGTAAAAAATAAGACTGTGAAGCAGATGGTCTAGGTTATAGTGATGCTACTGCCATTAACTTGTTGGGGAAAAGTCACAAAATTTTCTCATGCTTCAGGTTTCTTTTTGCAACATACCAGGTTTTCCTCCAAATGTACTTAGAGATTCACCATCTATGAAAAGATGGCTATTAAGGATTGTTTTATTATTTACAATGTCTTTTATTTTTAATAATCATCCCCAGCTAGGAGAGTCTCTCCAGGTGCCATGAAAATAATTTACGAGCACAATACAATAAAGATAAAAACTTCTTTAATTATTTTTTAATAGGGCTCTGGTTAGATTACAGAATGTCACTGAAATAATAATAACATGAAATAAAAGATTTGTTTCTCTCTTTGATTTTCCAAAGCCAATGATCTGTAACCGCCTGTTAGCTGTTACGCAGTCGTGTCTCTAGGTGTGCATTTAATACTTTACATATGCCCTTGATTATATGAAAGCTTGATTATTCCAACATCTTTCAGGTTCTGCATGATAATCAAGGCTGTCCTAGAATGACCTGACCTAATGCCAGCTGATGTCAAAGCAAACCCCAACACTAAATACTGCAGGCAATATTATGGGTCTTCTAAGTCAATGTTTCCTGAAAGGAAGCTGTGCAGCTCCAAATTGGACAGTAGTGGGCCTCTCTCACAGTTTTACTTTGATGTTTTCCATTACATTGTAAAGAAGAATTTCTTCAACTTTTATGGTTGCAAATTTGGAAAATTTAAAGCAGGTGTAACTGGCCTCATGACAGAAACAATCTGTTGAAACTTCCCCTTAGCTCATTCCCACTGTTTAACCTCTCAATAATGGCCTTGTCTCCTCATGGTTCACCTATCATTTGGTCTGCAGGACAGAAGCATGGGAATTAGCACAGGTACTCAGACACCAAGGTGACTGATAACCTGAGAGATTCCTTAAAAATCTTCTGCATAGAGAAGTATATAAATAGGCAAGTATTAGAGAACTAGATAAATAAGTAGATAGACAGTGGTTGAATAAGCAAATAGGAAAACACTGGTAAAGGTCTATTATGTCATCCTTATTTCCCTGCCAACACAGAATAGGTTTTTTTAAGATTCTTGCTAATGTTTCTGCCATTCTTAATTTAAAGTATGTTGATAATTGTCATCAAGCACATGTTACCATCAGCGGTTACAAAACTTCTCCCTCTCACTTCCTCCCTACACTCTAGACAAAGCCTGAATGATCATGGTTTCTTTCCTCTTGTATTTCCCCAGCACTGGATTCAGTTGTGTTATTATTGGATGTAATTAAAAATGGACTGAACAGACACATGGAGAACTTGGGAAGGGGGTAGGGTGGTGGTGTCATAATCCAAATACAGACCAGCACATCTTGCCTAGGGTTTAATTTTCACTGTCCAGTGCCTGAGGCACTCCTCCCATCTCGTGGACATCTGCAGCATAAGTGTCTGAGGTAACATCTGAACTCATCCAGCTAGGTTCCTTTTGTGGACAATGAGAGAAATAGGAACTTCAGTAACATCAGTCCTCTGACCTGAGTTAGACATCTCCTTTAGCGCAAGCTGAATCACATCCTAGGAGTGCCTATTTTTCCCCATTGGATATAAAGCTAGAGTAGTCAGTGAAATGGTCACACTGTAGACCTCTGCAGTCAGATGAGATAAATCCCATCCTCATATGCTCCAATTTTTGGTATTACTTCTAGGAAAGCTCAAAGTTTTACTAAACTTGGATGGAAAACAAGGACCATAGTACATAACACAACAATGGTAAACACTAAGATGTCTTATTACTGGAATTACTCGTTTTTCAACTCTGATTTTGTAGCCAAGATCCTATCGCAGGATCCCATATCCCCCTCCTCCACAATAAATGCTTTCAGTTAGTCATTAGTGTTCTAGGTGATTTTAGAAAAGTCATCTATTCCATTCTCTTCCTTTAAAATGGGGATAATACTTTCCTCTCATTGTACTGTCATGAGGGTGAAGTTCATCCATCAGTGTAAGGCACCAAACAGTGCAGGGCAAAAGAGATGTTATTAGCTCGGTTCCACATCTTGTGCTTTGGCATGTTCTTACAGACAATTTCTAATCGCATCTGCAACAAATTGATTTGAGCTGTAAGCATTTTGGAGTATTTTATACTGTAAATGGAAATCCTCCTATAGTTCCAAGCTCTAAAAGCTAGTTGCATGAAAAATTCTATTTGAAGTGGGGATTTTTCCTCAAATAATGCCAATCTGACATTGCTTCTGATTATTTCTCATCAAAAGGCTCATCTTTATCTGAGGCCTCTGCTCCAGTTCCTTATTTTCTCCCCTTCTTTCTCTGTCTCTGCATATATTTTAAAGTCTAATTTAGGCTCCCAACACCATACTAAAGGTTATCTGTTCCTTTAGATCCTTATTTAACTGTTCTTGTCTTAATTTCATCTCTTGCAATTGTAACTTATTATTCAGGTTATTTCTCACAAGATTGATTTAAGTATTAGGGGATCATTTACTTTTCCATTATAACAGCCACTTCAGGTTATAAATTCTGACTGTAAGGAGAAAATGTGCTTATCAGTTTTGTCAGTATTTGTGTGAAACAGGACTGGGCTTGTGCTGCAGAGACTTTCATGACTGATACAATTTCTATCTTTGTATTTTCTGTGGATAAGCCTGCTGTTGGATCTCCTGCATGTTGAAGTGCAGAGGAAAACACTTGATTTTTATTGCCATTTTCCAATGTGAATCAAGTATATGCCTGAAGTGAGAGGATCTTTCAATCTCATGCCTATGTTAAGAGCTGCTACTTGGGGCAGCAGATGGTTCAGGTGATTGCTACCTGTGGCTTATGTTGCTTCTGGTGGGAACAATTATGGCTTCGTTTTCTGTGTGTTGCATCTTTAAACTTCCAAGTGTTTGCTGGAGGCTGCTGCCATTTTGTGTTCATTTCAGATAGCGAATGTCGCAGAAGATCCTCTGCTCTCCACCATGGGGGTTTTTGTTCTTCCTTTTTGTTTAGCTTTCCCTTCATCTGAATTAAATTACTGGCAGAATGAAGCATGAACTGATCTTTGTGCATATAACGGGAATGTCTACGGAGACTCCCAAGCTAGGTTCTGGCTTGAAACTGGCTAAGATTCATAGCAATCAGTACTAAACTGTAAAGTTTCTTCCTAGTCTGGAGATGTGGACTCAGAAAATTATGATGTAAATTGCGTCCCTGCCCATGATATGTCTTAGTGGTTATTTTAGGCAACTCTTCAAGCAACATGTTGAATGTTGTTTGTCTGATGCTCAATCTTCCAAGTCAGGCATTCTTCTAAGCACTAGCAGAAGGGGTTTGCAGGGGTTTGGTTTGATATCAGCATTGCATTTCAGGGGAGAGTCCCCAAATAAATGAATGGAGCCAGCTTTGACTCCATGATTAATAACATTGTAGCTGTTGTTTGATTGGGCCCTCTTGGCTGAACTCAAGATAGTTTTATTAATTTTTATTATCAAGGAAACACAGGCTTTGGCCTAGCCACTACGAGGTGTCCTGGTGTCCTGGTTTCAGCTGGGATAGAGTTAATTTTCCTCCTAGTAGCTGGTACAGTGTCGCATTTTTTATTTAGTAGGGGAATAATGTGGTAACACACTGATATTTTAGTTGTTGCTAAGCAATGCTTATACTAAGTCAAGGACTTTTCAGCTTCCCATACTCTGCCAGCGAGGAGGTGCACATGAGCAGGGAGGGAGCATAGCCAGGATAGCTGACCAAACTGGCCAAAGGGATATTCCATACTATATGGTGTCATGCTCAGTATATAAGCTAGGGGGAGTTGGCTGGGGGACAGCGATCGTTGCTTGGGGACTGGCTGGGTGTTGGTCGGCAGGTGGTGAGCGGTTGCATCACTTGTTTTCCTGGGTTTTGTTCCTCCCTCTCTGTTGTTGTTTTCCTTTTCATTACAATTATTATTATTATCATCACCATTACCATTATTATTATTATTATATTTTATATCAATTATTAAACTATTCTTATCTCAACCCATAAGTTTTCTTACTTTTGCTCTTTTGATTCTCTCCCCCATCCCACCAGGGTGGGGGGAGGGGGAGTGAGCGGCTGTGTGGTGCTTGGTTGCTGACTGGGGTTAAACCATGACACATGGCCTTGCAGCAGTTTTGCAGCAGCACTGCAAAACCTATCTGAGCTGTAGTTAGAAAATTTGTTTTTAAAGTCAGGGCGTCCCTCATTGTAAAAGTCCTCCATAATTTCCAGAGTAGTCCCCTCTATCTGACAGGCCCCTGGGGGCACTGCCAGCCCTGCCTGCCCTTGCCCAGTCCTCCGGGGCTGCCCCCACCCTGCCCATGGCCCAGGACCCCATGTCAGTCCCCCAGGGCGGTCAGCCCCTGCCCCAGCGACACCCAGAAGGGCCAGGCTTCAGCTCCCCACAGCCCTGCTCTGCCCGGGCATGGGCCACCCTAAGCCGGGCTGTCGTGTTTTAACCTCAGTCGGCAACGGAGCACCACGCAGCCACTCGCTCACTCCCCCCCCACCCGGTGGGATGGGGGAGAGAATTGGAAGAGCACAAGTGA
>NW_008795857.1:1415726-1444751 GCF_000699145.1 Aptenodytes forsteri | reverse complement strand
ACCGATGCCCAGCCAGTCCCCGAGCAGCGGCCCCCCCGGCCAGCTTTCCCCCAGTTTATGTACTGAGCATGACGTCACATGGTATGGAATGTCCCTCTGGCCAGTTTGGCTGTGCCCCCTCCCAGCTTCTTGTGCACCTCCAGCCTTCTCAGTCGGTAGAGCATGGGAAACTAAAGAGTCCTTGGCTAGTGTAAGCATTACCTAGCAACAACTAAAACATCAGTGCATTATCAACTTTGTTCTCATCCTAAATCCAAAACACAGCACTGTACCAGCTACTAGGAAGGAAATTAACTCTATCCCTGCCGAAACCAGGACACAGGCCCACCCACAGGCACATGTACCAGCCTGGCCTTAGCCTGTCCCATCCCCAGGGAGGTGCCTGATGTCCAGGGCTGGAGCTGCCCTGGTGTCCCTCAGGCTGCCCTGCTCCCTCCCTGCCAGTCTGGGGATCCCCCACAGCTCCTGGCACCCCTGGTCTGAGGAGCCGCTGGCCCACATGGGGCCATGGCACTGTCCACTCTGGCCTTGATTGAAAAGCTGCTCACTGCTTGTGTGGTCCTCACTCACATCCCACAGCAGTTAGGTTTTAGTGCTGGTTTTATATAAGTGGTTGCTGGGGAACAGCTGGCACTCATAAAACGAAACACAGAAGATCTTGTTAATGACTTGTCACCATTTTTCTCCCTTACTTTATGGGACAGAGGAAAGCAAACAGCTACTTGGTTCTGTGCAGAAGGGCCTAGCAGCCTTCCCTGGCTCCCAGGTGCCGAAATGACATTGATTAACCACAGTGCCTTAAATTGAAACTGCACAGAGTGCATTTACACTGCGGATGTATGTGGAAATCCACTGAGTAAGAAATGTGACATATCTGGAGGGGAATGGCAAAGTGGCAGAAAAGAGTTTGCTAACACACATGTCTCTTGTCAATTATTTACCAGGCCTCTTCTGTGCAGCCCTCAAAATGCCAGCGGCAGCACAGTGGCTTGAAGGGCTCCCCGTACTGCAAACGCTGCAAGGCTTGGACTGGTGTTAGCGCTGGGAGGAAAATACTGCAAGATGTCCCCGAAGCAGACAAGGCCTAAAAATGGGGGTTTCTGAAGCTGCAGGTTTTCTTGTAAAGGCTCCAGATTAGCTCATTTGCTACTAATATGCTGTTTTCTCAGAGAAAATTCCCATCTATACTAAGCCCCCTGATATTGTAACGGAAATGTCAGCTGCTTTAAAATAGAGAATGAACATGATTCTCAGATTAAAAGTCCTTTACTCTTATGTCATGTAAAAGGAAGAGAAAGAAGTAGCAACAGGCAGCTGTGGATAAAAAGGCTGAGTTGGGGTAGCAGTGCAAGATTTGGTAGTTTTTGATCAATTTATGTCAAAACCTAAACATTCTCTCATTCCAATGTGAATATTAAGAGATTGTAAAATTGCTGGAGTGGCATCTCTAGGGAACAGAAATCTTCTATTTGTCCAGCAAGTAGGAAAAAGGAGACTGTAGAGATTGCTTGCTTGGCTCACCAGCAGCAGACTTCAGCACTGCAACACACACTACTCCTTGAGTCAGAGCTTAGCTAGTCCCTAATTTGGGAGGAACAGGAGCATTCGGAGCATCTCTTCAAATCAGTTATTCAAGTCAGTAGAGGAAAAAAGGGATGTATGTTATGCTGTCTCCTCTCTCTACCATCAAAAGACTGTCTTTAGAGATGTATCTGTCTTTGATCATTGGAAAATATTCCCAAATTAATGATGTTAGAGAGAAAACCTCTGACCTGAACTCAGAAGTGCAGTTTATGTCCTAATTCACCTACTCAAAATCTAATAGGAGACAAACGCCTAGAGGCATTAGGTAGCTAAATAAATTTGTGGATCTGATCTCTTATTCCTTTTATTAGTACACTGACTCTTTATAGTTATCTAGTTTATTAAGAAGGCTTTACATGGAATTTTATAAAACTAGTATATTTTTTAAATACTAGATTGGAACAGCACCTGAGGAGCCATGCCATTCTCTTGGGTGTAAAGAGGCATTCAGGCAGCTACTTAAAACCATATCATGTGCTCAGTTCAGAGCTGTTCCAAGCTATCAGCTGCATCTGCATTCATATGTACAGCATATGGTATTTAACTATTACATTTGATCTGTTGCAGCTATGTTATTGAGATGAGTTCCTGAGATTGTTTCCACCCTGTGGCAAATAAGGGATATGCAGGTTTCTGATTATAACTCCATCCCAGATTCTGAGATGTCTTCTGTTAAGCCAGTCTCTCTTATTCAGCAATTATATTTTACACTCCCATTTGTACTGAGCCATAAGCTAATAAATACATGAGCCTTCTTTGGTGCAACTAATGCACTGATGATCCAAGAAAATAAAGTATCTTTTAAACTAAGAATGTTCAAAGTAAACTGACCCATCAAATCTGTGGGTGCTAAGCCTCGTCACAAAACCAAATGAGCCCATTCAATGCCCTGTCAACTGAGATGGGCATTTAAGACCGGTACCTAATCCCCATCACCATGAGTGGGATTTAGCTACCTAAATAGAGATGTCTATTACTGTTTTATCCAGCTGTATCCAAAAACAACTGCACAACTAAAGGGCATGGGAGGTAAAATGGGCTTATTTTTGCCTTCCAGTTGCCAATCCAGAAAGTCATGGCATCCCATAGGTCTCACATCCTGTCTGCCAGCCCCATACAAATACTTCATATGCAGCTGGGCATTCAAATCAGTTAGACATCTCTGTTGTCTGAACCCCACACTTTGGGAAATACTATTGCTGCACAAGAAAGGAAAGAAAAAAACATTTCTAAGATACCAACTCTAACAATGCTCCCTGAATTACCCATTTTCTTTCTGGCCCCATGAACAGTGAATAAATGACAAATCTTTAATGGGGGCAGAGCAGGGAAGGGGAGGTGATGTGCATGATACTTGCCATTTCAGAAGAGGTAATTGCCTAAAAGTGGAGAGTTACTTTCCAAAAACCTTGTGTCAGGTGCTGAAGGTCAGAAGAAGACTGGAATGTAAATCTTTTCTCAGAGCTTCTCAGTTGCTGGCTACAGAGAGGTTCTTAATCCCCGAGACACCTGATTCTCCCCATCTACCACACAGACAACATCATTGCCATATCTGGGGGAAAGCCAGGTATCTGCTTCAGCATTAGCTCTACAACATCTGACTTCTAGGTTTTTAATTATTTGATTCCAAGTTTCATGTTTGTTGAAATATTATTGAGTTATATAGTGAATATACATATACAGGATGTACTTATAGTGTATATATTATGGTTTTATATATACAGTGTGTATCTATAAATAATGTGCTTATATATTGTGTGTAAAAAACGAAAAAGGGAGAGTGCGCTATATAGTAATGATTGCATATATACTAATGACGATGTAATGGGTTACAGACCACTTTGATTTGTATTTGTTGACACATTCCTATCTTAGCATGTGAGATAAAGGAGCTTTAATTTCCTTAGACTCCGCAAACGACATTCACAAGTCAGAAAACAAGGATTTGGAAGTCAAAACATTATCTTAAGTGCATCTGTCTCTAAAACCTAGACCAGATTTCTGTATCCTGTGAAGTGTACTATCCCTGAGAGAAGGAATTCTTTTTACATCAAGCTCATTATTTCTTCATGGTTTTGACATTTTCAGAATTGTTCTTTTCACTTTCCATTTCCAGACACTCCTGGATGGGAACTATATCAAAAGTTCAAGGACTTTGACAAGACAGGCTGTTCTCAGATGATCTTCAAGGTCTTTGATCTCAGAGCTTCACATTAGGTTCTCTGAGGTGGCTGGAGTGCTTTCCCAAATGGTACATAATTTTCTGAAGTTCATATATTTTGGTCTGTCTGTGAAATTATATTGCTGCAATAATTGAGTTTTGAGCTACCGATAGCTAATGGCCAGGGTAATAAATTGTCATAGTATGACTTCATTATTGATTTTAATGAAAATGTGTGATACTAACTATGTAAACCAAACAATACTGGCCCACACGCGACTCAAAGGAGTTATTCTGTACCTGCATGTAAAGCATTAGTCAGTATCTTATTGAAATGTCTGATCTGTAGGATTATTCTTGAATTAAAAGTAATAAGATGGAAAACAAACAAACAATGCAAATGTCCAATAGGAAATTTTTGTTAGTAAAGTGCATGATGATTTACTAGTGTTATTACTGTCTTTAGCAAAATCTAATTTTTGCTTTTATAACTTTAAAAGACATAGTCCTATGTTTAAAAACTAAGACACGTTGGTCATATGAAGACCTCTTATTTTCGGTCCCTCAGGTATTTACTTTGCAATAACCCTGAGAGTATCAACACGTGAAGTCTACAGTGATGCAACCAAGGATAACCATTGGTTCCATTTTTTGGAAATACTTGTGGACAGTAACCTCTAGTTGTGAGTAAGGGGCCTGTGATGTGGACCAAGATAAGTGCAAAGAAGTCTACAAAGCTTCTATCAAACTTGTTGTTTGGAGGAAATATTTCTATCATGGCTTTTCAATGCACCGAATATAGCATTTCCACCAGCTTAGTCCAAAAGGCATTAGTGTGCTAAATCAGGTGGTGAGGCTGGGGTTCCATCTGGTTAACCAGATTTGTTTCTCTAACAGTGAGGCTGGATGTAGGAACCACTGAATTGAAACCTATGACAAGTTTGAGTGTTTGTGTATATGTATTTGTATGTCTTTTGGGGTTTTTTTGCTTTGTTTTGTTTTGTGGTGTTGTGAGGGTTTTTTAGCGGACCAGACTAGATAAACTCTGATGTTTCTTTTTGTCCTTAAAAACTTCTCTACTTCCTCTTTCCTGTCTTTTTGGAAGATATCTGTAATATTTGCCTCTCTTCCAGTAATTAGACACCTCCCTCAACTGCCACAACTCTTCAATGACGATAGAGAGTGACCTTGCACTGCCAGCTCCTTCAGCACCCTAATGATGTTCATTAGTAAGAAATCAATGAGAAGAATTGCTGTCAGAGTAACAGAGTATGTGGTTGGATGCTCCAATTTACAGATATCTCTTGGATGTTGCCTATCTTTACTCCACAGTTTGTGGGGACCTGTGATTGACACTTCAATGCTTTCTCAGAATGTAAAACTCAGTAAATGGATGTTAAAATAAACCAGATATTAATATTTGAATGAAACAAATTGAAGTGTTGCGTGGCTTGTAAACCTCACAGAAGTGATGCCAATGCACTTGAAATGGTGCATTGCCCACAGCAGACCCTGGCCTGGTTTTAAGAGTTATTGAGATGTGCATTGAAGAGGACTAGTAAGGGAAAGATTACTTGAGTGCTTAGCCCAGGACCTGTGACCAGGATTAGTCAAAATGAAGGAGGTAGATTTTAGCTGTCTGGGAGAGAGCTATCCAGTGTGACTATATTAAAATACACTGATGTAACCGCATGTGTTTTCAGTGTGCTAAAAATACTAGTCACTGGTCTAGACAAGAATGTGGTCAAAAGCAAGAAATTGGCTGGTATTCAGAGCATCCCATTTTTTGCATATCATCAGTAACATAAATCTGATCTTAGAGGAGCTGTCCTCAGCTGTGTTCCAGATGTATCTCTTTCTTCCCCCTGCCTCCTTTCCCCTCCCTTCCCTCCTCCCCTCCCCCCTCATTGAGAGTTTTCACTTAGCTTTCTTAGTTAAATCTGAAAATTAACTGGGACGAGTCCAGGCTTGTGTCACTATGGGAAGTTATGGGGCTGTGTTCTCTTCTTGTCTGTGTTGCTGTGTGTCTCTGGGTGCTCTGTTTTCCCATCTGTGTAATGAAAGTAATACTTGCACAGCTTCTGAGGTGTTTGATGCTATGCAGGTGAAAAGTGCAGTGCTGTCAAAAGTTGTGATTGTACAATAACATTTATGCTTGTGCAACAATGACTACATAAAAATTTAGAGCCTTACTATCACCATGCAAAATAATATGTATGAAGCACAATGAATATAAACCACTTGTTTGGCTGCCTGATAGAACCCTTGCTAATGTCACAGTTTAGATAACCTAAATATTCCCTTTGGGCAGATACTAAGGATATTTTGTCTATTTCTTTTCTGCAGAAATGAACACTGGACAATTAAAATAATTGATTTTTTAATGGAATCTGATTGAATTTATGTTGGGTTTTTGGGGTTTTTTTACAAAGAATGAAGGAGTAAGCATGTGTTCTACTTTTTTCTAGTATTGTCTTCTTATGTTCATGGTTTAACAGAAGATCCTTAATCAGAAAGATTGACTGTTCAGGAGGCTGACAAAAGGAAAGAACCCAAAGGTTATCTTGTAAATAAATTATGGACTGAGAAGTTTTCATTCTTAGCAGTACTCAGCGAATCAATTACTCCTGTTTCCTCTACCTGAAAAATAAGGCTAACCAATGTTTAACTATCTCACAAGCATTTATTAATCTTTCAAAACCTTTCTGAAATTTCTCAATTAGAACACTTCAAATTGCAAAACTTTGTATTATTATAATAATTATTTGTGGTGAAGTAATTCTTCAATTTTAGATGTCCTGTTCCTGTGTGTCTTTTCTAGTTTTGGTTGTCTCTAAACTTCCTGAACATAGAGGGGCAGGTCTGTGCGTGTTTTATGAATACCGGTAGTTCCTCAACAACTGATGTAAATAGATCCCAGGTATTGTGATGTCATACGTGTGACCACTTTTCTGTGATTTGCACCTTTGCATTTCTAGGAGCTTGCTATCTGTTAGAGGAGATGACATTTTATGTTCATTTTAGATGTAGCAGGTTACAGAGGAAAGGCATGTGCTGTGCCTTTTCATGAGATTTGTTTTCTTGTCTCGTCTTTTTTTTTTTTTTTTTTTTTTCCCTTATCCCAGTAAAGTCATTCAGGATATGAAAAGAAAAAGACAATTCCTTGTTTATGGCAAACACAGCATTAATGTGTATCTTTCTCTTTTGCATTTTCTTTCTGATCTTCCAGTGTGCAGAGCAATTTGCCTGCTAATTCATTTAAGACTGCTTTTGTGAGCCTGTCTGAACACGCAGTAGAATAGGAAAATTTGCAAGCATAAAAATGCAGAAGTGTTTCCTACGCTAGCCATTTGGAATGATAAAGTAGGCAACTCCAGCAGAAGGGTTATATGTATGTGTAGCACTGTGACAGTGGCTAAGCAAGGAGCTCATGGGATCCTCTTGCTGCTCAGAGGTGAAATTAAGGGCAAGATCACACGTGCCCTTTTGGCTGGACCAGATCACCTGGAGACATCCTTCCCCCACGTTAAAACCTTTCCTTCTTCCCTTCAACTCTTGCAGCTGTCTGATGAGTTACTGGGTGCTAATTTCTAACCTCTTCCAGTCAAAGTGACCATTTCTATGACTGGCCTTTGCTGATCTTCATCATTTTGCCTTACAGGAGTAGGTGAGCCAACATATCTGGTGATAATCCCTGGGGTGAAGAATCTGTTCATCTAGTATACCTGTGTGTGAGGAGAACGACTGAGCAAGCTGCCGCCGTGGGACAGAGGCTCAGCATACAAACTGATACTGAGCCCTCAGTACAGGCATGACCCAAATCGTCGTACCTGACCCTGCAACATATAAAGCATCCACTAAGAGGCACTTCATTGCACTGCCTTTTCTAGGATGTAATACACCTATGTACTATCAGCAGGAGACTAACCACACAGATGAATCAGGCTTATCTGTTGCCATACTGTAGGTGTAGAGACAAATTCCACTTAATTTGGTACCACTGTCCTCATATACTTGCAGGCACTTCTCATTCACCTGCTCTCTCGATGGTTTCTCTGCAGGTTTATTTTCCCTCTTGCTCCAGGCAGTGATGATTGATTCATAAAGCACATAGCTGCACCTTGCAGGGTCAGCATCAGTAATGTTATTACTGTGTGCATAGTTTATAATCCCAACAAACTTATTTTAAACATTGAGCACAGAGGGATACAGCATCTGTTAATTGGAAATCTCCAAGTCTCTCATTTTTTTTTTAATGTACTACTAAAAAGCAAGCATTCTTTCTTGTATAAACTGAGAGGCAGGTTTTATTTGTATTGTGCCTTCACAATGGATTATGGCCAGTTAAGCTGAGTCATGACTGATAATGACTGAGTGTTTTTTGTGGGAGTAGAAACACAGTTAAGGTCTCCTCCTCACACTCAGAGCCCAGCAAAAGAATTTGGGAAAACATGATTGAAGAGCCAGAACATTTGTGAAGTAACATGGAAGAAAAGCTGTTCTGGAAATGTGTGATCTTGGGTCTCAGTCATGGGTTGGTTTTCAACTCTCTGTGAACAGGGTTTAACTGGTAAAGAGTACATGACATGTAACCTACTCAAACATCAGGGGACTCACCTGTGCCATTGAATTTGGGTTCCCCTACTGGACAAAGAGGAATTTCTCATTCTGTGAAGTGTCCAAGAACTTAGTTATTCATTCAAGGTCAGAATAATTTGATTCAGTTATGATTTCCTGACCTGCTAACCAATGGCCACCTCTCCCTCCTCTGTCTGGGGATATTCTAGGGAGAAAACCTGAAATGTTCAGGGGAAGAATTTTTGTCACTTTTGCCACTTAGCTTCTGAAGGAAGACAGTAGGTCTGGTGACTTTAGCTCTGTACTGGGTGAGAAGGAAGAAGTTTATTCCTATGAGCCAAGGGATTGCATTGAGCAGCATATTCCTCAAGGGGAGTAGACAACCTGCTCAGATTTCTCATGGAAATTAGAAAGTCTTGATAGATCCCTATCTCCACGACACATGTAGATAGCCTTTTCTGAATTACGTATTCCAAGTGTTTTGCCTTGGACATGTTGAAAAGAGAAGAAGAAGGTGAGAGGGCAACAAAGAAGGGGAAGGGAACTTGACAAGAAGGTCCGGAATGAAGGAAAGAGGACACTATCAGAAGAAAAAGAATAACATAGTAAAAAACAGGATGTGTATATGTGAAGGTGTAAGTTTGTATCTGAAGGTCTAATGCAGGGGGTTAAGGGGAAGCATGAAGTGAAAAATGTGCAAGTAGGAAAGACAAAAGAATAAGCTTCAAAGAAATGTTTCCATATTTTCACATTATAACAAACCTCTCCACAGAAAATGTTGTTTCATTAAAGCTGATTTCAGCTCAATGATTTGATTTTTAAGTGTGGAAATGAAAATGACAAATATTTTTTCCAGTTTTCATTTTACTTTAAACAAATAGAAAGTGTTGTAAAAATACATTTAAAATTTAATTTTGAGGGAAAGAAAATATGACACTTTTGTCAATTTAATTTAATTGAAAGTATAAACATTTGTTGTTTGGAAACTTTGGAAGACAGATTGCAGCATTTTTCAGAATTGTAAAACACAGTGTGTTTGGTACGGTGGGGTTTTTTTGCTCCAACTTGGAGGAAAAGTAATTCTGGAATATAGAAATCTCCAGCCAAAAGACATTCTGTTCTTGCACAGTGCCTTAGGTGCCGCAATCACTGTGAAGCTGAGCACTTTCCATTTGCTGTTCTGCAACCTGCCTTTGCTCAAAACTCACTGTAACCATTCACCTGGGCTCTTGTGGCAGGGCTTTCCTGAGCTGCCAGGGCAGTACTTTTTCCCTTGTTGTTTCTCTCAGTCTCACATGGTTTCCCTCATGCCCTTGTACCCGCAAGCCCATGTACCAATTGTATAGATGGTTCTTATGGGATGCAATTGCCATCAGCATGGAGAATCTCCCTTCCTGCCCCTTTCCTACAGCTCATCTTACAGCTTTTAGTTTATATTAGGGAACCCCAAAACTTAGAGCATAGCAGACAGTGGTCATCTAGATACCTGGGCAGGATTATCCGATGAAACATGCACAAAAGCTTAGTGCCGATCCGTGTGCAATGTCTGTGCCCAGCTAAGCATGCTACAGTCAGCATGAAGAGCATCATGAATGGGAGAGCCCATAGGATCTGGAGCAGGTCCTGATGGAAGGTACAAAGTGCTGGGGGACAAGGATGGCAATGGCTACCATCACTATTATAACCTGCTGTGCTGGAGAGACCACAGAGGGGGATGCTTGTCTGGCAATGACACCCAGCTGGTCACAGGGAGAGGCTTTCCTTTCCCTTTTTTTTCTCTCTCTCTTTCTTTTCCCATTGTTTTTAATACCTTTGGTAACTTTGAAGTTGGTGTATATGTCTTCACCTCCAGACCCCACCAATAAATGCTTTGTGCATTAAGCCTGTCTCAATATCCTTCGTGCAACACTTTTTCGAACAACTGTACTATTCAGTGAAGGCTGACTGTTGGTAAATGTGATTTATTGGAAGGCCGCTTACTTTAAGTAAGACAAACACATTTCTGTCAAACTCTTCCTGACTTGACCAAACAAAGTTTTCTTCTTGCAGGATATAATAGGCACCCAAGAATTTATCTGTGTCCTTATGTGGATTCTGTGTCATGCATTCCTGTTGTTTTCTCCCTGCACAGAGTGAACTTCAGCTTGAGAGCAGGATTGGGCAAACCTGCACAGTCACAACATCAAGTGCCAATAGGTAGTGTGCCAGGAAAGATCAAAGCTGAAATGGAGAGCCAAAAAAGCAAGCTGTTTCTTACTCTCCTCACCACTTGCTTATCCTCATACATTTCCACAGTACCTTCAGGTTTAGATGTCTTTTGCATAAAGTAGTCCATCCAGGTCCTCCGACAGTGTTAGTATATTCCTTGGCTAATATGGACTAATATATAACCAGTTAAAGGCGATGGAAAGAGTCAGATTTTGGGTCATGCCCCAAAGGATTTCACTTTATTGCTGATGGCCACCCAGAGAGTTTATGCGACCTATTTATGGGAGACTGCATCATCCTAGTTCTGTGAAAGACAACGCTATATACTGCTGGTGGAGTGGAAAGCATTGATCAGCCTCTTGAAGTGCATCCCTCTCTCTGCACGAAGGCTGCAGAGGGAGCCTAAATGACTAATATATGCTAGGTGCTTAAGTTTTAGATGGTTAAAAGTAGGTAAGATGAATCCCAGCCTAAGTGCTCTGCTCCTCTTTATCGTCTGCTTTTCCTAACAGTGCTCCTGCTCTAGTCTTATCTAAAGAGCATGTAGCAGCACTATGTCCAGGCAAAGCACTTGCTTCTGCTCTCCCTGAAGTCAGTGGGAGTTTTTGATTGCTTTTCATAACTGCAGAATCAAGCCTAATGCCCCTTCTTGTTTGGTACAAATGCAAGTATTAAATAGCAAAGACAGATGCTGTTATCCCAGCAGCAGAGCATGTAAAGCACTCAGCCCATGGATCTCCTTGTGCTTCTCTTGGCTGCCCAATTCCCTCCCTACACCGGTTGTACAGATCACACAGGGTAATTATGCACGTTTGTTTATTTCCACTTCTTAACCTAACCAAGAATTGATCACTGTTACAAAGTAGTTACCACCCAGGGGATGGAAATGGAGCCGCATTTTTCTCCTGATTGGGTACACCTCATTAGGTCCATGACAGCCTTCGGCTGAACTCCCTGCCAGGGTAATTAGTAGTGACAATGGTATCGTTTTGCCACATAGCAGTCAGCATTGGCAGGAACAGCCAGATCAGAGAAATGCACAGGAGGAGGTGAATCAAAAAGATTACAGAGATGTCATGAGATTAGTAATTAAGTAAGACTTCCAGAAAGGTGTGTGTTAATTTTATTAAGAGCTGTTGAGGACAATCATCTGTCTTAAGTAACAGATGACTGAGCATACAATTATGAAGTGCCAGTTAATAGAGTTAGCAGCAGACCACAGAAACTTCCAATATTGGCTGTAAACAGAGCTCAATGGAAGAGGCAAACTGATCTTCCCTTTATTTTCCTCCTATGTATCACCAGAAAGACTTGCATGTGTGGGCTTTTTTTTTCCACTGTAAATAAACTTCAGTGAGCTGTTCACTGGTGACTTCAGCCAGGCCTGTAAGACCTGTTGGATAGAGTTTATTGTAAAACTAAAGAAGGGGGCTATATTTAGCTCACAATGACAGAGCTACTGTGAAAGAGCTGTTAAAATTGTCAGAGATGATATAGCAAGGCTAGACTGACATTGCTTTGATCCACTCTGATGATGCTGTACTCTGCAAGCAATCTCATTTGACCTTACTTGCGCCACTTACATATGATTTTGGTGCCATGCAGGCAATTAAAATATCACAACGGGCAAATTGTTCACTTCTTTCCATAAAATATGGGAAATATTCTCAAAAACTTTGATTTGTAAGTAGAGATGCCAAGTGTGAACCGAATCTAGGAATATTTTGATCATCATTTCCAGGATTATTCTAAGAATTTGGCTGGAATGTGACAACAGCTTTTTCCCAAAATTTTGTAAACTAATACAGATAATTATATTGCAGTAATGTGCAGGAAAACCTGTGTAGTAGCACTACTAGAGCCTGTACAGAAGTAAAACAGACGACAATGCCTGTCAAAAGGATCATAAAATCTGAATAGCATACTTAAAGAATTTGCCTGCACAACTTTTTGCTAGTTTAATTATATTATATACAGAGCTGTTCAAACAATGTGTGGACTAGCCAAAACATATGCTAAATATATAGTTTCTATTAAGCTTTGCAGCATAAACAAACCACATAGCACAGCGCACTGTCTGCCAAAATCTGTCATGTGGCTGATATAGTCTTAAGGGACATAAAAAATTAGAGCTTTTGGAAGTATGGTATTTTTTATGTCAAATATGATGGGATTGAAACAAATAAGATTGATTAGCCATATCGATGTCTTTATTAATACTTCATAGGAAGTATTAATTCCTTTCCAACTGGAATACAAATAAAAACCATTCCTTAATTTATTTTTTATTGTTAAATTGTATTTTGTTTCATTTCATAACAGAAAAAAACCTTTTTAAATGGAAAACTATGCCTTTTATTTCTGAAAAGGAGCTGAAATGCTCTGTTTTGACAGTTCTGCAATATTTTCCTGAAAAAATGTGTAAAAAAACTCAGGAGGAATGGGCTACTCACATAAATTATTTTTTATTTTATTAATCAGTAATTTCTGACAAGAAATGTCAAAAAATCCTTTTTGTTCAAGCCAGTATAATGTATATAAGCCTGGGATAATTCCATTGTCTTTAATTGCTTGTAGTTTTCACTATTGTAAAAGAGCTCAGTATCACGTCTCTCAAAATTTCATTGAAACTGTGTAAATCATTTAACCTTCCTGATATAACACCAATGCATCTTCTCTGATAAAAGTCTGGTTTTGCCCAGAATCTGGAAATAAAAGGCATTTTTCCTTCTTCTTATGACATTTTCTGAATCTTTAGTCTCTGCCTTTGCCTCTGGTGTTTCTGTTCTCCCTTTTAATTTTCATTTGTTCCAACCTTGCTCCATCTTCTTGCATGGCACCGGGTTCACTGTTCCCCCTCCTTTGCTCCCAAACTTTAGAAAGGCAAGGAGAGCTTTCATTTTAAAAGAATTGAACTGTGGGTGCAAGTAACATGGAAAAACACGCTCTCGTCTGTATATTATTTGAGGAGGCAGGTACAGGGCTTGACTTCACTTGGAACTGTATTTTTTCAGCACGTTTGGTACATATGCGTCGCTGGATTGCTCCCTTATGTTTTCCAGTGTGCTTCATTCACAAGTGGGCACCTTTAAGGCAGAGCCAGCAGCTGTTTAGAAAAGGAACAAGCAAAGATTACCTCCACCAAATGGGCATTATATAGGTGTAGAAGGCATAAGTAAGCACACCTACTGCCTCACGAACTTGAGTGCTGGGCAGCCATGGTGGGTAATGACAACTGGGTTCAGGACAGCCTCTCAGAGACTAATATGTATGCAGCAATAAACCAAAATAGTGATGAACTGGACAAAAAGTACAGGCTCCTGAAACCTTCTTAACAACAGGCTTGCTCTACAGCTTTTTTTTTTTTTTTTTTTTTTTTTTTTTTTTTTTTTTTTTTTTTTTTTTTTTTTTTTTTTTTTTTTTTTTTTTTTTTTTTTTTTTTTTTTTTTTTTTTTTTTTTTTTTTTTTTTTTTTTTTTTTTTTTTTTTCTTGCTCCCATGCCAAGGCAACCACCTAGGAAAGTCAAGAAGGAAACAGATATTTGTCTTCTTTAAAGATGTGATGGGAATGGTGCTTAAGGACATATTGCCACAGATTTGCCCGTTCCCCTTATGTACCCTTCCTCTCTGTAAAGTGATTATGAATCCGGTGCTATTCATCCTGACTGCTTTGCCTGCCTGTGTCTTTCCTTGCCTGCAGAGAATCCTGCATGGAGCTTTTGGTACTTGCCCTAATTTTTTGCTTTGTGCTGTGGCTATCAAAACAAAGACCTCCTGCCAAAGTGTCATCTCTCATTTGGGGGGCGGTGTTTCTTTTACCTGGCTTTAGAAGCTCTTCTTGTTAACTGCCTTTCCCTAGCATGTGAGAAAGGCAACCTTTGCCTCTAAGCCGTATTTCACATCGGATAAACCTATGTCACACAAACAGCAAGAAGGGATTTGCCAATGCTGTGTCTTTAATCCAGTCTAATTCAGAGCAGATGGCTCTGAGAGCCGTGCATGGGGGTACCTGCAGTACAAGCCTGTCCCTCCCCATGCCAGCGCCTACTCACCATCAGCAGGGTGGTCCCCAGCCGCCCATGCAACCAGAGGGGCAGGAGGCTCCCCTGCTCTGTCCCCTGCTTGCAGGAGTCCAGAGCATCTTTTCACATGCCTGCCTCATCTTGTTATTTGTAATGTTCTGGAAGAGGTTAGTTAACCCTAAAACTTCTTCTGTCCCTTAAAATCCCGTGACCTCATCATGGAGGAGGGATGCTATCTGGTTAGTGGCTTATGGTGCATGAAGGCTAGAGCCCTCAGTGAGGCAAGGAGCTGCAGGTGCAGCATGCAATGCTCAGTTGAGAGGTGGCATCGAATCAACAATGAGAAGTAATGGGTTAACTCACTGTTTTCCTCTTTCAGAATTAGATTAAACGCACCCTGGGAAAATACCTGGTGATGGGTTTCCTCGCCAGGACCTGAGAAGGACTGACCGCCCTAATGGGTCTCTTGAAAACTCTAGTTTCAGTGTCCTATAGCTGTCTGTCAACTCTGCTAGATGTTATAAAAGACAAAGTCAACAGGCTGCACTTAAACTGGGCTTTATTCTGAAGGAAGAAAGGATGTGGTTTCTGTCTGACCCAGTCTGGTACACAGGATGGATGGCCTCAAGTTTTCAAAAATCATGAGCAAGTCTTACTTCAACCCAATCACAAGATATTATAGTGCTAAAATGATAACTTTGGCATTTGAATTACCTTCTGATTTTCAAATTTAGTCAAGAGATTTTTTGCCTCAGTCAGGACGAGTAAAAACTTTTTTTTTTAATGGAAGCTGACAATCTGTCAGAATAATGTAAGTATAGGACCTTTATGAAAGACACCAAATATAGCAGCGTCATGATAAAAATCACTGACACTGGATCCATTTTTTTGCCCTGAAGCGTGAAGAGTGACAGCCCTTAGAATGTTTATACCAGCAATAGTAGCTGCAGATCCTGTCATTATTTACCTAAATGAAATGTATAATCCTTTTACTGAAACATTTTCAGCCAGAAATCAGCCTTAATGATTTAGTGGTCTCAGCCCAGGTACTTATTCTGTCCCCATCCATCTGGTATCTGAACAGCTCGTAAAATTAAAATATACTAAGATTTTCAAGGTCACTGCCTGTTGGCAGTAATTAAAGTAGTCTCTCTTTTCCATGAAGAACTGATTGCTCTTTTTATTTACATAGGATTCTGTACTTGGTTTTGCATATGGTCTGTCAATGCTAGAAGATCATGGGATCAAAGAGATCAGATTTGAACCTGAAATCAGGCTAGTTTGTGATTTTGGTCATTAATTGTTCAGAGTAAGGTCAGCTATTCCACAAAATTTAAGTGTCTTTATGATCTCTGTCTTGGAGGGGAAAAAAAATCTCTTGCTCCAACAGAATAGGAATGCTAACAGTGGCCAAAGACCAGGAGGCAAGACAGTGTTTTTAAGTCTCTTATTCCTACAGCATTGAGGACATGAGGCCAGGAGACAAATAGACATGAACAATGAGATGTCTAAAATGTTAAATAAATACTTCATGGGTCACCTCCTGGATTTAAAGATTTGAAAAGCAATCAGACTCAATAATCTAGATGCTTTTGTAAATCTTATTCTTTATTTGTCTCCACAATTAGGTGGCCTAGATACCTTTGTAAAGGCCCTCTCTGTCCTAACAAGAATGTGATCATAATGCAAAGTTGAAAAAACATGAATAAGGAGAGTCCTTCCTGTTAGGACATGGGCTTCTTGATTCATGCACCAGGTCCAGCTTTTCAGATAGGTCTAAATATACTGGATTCAATACTATGGGACCACAAATATGACATGATAATATGGTCATTAACCCAAAGGACGGGGGACAGTTCTCCAGGTAATCAGTGTTTTGTGATACTCTGGACAAAGAAATCTTCATATTTCTGCATGAATGGCTACTGCTGCATTAAATACAAGCTGTAAATGTATATCCTCTGTCACTAGTGTGCTGCAGGGCTGGGCATGCGCCGTCAGGCTGTGTTTGTTGTCTTTCCTCAGATAACTATTGTCATGATGTTATGGACTGAAGCAGGGAAACTAACTGCATCTTCTGTCCCCTCTACCAGGTTCCCCTCCCTGTGTGTTACCCAAATAACACTGTGTTCAACTGCTGTCCCAGCAATGGCAAAGCTAGTTTGTGCCTAAGGGATTGACAAGAAAACACATTCAAATTCCCAGAGACTCAGCAAATCCACCTTTCTCTACTCTAGGAGTCAACCCCCACTGCTCCCCTGTGAGGTAATTTGCAAGTGATTGTGTTGGACAAACCTACTTTGTTTCCCTTGATTCAGAGATCAAAGTTGGGAGTACAGTTCTTTCTTTGGTATTTAACACATAAATCCCTCCCGTTTCAGAGGCATCCACTTAGAATACATTGGCCATATATATGTATAATTATATCTCAGTTTAAGAGATTACATTTCCCACACAGCAGACGGAATGAAGAGCAGAATGCCATGTTAAAAGGTGTGTCTGAGAAAGGGGTAAACTCAGCAATTAAATATTCAGATTCCAATGCACCAGGTGGCGATGAACTGAGAGACCCAACACTGATGCAGTGCGTTTATTGCTATTGAGTGTAATTTCACTCTTCTGCCCCACAGTGTGGAAGGGAAGAAAGTCATGGGAAATTCATGTAAACCAAGCCTGACACACAAGCAGACCCTTACTCGTACCTCTGTAAAACACTCTCTAAAGCTGAAAAGAATGTAACTTGGTAGGTTCTTCATGGCTGCATAGCAGGAGAGCTATAAGGGAGCAGCTGTCCTAAAAGGCACCCCTCATTCCCAAGTCACTCCATTTTAGTTGAACGTAGCAGAATTCCTCATTCTGTCCCTTCAGCATCTTGGATGTGTGGTGGAGGGAGCTGCAGCAAGGAGCGTGCGAGAAGCGCTGCCGACTGCAGGTGTGTGATGACATGTGGTAACAGGGATGTGTGAGATATGAAGGTGAGGAAACTGTGCAAAGTGCCACTGCTGCACCCACAAGATGATAAGCTCGCCCCTCCTGCCCCACCTTGATGTATTCTTGTTTTCCTCTCTCTTACTGACCTGACTCATGCTGGTCTTGCAGCAAAACTAGGATCCTGATCACTAAAGCTTTTTAGGTACCCAATCACCACTGAAATGAAGAAGGAAAAGATATCTAAAGTGCTGTTAGGGGCAGTGTCTGAAGTCCTTGTCTCTTCTAAAAAGAGGAATGCATTAGGTGGGAATGAAACAGTGGTGAAAACAGTCCTTGACCTTTACTAAGGAAGGATCAGCGCAATCAGCACTGGAGAGAGCTTAGTGCAGTGTATCTACATTCAATCTCTTGCCTCTGACACCGTCCCCTCCTGCAACCTTGGCCATTTGACTTTTCTTTGGTACAGAAAAATGAAAATGCCATGGAAATACTTCAACAGACTGGCAGTGGAGACTGACAGATTTATTATATATATGTGTGTGTATGTATGTATATATGTACCTATGGATGCACGCATATCTATTTATCAAGGTTGGTTTTATTCCATATATTTCCAAATTGCCTGTATATTTTCATAGGCATAGTGAAAGAAAGCAAAGAAAAACCTGCACATATGTACAGTTTTTTGTTTTGCACAAAACCTACATAAAGGGTATCCTAAAAGGAAGGGAGTGGTTTGAAATCTCCCCTGGAACTAATAGAACAGTTGCACTGTCAGTACATGGATCAATACAGGTCTGTCTGGTCTCTGAGCTTTCAGTCTCAGACAGAGAATATATAGTCTTATAAATATATCTACCAGAGGTAAGAAGCATAATAAATTGAAACAGAATATTTGTATGTGTGTGAAAGAAAAGGGAGGAGAGATCAATGAAGAGGCAATGCCATAGTTCATTTCTGTCAGTTCTTACTGTAAGTTTAAGGAAATGCCCAAGTAAATCAGCTGGAGTCTTTCTGTTGCTACCAGTGATCTGAGGACTATGTGTAAAGGTAGTCTTCAGACAACATCAGAACTGTGCAATGGTCAGACAGGAATGGAGACAGTGCTGTTTTACTTTTGCTTTGGTGCCTGAGATTTATACATTCTGTAGGGCACTGTTTGTTTGATGTGTTGAATGCATATCATATACGAAGACTATTGAAGAAACATATTTTCAGAGAAGTTAAAAATCTTGTGCCATGCAGCTGACTGCAAAAAAACAAGCCCCCTTTTTGCCTGCCTCCTATCCCCCACACATCAAGAAATTTCCACGTGCTCTCACTCCAGATTTTCCTGCCAAGCCCAGTGCTGCCAGGCCATTGGCACCCTGCTATCATGGTGGCAGGGACCCCCAGGAAACCGGGAGAACTGTAAAAAATGCAGATTATCTCCCAGAAATCTGGGTGTTCTCCTACTTTGCGGGCCAGGAGAAGGTACTAACAAAATTTGTGTGGTTTGAGTTCACTCAAAAGACTGCCATGTGAGTCATGCGTTTCTAAGTGTTGTGGGCTGTCTGTAGTGATTTTTAAACACTGGGACTAGACATCTCATGCAGCTTAAGAGAGGTCAAAATGTTGTGAATAGGAGACCAGGTCAATATACACCTAAGTGGTTTGTTTTTGTCTGCTCACTCGAGCACATGAGTTTTTCTAGGTCAGCAATTTTATTCATAGGCACTCTAGACCAGATTCTCCAGTTGGGATAAATTGGCAGAAGTGTCCTTGAGATTATACCCATATATACAAACTGAGAAGCTGCCCTGATGCCTCTAGCATTTCTTCACTATGTTTTAAGAGAACTCTGCCTCTGAGGGAGATGACAATACAGCCAGAAAAAAGTGTGAGTGAAGTAAAACCTGAATACAGACTAATTTGGATGTTTTTATAAAGTCTTGCAGACTTCTCTCCACAAACCATTAAGTCGTAATTGCCACACTAATGTTATTTTATGTTGTAAGTGCAGCTCCCAACTCTTGATATTATGGCACCCAGCAGAATTAAAGCAGGCTCTTAGCTTTACCACCTTCTCTGCTGTAACCTTTTCAATCCATGATTATTATTCTGTCAATGCACGCTTGTTCATTATTACTTAAAGGTGTCATCCCTTCCACCAGGATGACATGCTGCTGTGTAAATTAGGGCCATAACTAACCTGGTTCGGTGCTGAAGCAAGCGCCTTTCTTCTGACAAGCCATGAATTAAGGGCTTCTTTCCTCCCAGTGGAAGGAGCCTCTCTCCTTCGTTCCAAATAAGGGCAATGCTGAGGTGGATTTAAAAGGCTCTTTTCTGTTAAGGGGGTTTGAGCTATGATAATCTCCTATAATCTGGAGATGAGGAGCAAACTGAGCATTAGGCCTGGATTGCAAATCCGCTCTCAGACTTTTTAAAAATTACTTATTTATTTCAAAACTCATTTAAATACAGTACCTTCCTTCCCCCTTTCATAAGGGACATTAAGGAAATACCTTTCCAATTAGCATTCAAATTTCATTAATTATTATTAGTTAATCCCGGTTCTGGTAATTGCATTCCTCCTTCAGGAATTTCACAACCCTTTTAGAAATCATACAGTGTTGGACTGCAGACTGCATGCTATAACTGTATGTTAGCCTCACAGCTGATTTTCTTGTTCTGAATATATATGGAGTAGATGCTGTGCAGTTCAGGAAACATCCTCATTTCCATTTTAACTCACTGTTAAAGCTCTTAGAGTTACATTTTCCAAATAAATCATCCAATGAATTTGATTTGTTTTGTTCTTCTTGTGTTTTCATTCTTGAATTGCTTCTGACCTACCCTAATGTTAGCAAATCTTAGTCTCATTTACACATAATTTTGGAGAAAGACATTTTATTCTAGGATTTGTGATTATATTGCTAATTTCAGCTGTTACATTCCCTATACAGCTATTTGTGGTAGATCAAATGTTATTACTTCTACTCCCTTGCTGGACGAGAATAACTTTCTATGGCCAAGTAATGAAGAAGACATGATGAATCGCAAATAATGAATGGAGAATACTTGTACCTATGTGGGAGTACTGTATGCTAATACAGGCAGTGGTAGAAGGACCATTCCCCATGCAGTCATATGAATGAAAAATAACTAACATAATATTTATGAGCTGAAGATAACATGGGATAGACAAACCACACCGGAACCAAACACATTTTGAATCTGGCTGGGTTTTCACCAACACAGGTGGTAAAGAGAGCCTCATTCCCTCATCAGCTGCTTTGTACCAGGTAAAAAATAACAGGGAACAAAACAGCCAAGAGAGACTCTTACCAGTGCAGGAAAAGACTATCCCCCAGCTGTTTTGGGAAGGGCTGCTAAACAAATCCTGCTGGGTGTGCTGAGGATGACAGAAAAGGAGACAAAAATTTAGACCTGTAGGACTGCTGTAATTTATACAGGTCTCTAGCACCAGCTACATTATACTAGGGGTTATGAGGCAGGTTAAGACCAGAAGAATGCAGATCCACTTCTCTTCAGCACATTTGGGGTTGAAGTTTTGTGCAGAAAGCATATGTAAATATTTCTGTTAAGAGTTATTTCATATTTAGCTCTAATTGTCCCACTCTAGTTTGTGCTTGGGGTATAAATCCAAAATAAATCCATTCTTGAAAGACTGGAGATTTACCCTGGTGGATTTTGGAGGATATTTGGTCTAAGATACATGATTACATTCTGAACAGCAGTATGGCCCATCTATACCCACCACAAGTAGTACGGATAATGGGAACATGCTACACTGCGCTCTTTATATTTATAGGGATGCAGTTATATAGAGATATATAAAATAAATATATACAGTAATTAGCTCCTTAAACAGATAGAGCAGATTCTCAAAAATATCCAGGAGAGGATGAGGCCTCTGAAGAGTATGAGATCTCTCCTCACTAAAATGAGATCCAGGTCACCTGCCCTAGAGATTAATTCTGAAGCTCTTCACCAGGTGTAATCCATATTAATGCCAGATACACTTTAAACATAGTGGCATTAACAGTAAATCTAACATACCTGACATAGTAATACCTTTTAGCTGTTTGAAAACTGGGTCACCAGTTTGATTTTCCTAAGGGATATACTTTGTCTCTTGCTGGAACAATGACAAACCAATAGGTTTGTTTAGTCAGTGTATTTATCGTCAATTAGTTTGTTTGTTTTGTGGTTGTTCTGAAGAAATCATCCTGAAATGCCCACCTGCGAACTACTAATCAGGAGTGAAAAGGTAGCAAGGCCCCTGATATTGAACTGTGTTCATGCCACCTCTCGGGAGAACACTGAAGGATGACAGATACCTCTTAGGAAATTCGGGTCCTCAGTTTGTGAGAGATGAAGGAGCTCAGTTCATCTGATCATCTTGCTACACTGAATAATTCAAACAACTGTAATTGTAATCATCAGTCACTGTAGTCAACAGCAAAGTTGCAGCAGGGTAACTGAGAAAGGAGTATGGCCAGAAAGTGCACCAGCCATATTCAGCCTGCCCATTCTCCTGTGGTGTGTGGTTACTTCATAGCACCAGCTGGGCTGATATGTATGGTAGATAAAAAATAGCCTCTTGCCTGAAATCAGATGATAAATCAGTGAAGAAAGGGAACAGAGGAGGTATGAAACTTGGGGAAGGGGGGAAGGTGGTGGGTCCCAGAAGGCCAGGCTAGATATGTACGGTCCTTCCCTCTCAAATAAACTCAAGCTCTCACAGGCTGATATAAATGGCAGAAGCAGGGGGCCTCCTTTGGGACTCGGGTCCTGGAGGGATCTGTAACCTACATTCCCCAAGGAGGAACAAGTTCCTCAACCTCATTCAAGATCATGCTTGGTGGTATTTGTGGAGGAAGTCCAACCCAGGTGTCTCTGACCCTCAGACTTCAGGTGGCCAAGGCCAGCAGCAGTGCAGTGATTTGGGCACCCAGCAGTGTGCAGATAACAGTAGCCCAGAAGTTACAGCCAAAACTGTATTGCTCTCATCTGTATTCATGACTTCTAACCAATGCTAACCATTAGCCAACACTCAGCGTATTGTAGGCAGTTACATTTCAACCATTTGAGTCTGTGTAGTCGTTTGGATGTGTTTATTTAGCAGCCCAAACGCATAGCAAGCTGAGGTGCTCTGGCAGCTGTTAAAAGCATTTGTACTAATGGCTTCAGGACTGTTTGCATTTTCATGCACCTACTGAGCTTTGCACTGGCCTCACAACCCGACTTTAAAGGTCCACAATCCCACTGGAGTTTCTTCAATAGAAAGCCATAATTTTATGGCTTGTATTAAAAAGGAAGACAGATAAGTTAACATCTTCTACTGACCTTTAATCTAGGGACATCAGTTTCTTCAGATCAAATTTTTGCTATACTGAGTGTTTCCTGTCTCATCTCCAAATATTACCACACAACCTGGTACTGTGCAATGGTCTCTTGGAAGATGGGATCTTTTTTCTATACAAATTTTGTATTATGTGCATATCCAGAGGAGTATTTGAATGGAAGAGAGAATATCTGGTCTTTTGTTTCTGAAAACCATTTGAGAAAGGCACTTTTTAAGGTGGTGGTGTGGTTTTTTTGCATTATGGCAGAGTTTCATATTTGATAAAGTTGCTACTGGTTTTAATGTTGTTGTTGTTGCTGCTGCTGTACGCATTGGTCTGTGTTTAGCAACAGTGAGACACACAGGACGTGCACTCTGGCCTTATTGCAAATGAGGAATGTTCTCATCATCTCTGTAAATACTCACCTGTCCATTTCCAAGCTCCTTGGGCAACCCAGTCTCAGATGACAAGGAGTGTCTTATTTTTTTAAGTCAGGATTGACAGGCTCAGAGACAGAAACTCCAAAACAGGAGGAGTCATTCAGAGCTCATTCTTGTCCCAGTTTTAGTTCTAAGTTGTGTTTTAATTGTCGAGGTGTGAATTTTGGAAGAAATTCTTTGCTTCTTTATGGAGAATAGGATAAGGACTCCCAACCCATGAGGATTTGGGACAGAGCTCTCTGAAGTTTTCCTGAAGGTACTTTCTCTGAAGTGACCAGTGTTGTACACTATCACAGGATACTAGGATAGGAACGATTTATTGGGCTATCCAGGTCTAACATGTTCCTACATCACCATGCCTCCTGTCTGTGCTGTGACCTGTGCAGCGATCCCCTCCTGGGGATCCTGCTTCACCAGGCTCAGCCTTTGTGCGTGACACCAGTTCCACCAGTGATCAGCACGCAACTCTGCTGCAGTAACACTTGGATCACATCAGTCCAATGAGTGCCATTTTTCTGTCTATGGTACATCAGATTTATAAGCCTAATTATTTGAAGTTTCACATCTCTCTGTCATGTTCAAAGGAAGGAAGATTAACACATCCCTTCTCTGGATTTCTGTTTAAGCCTCATTACCACAGGGTAAAAAGTAGACATTTCACCGCATGCAGCCCTGCTTATGTCTTTCAGATCCTACATTTTATACTGATGTACCAGTAGCATTGGCAAAGAAGACCAACTTCCCTGAAACGACAGAGTCTCTTTTTTCTGTGTAGACACCCATCTTGTGATTTTTGACTCATAAATGGTACAGGTGGTAATTAACTGCTCAGTATTATAATATTCTTGCATTGTTCATTGCAGGGAAGAGGATAGGAATATTAATACTTTTAAAATAAACTAGTCCCACAGAAGTAACTTGAAAAGTGTCACAAAAGACATCCATTCAATTTCTCATTGCATGAAAAATATTATGAGCAAACATGGCTGAGCAACTTTAACAATAAGTTGATGCCCACCTCTGTAACTGTACAGGTAACTAATGGAGCATTCTCTTTTCCTATATCCAAACTAAGATTTATGGATTTTACAGTCAGGATTTACTTTCTCCTAGTACAAGCCATTGATTTTCAATGTTTCTGTTTCCCACCAGTTTCTCTAGCCTTGTATCCAGACTCCTCATATGACTGAGTATAACGTGATACCTCCCTCTCCCAAAAAACAAACTAACAAACTAAAACACAACATTGTCAGCACATGTAAGATGACAAACAAGGCCAGTGAATGCAGAACAGTAACTCCCTATGGCTGCTTGCCTCCCTGCAAAACATGAGTCCTCATTGACAGGACACTTATCTGCAGCATGTGATGGGAGAATCAGGTGAATAAATGCCCTAACGTAGGAGTTGAGCCTTTGCTGTGGTCATATGAAACGAATGAATCTTTTCACCTCCAGTTAAGTTCATCTGAAGCACTGAACTCTCCCAGCTGGAATGAGATGCAGATTATCAACTAATCTGCTTCCTAGAAAGAAGATGTTTCTGTTCTCTCTCTCTCTTTCTCCCACTAGTATTTGATTAAAAATGTAAATGTTCTTTTATTACCAAACTATGAAATCTGTACATTACAAACCATACAGTTAAAAAACACAACATGTACATATGTACATGTGTTCACACGGACATGTATACATGAATACAAATGCATGCACTTGCTGATATATTTATATCTGGATATATATTTATATCTCCAGTATTTGCCATCTGTTTGGACTGTAATACCGGGAATAAACATCTGGCACTGGTTTGTATAGTAGGGCCTTTTGGCAGCTGATGCTAGGGAATGCTGTACCTTTGGGGATTAAGGAGTAATTAATTAGGACAAGGAAAAAATACTGCAGAACATAAAATTCCTATATTGAAAGCAAGAGTTTCAAGGTACTCTTTGATTTAGTTTTCCTCTGGCCTACAGCCTAAAACCAAACCTAATTTAATGTTTTTGGAAGGATCCCCTTGTCATGTTTAGGGGAATTTAAAGGTGAAACATGTAAGATGTTAATAATGTCACTTGTTAATTCCACATCCAGAACATTATTACACATCCAGAATTGTCTAAGTATTGAATTACAAACACTGAACACAGAGGGGAGAGTCACTGAGAAAAGGTTCCAGAGAAATAGGCTGCAAGGGGTGGAAGGGGGTGCTGCATGCACCATATGGTGTACTGTGTGTTACCCACAGGTTAATGGGTACAAAGCATTGCAAACAGATGTGACATTCAAGCTATTCAAAGACTAAAATGTTTTCTTGGTTATCAGGTGGAATTATTCATTGGCCTCCAGGTTAGAAAGTGCTTAAATCATTGCTGCATTTATTGCACTTGCTCAGACACCTCCAAGGGCTCTTTTTGGTCATTCGTCTGCAACACTTTGCTGGGTGAAGAGAGAGAATGAAACAAACAGTCTTTTGGAATATTATTTTCTTCTGTTTCCAGAGCGAATCAATCCCATGGTGTGGGATATAACAGGTTTAGCAAAGGAAAAACTATCACCTTTTCAGTCTTGCATCATGCAGAGCAGAGGTACCTTTCATTGCTTTGTTGTTATGCATTGCTTTATGAGTGAATTAATCCAAATTGTAACCAAGTACTGGGTATAGTTTGGAGACATATAAAAAGTTATCTTCCTCTAAGGGTAAGAGGAAAGCAAATTGGTTGCTGTTCTCTAGAGCTGGCAAACTTGGAAAAGACATTCGAAACCAGAAATATATTCCAATGCATGAAATTTGTCAGGAGGATATAAATTGTAAGCAAATAGTATGGTCTGCTTTGCTACGCATATGTACATACGCAGATATACACACACACACACACACACTCTTTCATTTTAATTTCATACAACAATTTGGTTCCTAGCAGACATCAAATGAAATCTACATCATCACTAATTTCAGAAATTTCCATTTCATCATCTTGTTTAATAGTCTCCAGGATGATATTTTGGGGATTTGGGTTGGTTTTTTTAGCAGGACTAAATGTGTCCAGAATTTCACAGTGGAATCATATCCTGTTCTTTCAAGTAAATGGCATATCATATTTTTAGAAAAAAAGCTTATTCCACTATTATAAAAGATGTCAAAAAAAAAAAACCTTACAGAGGTTACATACTCGTATGCAGTTGTCTTTAATTATTCTCACAGGCTTCACTTTAAATTCTGTAGCACCTTTAACTTCACAGACTCCTTTTTCAGAAGGCTCTTGTTGATCTGTTGTCCTCATTACTATCTGCGCTACCTGACACTTGCATCTAAAGCATGGTTGGTGCAACTGCATATCACACTACCACATGTTAATTTATGAGACAGCACTATTACTTGAGGCCTGTATAAATTTCTCAGTGTAGGGTTGCGAGACCAGGGGACTAGGCCATTGGAGTTAGCTCAGCTCCTCAGTGATGTGTGAAAATATTTATTACACCCAAGTAAGTGGATATCTAAACATAACTTCACCAGCTGCTGACGTGCAGTTGCACTCAGAGGTGGAGCAAGGAAGAATCCCTATCACACAGCAACACTACAGAAAAATGACCAAATCCAGAGATGCTGAGTGAGGTGCACACATGAAAATAGAAGCAAAAAAAAGGCAAGGTAGAGATTGGTCAGATTGTGTGTGGAGGACCCTGGGGTCACACATGCATTAGCAATTAGGGCATGGATTCAGGATGTAAACCAAAAGACAGAGCTATCTTCAGCAGATCTCAAAGTGGTAAAGGGGAAGCCACAAGATAATTTCAGAGGTCTGCTTGGCTGGTTGTGTAAGCAGGGCAGTGGCTGGTGGCACCTGAAGGATGATCACAACCCAGCAGGTGCCCAGGCACGGGCACCACCACGCTGGGCTTGCTCCATCCCTCTCTCAGGGCTGGCCACTTGCTGACTCGCTGTGGGGCTCCCTGCCTCACTTATGAGTCCCTGAGTCCTCTTACTCCCAAATGCTGTGAGCACCAAAGGTAATTGTTGGGCACTTGTTTAATTTTTCTCAGTATCTGCAAATTTGCTGATATGGATTGAGCTTCATTCATTAAAGCTAAATGAATTAAAATCATGGTTAACAGTAATAAATGCAGCTGTTAGATTGTGGACTTTATTACCTGGCTTCTTTGGCAACTATTCATTATTTTAAAACAGCACCTGTTGGCTTACTTCCTCTAATATTGTATGAGAAAGTTGAAAGAGGTGTTTTCCTTTTTAATAAAGAAAATAGGATAGGATATTGCTTTTGAAAATTCACAGCTGCATATGCTACTAATATTGACGATGAACTCAATGGCTAAATTAAAAACAACCCAGATGTCATATTCAAAGCAAAGCAGCAACATCATAAAAAAGTCCAACGACACCACAGCGTAACAAGGAAAAGAAAATAATTACATGAACTCTTAAAGACTCTTCAGTACAACGTAAATGTCATTAATGGTTAATATGAAGGTGCCATCTGGACAGTTGGATGATGTAGACTCTGGCACTAGAGGTGTAATTCCTCTTGGAAACTATAAGAAAACCAGAGTCTTTGAAAGATGTTGCGAACAAAGTTTGACTGGATCTCTTTTGAATATATTAATGTTGGCTGTGAGCAATAATCTAAGGAAAAACCTACAAAGTCAGGTCCTAAGCCTAAAAAGGCTTCCTCTTATTTCTGCGGATTTTGGATCAGAGTTTAAAATACATTAGTGACATAGATCTGTATAAATGTAACCACTGAAAAAGAGGTGGAATGCCTTTTTACAAGATCTTTTCTCATGCGTTCCAAGAAGGTCTGTATTTCTTGATTCCTACTTAATACCCAAAATCCTGAAGTCAAAGAGAGTTTGAGGGAAAGAGAAAGCAAACATCTAAATTTTCAAGATAATTAAAAAAAAATAATTACTGCTTCTTATTCAGGTTTCAAAGCAGACCACAGAACAGCAAATAAATGAAAAGCAGGTACTTTTCCCCAAGAATGTTTTTTACTGTACATTTTGTAGCAAAAAAACCCAAAACAAAATAAAGGAAAAAATATTCTGATCACAGGGATGTCATTTTCTAAAACTCCAAGTAGGAAACGTGACAAATACAAGATCAAGTACACAACCATGTCACAATATATCTCTGCACCTTTAAAAAAAATATACATAGAGTTTTTCATGTGTTATTTTCTCTGTGCTTTGCACCCTTTCTCCACGTTTTTTACAAAATCATAGTAACAATGTGCAATTTCAGATTGGTTCCCAGCAGCTGATCATTGGGAGCCAACAAATAAATAAATGAATGAAAGGACTGTTGGTACACAACCATGTCACAATATATCTCTGCACCTTTAAAAAAAATATACATAGAGTTTTTCATGTGTTATTTTCTCTGTGCTTTGCACCCTTTCTCCACGTTTTTTACAAAATCATAGTAACAATGTGCAATTTCAGATTGGTTCCCAGCAGCTGATCATTGGGAGCCAACAAATAAATAAATGCATGAAAGGACTGTTGCAGTAGCCACCAGAATGCTGGAAATCACAGTAAAGACGTTAAGGACAATGAAGTCAGCTGGGTTGGCCATGTGCATTTCCACAACCACAGCAATGCTCCCCAAAAACAAATCTGAGAATCAGTTTACAAGCCCTAAAGAGCTCCTGTTCTCAGTTCAGCCTATCAGTACTTAAAGGGGGCTTATAAAAAAGATGGCGGCAAACTTTTTAGCAGGGCCTGTTGCGACAGGACAAGGGG